>NW_009646963.1:2276146-2304584 GCF_000708025.1 Charadrius vociferus | reverse complement strand
GCTCTTCATACGATTTGTTTACTAGGCCCTTCACCACCTTCCTTGCCCTCCTCTGCACTTGCTCCAGCACCTCGATATCTCTCTTGTATTGAGGTGCCCAAAACTGGACACAATACTAGAGGTGTGGCCTCACCAGTGCTGAGTACAGGGGCACAATCACCTCCCTACTTCTGCTGGCCACGCTATTTCTAATACAAGCCAGGATGCCGTTGGCTTTCTTAGCCACCTGGCTACACTGCTGGCTCATATTCAGCCGCTTGTGAATTAGAACCCCATAACGATGCTATGTTAGCAAGCATCCCAATGTTAATACTTCTAGAGGGTCTTCACAGAAATGAAATGTGAAATGCTCTGTTAAAATCACCTATGTAAACATCTTGCTAAGTGCATAGCTGCCCGTGCATCATTCATTTGTTGAATCATTGCTAAGTTCAAAAGTAAGCAACCTGCCAGTCTTTAGAACTTGTCTTTGACTGTCCTGCTTAAGCTATTGCTGTGATCAGTCTAATCAAAAAGTTTTTAAATTGCGAAAAGAAAAAAAAAAAGAGTTACTAGCTGTACTAGAAAGATAGCCAGATATAAATAATAGTAGGGTCACACTTCCTTGCTATTGTTTAGTTTGCACTTCACATTAAGGCAACAGAAGGAACAGAATGTGCATGGGAACTGCTTGGTCTTTTGGATCTTGGTGGCTAGGGTTTCATGAATGAAGACAAACATCTGTTTGTCAGTATTCAAAGCTTACAAGAGAGTTCTGACCTTGCTGTGAAGTCTGGATCTTTACTGCTGACCCTGAATGAAGGGGGATATGGAAGGCATTCAGTGGATGGCCATTGGTTAAGCTAATGAACTGGAAGCCTGAGACAGGCACTGAAAGCTGATCTGTTCCATCTTCTATTAAAAGTATTAGCAACCAGAAATCGTGGTCTTCACTTTTGAATATATAAGATAGGAACTTGGGCAGGGAAGGAATCCACTTTCTTAAGGTCATTATGCCTTATTTTAATGGAAGCTGTCGTATAAGCATTAATAACTATATATTTAGGTAGTAACAATATATATTCGGGTATCGATACTGATGCATATGTTACTGTGAACTTTATGCTCTGCAAAGTAAGTTAAACCAGTTGGGTGGGATAACTGAATAAGACATTAGTACATTGCGCAAAAGAGCAAGATGGGCTAGGAGTGTAGGGGGAAAGAATGGTCTTGAAGCTAGTAGCGTAGGATCTTTCCTATACCTGGTTGCTGATTTCACGTGAGGTGCTCGATTAATAAATCCACCTGGTACCTGCTTTATGTACTCCGGGAAATATTGCAGGAATGGGCAGGGCCAATCATAGTGTGTTATCAAGCACTGTCGTATCATTAATACTATACTATGTAAAACCTACCATTTGGATGGTTTTAGTACAACTTAGGTGACTATTCCTCAATTAATGACAGAGTTTGTCCCTGTGGGAGATACGTGGATGGGAGGTGATGTATCTGAGTCAAATAGTCATGAAATTACTACAAGCAATATTATGTATATGGGATAAATAGATTAATGTACTGTATTTGGGTTCAGTACATGGTTTTGTAGAAGGCAGAGTGTTTAGTCTTCATCACTGGGAATTTGTGGTGAGGGTAATTTAGGGTCCCTTGGTATCAAAAATACATAGAAAAAATTAATGGAACCCTATATAGAGAACAACATTGAAATACTAATGGACTTCTAGAGGATCAGAGATAATTATGGTGGATGGCAAGGGACTCTTGGCTGATGTTTTAAACTAGTTATGATAACATGTCTGCATATATGCAGACATCATGCTGCCAGCTCTGAAATAGGCTTCATCTATTGTGGCACTGTGTTAATTTATGTCTGCTTTAAAACTGTATACAAATATCTCATCCATGTGGTCATACCACATAGGGCATGATAGTAGTTCACCACAGATCAAAGAAGGGAGCTCTATTCATTGTCATTCATTCTGCTAATTTCCTTATAGTGACTCCAAAGTTCACTGAACTTGCAGGTTACCCTGTACAATGTGCTAAGCCAGCAAGAAACTAACCCATCAAAAAACGGACAGTTTTGTATTCAGTTAGTGAATACAGTTGACTTAGTTAAAGTGGTTAACTGCCATCAGAACTGTCACAAATGAGAGGTGAAACTTGGGGAACTTGAAGCAGGTGTAGAGCTGGTGAGAGAGAGAAGGAAACCTGCATCCAGTGGCAGAGAGATCAGCTTAGGTGCTTGCAAAACCACACACTGTGGTTTCTAGGGTAAATATAGCAGTGACACAAATGTGGGGTAGCTAAATACTGAGTACAGCTTGCACATTACTACTTGAAAATTGTAATTTGTGTAGCTTTTTATTTTTCTGATTTAGAGTAACTTTTGGAAATAATTGTATTTGTTTTGCAAAGGGTTGAAAGAAATTGCTAGTAGCAAAATCAACTTGAAAAAGATATCTGAAGCTGAGGGATAGACTTCTTCAGTTTTATATATTTATTAGATGCCTTTTGTTTTCAATCTTTTATCTTTTGATCTGTAATAAATTGTAATTGCTTTGAGTCAGTTGAGTAGCAGACCAACAGCTGACTGTGTATACACACACATGCATATGAATGTGTGCATATACACATTCTTATTCTATATGTAGCATAAAAATGTGTGTTTGAAAAGTCTACAACCAGTACCAGTAATATTCATTAACTGGGTTATTATTATGTTGGACTTAGAGCTGGATTGTTAGCCATAGTAGTGAGTCAACAGTGAATTCCATTGCCCACAAAATGCTTGTGGGGAGTTTAAGTTTTTTATCGGTATTTTCAATGGTGTTTTCCAGCCTGATGTTCTTCCAAAGCAACTTTGTTACACATTTGAGGGAAGGGTTCTTGTTAATGAACACAGTAATCAGTGGTGTCAAAAATGTCATGTTCAGTGCTTGTAAATAATATTCATTATTAATGACCTTTTTGGGTGTGGGGGTTTTTTTGGTTTTGTTTTTTTTTTTTAGATTCAGCAATTGGAGGTGCTGCTGCTTCAAATTATGCAAATTCCACTTGGGGTCCTGGAGCCTCCTCCAACAGCGGCACCAACGCCAACCCAACTCACATCTGGGACAAGGTGATTGTAGACGGGTCTGACATGGAAGAGTGGCCTTGTATTGCCAGCAAAGATGCTGAGTCTTCTTCCGAAAACACCACCGATAACAACAGTGCCTCGAACCCTGGCTTGGAGAAGAATGCTCTGCCAGGAAGCACCACTAGTAACAAAGGAAAAGGAAGCCAGTGCCAGTCTGGAAGCGCTGGAAACGAATGTAATCTTGGGGCCTGGAAATCTGATCCCAAGGCTAAATCTGTTCAATCTTCCAACCCTGCTGCCGAGAGTAACAATGGACTAGGTAATTGGAGGAACTTGAGTGGACAAGATAGAATTGGTCCCGGTTCTGGCTTCAGCAACTTTAACCCAAATAGCAACCCGTCTGCTTGGCCGGCACTGGTTCAAGAGGGCAATTCTAGGAAAGGGACTTTGGAATCTGATAGTGGTAGCTCCAATGCACAGATTAGCACAGTAGGTCAGACCTCTAGGGAACAGCAGTCAAAGATGGAAAATGCGGGTGTTAACTTTGTCTCTGGCAGAGAACAGGCTCAAATTCATAACACTGATGGACCAAAAAATGGAAACACTAACTCCTTGAACTTAAGTTCACCAAACCCTATGGAGAATAAGGGAATGCCCTTTGAAATGGGCTTGGGGAACCCTTCCAGGAGCACTGACACCCCTTCACAAAGCACTGGAGAAAGAAAGACTGGGAGTGTTGGATCTTGGGGTACAGCTAGGGGGTCTTCTGGAACTGACACAGTCTCTGGACAGAGCAATTCTGGAAACCATGGGAACAATGGAAAGGATAGGGAGGACTCCTGGAAAGGAACTTCTGTTCAAAAACCTAATGGGTCAAGAAGTGATTCTTGGGATAACAGTAACCGGTCTACGGGTGGTGGGTCTTGGAACTTTGGCCCTCAGCATGCGAATGAAAGCAAATGGGGTGAAGGGAACAAAGTAACATCTGGGGTCTCTCAGGGAGAATGGAAACAGCTGTCTGGGTCTGATGAACTGAAGATTGGAGAATGGAGTGGTCCAAACCAACCAAATTCTAGCACTGGAGCATGGGACAATCAAAAAGGCCACCCTCTTCCTGAAAACCAAGGCAATTCCCAGGCTCCCTGTTGGGGAAGATCTTCCAGCTCTGCAGGAAGTGAGGTTGGAGGTCAAAGCACTGGAAGCAACCACAAAGCAGGAAGTAGTGACAGTCACAATTCTGGACGGCGATCATATAGGCCTACGCATCCTGATTGCCAGGCAGTCTTGCAGACTTTGCTGAGCAGGACTGATTTGGACCCCCGAGTGCTTTCAAACACAGGCTGGGGCCAAACTCAAATTAAGCAAGATACCGTATGGGATATTGAAGAGATGCCACGGCCTGAGGGGAAGTCGGATAAAGGAACTGAGGGGTGGGAGAGCTCTGCCACACAGACAAAGAACTCAGGGGGCTGGGGCGATGTACCCAGCCAAAGCAATCAAATCAAGTCTGGATGGGGTGAGCTCTCAACCCCAACGGAGTGGAAGGACCCCAAAAATACTGGAGGATGGAATGACTATAAGAACCCCAATTCTTCTAACTGGGGAGGAGGAAGGCCAGAAGAAAAATCATCTTCCTCTTGGAATGACAGCTCTAGTAAGGATCAGGGGTGGGGTGGACGGCAACCTAATCAAGGATGGTCTTCTGGAAAGAACGGTTGGGGAGAGGAAGTTGACCAAACAAAAAACAGCAACTGGGAAAGTGCAGGAAACAAGCCAGTGTCTGGTTGGGGTGAAGGTGGGCAAAATGAGATTGGAACTTGGGGTAATGGTGCAAATACAAGCACTGCTTCAAAGGGTGGATGGGATGATTGTAAAAGAACTTCAACATGGAATGAGACGGGTCGACAGCCCAACTCCTGGAACAAGCAGCAGCATCAGCACCAGCAGCAACAGCAGGAGTCTTCTGGTTCCTGGGGTCCACCACCCCCAACTCCAAGTAATGGGCGACCTCAAAACCCAAACTGGAACAGTGGACCACAGCCAGCTGCCCCCAAAGAGGAGGAGCCTAGTGGCTGGGAAGAACCTTCTCCACAGTCAATCAGTCGAAAAATGGATATTGATGATGGCACTTCAGCGTGGGGAGATCCTAGCAGTTATAACTACAAGAATGTGAACCTGTGGGACAAGAACTCCCAAGGTGGACAGGCCCCACGGGAGCAGAGCCTGCCTACTCCAATGACTAGCAAATCACAAGCATCAGGTACTAGTCTTGTTCCTTTTTTCAGCAAGCTCCTATATGTGAATGTAACCTTAATGCATAAGAGATACTTGTGTAGCCTCCAATTCCTAATAGTTTTATTCCATAAAGAAAACCAGTTTCTTACTTGAATATTTGGTTTTGTATTTAAAGTGTCTTTTAAAATCTGAATCAATCAGTCCTCTGCTTGTTGTGCCTCAGTAACTGTGATCTGAATACTGGTCAGCTTGCCAGTAAAAGAAAATGTTTGTTAGCTGACAGGTCTGCATATTCAATCTGAGTTCTGACGAACAGTTTGAATGACAGAATCATCGAATCATTTAGGTTCGAAAAAACCCTTTAAGATTATCAAGTCCAACCACAAACCTCACACTGCCAAGTCCACCACTAAACCATGTCCCTAAGTACCACATCTACATGTCATTTGAATACCTCCAGGGATGGTGACTCAACCGCATCTCTGGAAAGCCTGTTCCAATGTATAATAATGCTTTCTGTGAAGAAATTTTTTCTAATACCCAATCTAAACCTCCCCTGGTGCAACTCGAGGCCATTTCCTCTTGTCCCATCGCTTGCTACTTGGGAAAAGAGACCAACCCCCACCTCCCTACAACCTCTTTTCAGGTAGTTGTAGAAAGTTATAAGTTCTCTCCTCAGCCTCCTTTTCTCCAGAGTAAATCACATATTTTATATTTAATTATTAGAGAAACGGGGATAAATTCTTTGCTTATTTTTAGTCATAAACTTTTTACTCTGAAACACTCAGATAACACTTGAAATTGAGTGAGTCTGTGATTTAATTTTTTAGCTCAATTTGTCTCTGCTGTATGATAAAGAATACTTAGCAAAATATTTTCTTCTTTGAAATAAGGACAAGAAAAAGTTACATAGCTTGGAAATATATTAAGATGTTATTGTTATGTAATCTTTTCTGTGACTCTTTAAAGATTTCATTTTAGTATGTACTTAAAATATGCCCTTATTCTTTCTCCAGTATGTGAAAACCCTGAGTTAGTCTGGTGCTCTTCATTGGTCACAAAAGTTTGCCAGATAGGAATAGGTTAGATGTGGACAGACCAGATTACAGAATCACAGAATCGTTAGGGTTGGAAGGGACCTCTGGAGATCATCTAGTCCAACCCCCCTGCCAGAGCAGGGTCACCTACAGCATGTTGCACAGGACAGCGTCCAGGCGGGTTTTGAATGTCTCCAGAGTGGGAGACTCCACCACCTCTCTGGGCAGCCTGTTCCAGTGCTCCACTACCCTCAAAGTAAAGAAGTTCCTTCTCTAGAGAGCATTAGATGTGGGGTTCATGTTGAACCTGAGAGAAGAATATTACTCATCATAGCATTCTCTTCTTTTTCATCCCTAGAGGTCAGTGCCTGCTCTAAGTCTGATGTGAATGAACATTTGTCCATTCTGTTGCACACTATTGAGAATCTAAAGTCCTCAACAGAAAGAATGAAGTAGATTAATGACATGGTGCTGCACACTGCAGTAAATAGTTTGTTGTCTAAATGGTGTGTAATGAAAACTCTTTCTCCTTTGTGCAGTCTGGAGCAAAAGCACTCCACCTGCTCCAGATAATGGTACGTCCGCCTGGGGTGAGCCAAATGAAACCAGTCCCGGGTGGGGTGAAGTAGATGATACAGGAGCATCGACAACAGGCTGGGGGAATGCACCTTCCAACACCCCGAATGCCATGAAACCTAGTGAGTATAGGCCAGATACCAGTTATTTTGCAATGTTCCTGGAGATTTTTAGTGTTTGGCCTTTTGATATAGGTCACCCATGGAGGAAATGTTATCTAAGGCCTAGAAGCAATGTTGAATGTCATGTAAGATTTTGATGGATGAATGATTAAGCATTTACAAATGACTGGAACTTTATCTTTTAAGGTCATGAAAAATTTCTGAACTGAGCAATTAAATGGGCAGCTCCAGTTTGTGGAAGTGTTGAAACATTAGAGCATCTGAGTGAGGAAATTGTCTTTTTCTCAAAATGTCTTTCCTTCTCTGGCTGCCCCCATATTACTTAGCATATAAACTTGTTAAACATGATAAATCACTTTTTCCTATCATATCAGAAAAAGGAATGCACAGTACAGACGAATTTCGCTGTGGAGGCCATTACATGGTAATCTATGCTGTGGTAATGCAACTTGTCTTTGAATTATTTTATTGTATGAGCATGGAAAATTGCAGCTCCTAAGAACTGAACTTTCTTTTATGGTTGGACCTAAATGGATGATTGTTTTGTGGATATTACCTGCCTTACAGCTGTGTTCTTCAGGAAGGAGGTGCTGTTGAAATCTTTTTAAAATTAGTTTGCAGTTAAAAATTTGCTGTATTAAGAGCTTTATTTTTGTCGAAATGATTCCTTTCCTGCTGATGTAATTTGTTTGTAGAATTTTTATTTCACCCTTTTTAAGGAAAATACAACAGACAAAAGCAATCACACACTGATACAACATAGCAATGTTATAGCCAAAGCCAATAACATTTGGATGTAAAGTTTCCAGTAGGGAATACTGATAATACATGACTGTTACTGAACTTGATTGATGATACTCACTGTAAAACTGTTTCCAGTTACAAGTTGCTTTTGCAATGTGTTAAATGTTTGGAATGAAATGCTCTATACAAATTGTATGGTGTTGGGTCATTCTCCCTTCCTCCTACAACAATTAAGTCGTTTGGCCATTTATGAAATAAAACTGGGGAAAAAAAGCGTTGCTTCCTTAGCATTAACATTATAGGAACCTTTCATGGATGGCTCTAATGCTTCCTGTGCCTGCTGCACAAACTCAGTGCTTTTTAGGATGCTAGACTTTTTTTAGATGGATCTCTTCTTTCATCTGTAAAAAGCCACTTAAATATGACCAAAATAAGAGCCTTGGAAATACTAATGATCCATTGCAAATTCTGTGGATTTATTAATATTTAAGATAGGCTTTAAAGACTATGCATGGTCAGTTGCTTGTCCTAACTGGTCTTCATGTGTGACATAACTGAAGAGCTGCAGTGTATGTGCACTGCTTTCGATGGAAGCTGTCCCCAGCTCTAGAGGAGCAAAATACATGGAGTTTCCCCATCATGGCTATTTCAGGTTGAGGTGTAGTAGGTCACCAGTATTAAGAGCTGAGATATTCATTCTCCTGTGTTCTGTGACTACTGTCTCAACTCCTTTCTAATTGGAACCCAGAAGGAATGGAGAAGAAAGCTACGTTATTCAGTGGAGTAAGGGGAGATATTTAATGTCTTGGATAAGTTGGAGGAAGAAACTGGGACAAAGGCATAATTTATGGTTGAAGGTAAGGACAGGAAACAGAGACTAGTAATGACTGGAAAAGAAAACAAGAGTTTAGAGCCAAGGAAGGGAAGCATAGGTCATTACCCACCTCTTTAACAACAAGAAAAAGGATTTAACATAGTTTTACCAGCATTGCATAGAAATTCTCTGGCAGAAGTAGGAACAAAGTCGGTTTTCTGTAACATCATTATTTTGTCTTTATCTTGGAAGTTTCCTTTGCTTACTATTGATAGCTATTTATGCCTCCTCACTCAACAAATGCAGAAAATAAAGCAGGAATGATACAGGCAAGTCATCTTCACACCACTGTCCATATTCATGTCCAAGAATCTCAGACCTGAAAGCTGTCAGTGCAGAATAATAATCTGTGGTCATGTAAACCGGGATCGTAGTACTATATTTAAACACTGTGGCTGGAAATAAATTAAAGCTGCATGGACTACCCCATATATGACATTTCCAGATTAAGTTCTTGACTCTGCAGTTATAATCCTTAAATGTAGCTTTTTCTGTGTAAGTACCATGATTAAAGTGTCAAGAGGTAGATTTTTTGCACTTGGACCAGTATCTTTCCTAAGCGGCCCTCAATTTTGCTACACAAATGAATATACTTTAAAAAGTTATGTTTCCTGTGAAGTATCTGAGTTGTTATTTATGATGGATTTTAAGGTAGCTCTTAAACTGCCTTGAAATGCTGCTGTACTTATTTTCAGCATGTTCAAGGTAGAGTTACCCTTAAAAGACTAATTACAATTCCTACTACTTTTATGTTCAGATTTTCTGCTACATGTGTTAATATTTTTATCCCTGATTTCCACACTCAAAAGCCAGACAATTGAAGAATTAGTTATGAAAAAGGTGATGGTGATGGAAATCCTTTTTAAAGGAGATAAATTCTTGGGGAAGAAATATGCAGAAAGAAGAGTTACAGCAGGAAGGAGAACAGTTGGACAATGGACAAGATGAGAATTTGGGCTCTTGTTGGCTTGTCAACAGAGGTTAGAATTCTTAAGTTGCCTGACAGCTGGTGCTAGAGAGTAACAGCAAGAAAAGAAGCCAACAGGGAAAGGTCCTTGGTCTGAATTGATTTGTTGAAATGGTTGTAGCCTTCTGGTAATGGCATCTCTACTTAAACAGCACTGCTGATCACTCTTCGTAGTGACATTGTTAAGAACAGACATTCCCGTAGAAGGGTTTTTTCCCACATTAAATTACTTTCAGTGTTACATATACCAGAATATAATGTCAGGTTCTCTACTTCAGATTCTACTTAGTTGTTATTCCTTGAAGTTCTTTGTTTCTGTAATTTTATGAAAGAGTTTAGTGCAAGGGAAATGTTATGATTTTGAAGGAAGAGAGGAAATAATTGATAAACCCCCTGACCAGAATCCTCAGCACGCTTGGTTTTTAAATGTCCTTAAAGTCTTACACTAGAAAATAATAGGTTGCCTTTTAAAGAAATCCAAACGCACCTGTATCTGTATAAGAGAAGGGGTCCCTCTGGTTATTTGTATCTTTTAGGGTTTGACATTGCTTGAAAATAGTTGCAAAACACAACATGCTAACGTGTCACCGAATCTCATGGGTTCTGGGATTCATGTACAAGTTTTTATAGCTGTTAGTGTGAAGACACTTTTTTTTTTTAAAAGGCCTTTGGGGTTCTGATGATCTCAGCTAATCTTGCAGTGTCAGGTCACCAGCTGCATGGTATTGTAGACTGCTTTTGAGCGTTTTTTCTTTTTCTAAAGGTTCTAAATCTATGCAAGATGGCTGGGGAGAAAGTGATGGGCCAGTGACAGGAACACGTCATTCCAGCTGGGAAGAGGAGGAGGAGGGAGGAGTCTGGAACACAGCAGGCTCTCAGGGAAGCAGTTCCTCCCACAACTCAACAAGCTGGGGGCAAGGAGGAAAGAAATCACAAATGAAGGTAAAATCCTTGAGTGATTCATCACTACTGTGTTGTCTGAAAGCAGTATGACTGATATGTTAGAGCATTGCAATAGTTCTTTAAAAAGAATTCAGCCAGGAAGGTGCTTGTTACAACAGTTAGAACAGTGTAAAAAAAATATGAGGTTTCTGGATTTGTTTTAATGTATTACACCTATTATGACTAATAAATCTGCCAGGAGGTGTCAGATTCTTTTGGTATGTAAGCTGCAGAGCCATTACTAAATGAAACTAAGCAATAAGTATCCCAAGGCTATTGCTCTTTTCTTGTTGACATATCTTTCTGTGTTAGGCTGCTGCTGTTCTCCTTGCATAGCCTGCTGAAGCTTGGATTCCACAGTCCCTTTGGCACATGCACTTCTTATTTCTATTGACTGTTGGATTTAGGTCTGATTTGTGTTTGTTGTTACTGACCTTTGGCCTTAAACAGGAGCAGAAGCTTGGTTATAGTCCTGAGTAAATTGCTTTCTAAGTTTTTTTTTTTATTAAATTTCTCTAGTACAGTAACATGTGGTACTGTTTTAAATGTTAGAAAGAACTATGCTTTGTCTACTTCTAATCGTATAGGTAGGGCAAACTCAAAAGGCAAGTGCAAAGCAGCTTCCCAGGATGAGGAAATACAGTTGTGACATGATATGGAGTTTTACAATTCCTATTTTGCAAAAATGATGCTCATGAACTTTTTTCTCACTTAAAGCTTTTTTATTTTAACCATCAAAGCAACTGTCCAAAAAACTTTCTTTTTTGTTGAACTGTATTCAGTTTTGGGTTTGATCACCTGTAAATAAGAGTAAGGCCAAATTGAGAGCCAGGTCAGCACAGTGCCTGTGTAAGAGAAACCATACTAAAGGGAAGAAAGCCAAGGAAGAGAATCCACCTCTGTATGTAGTGGATTAAAGAATGTATTAAACTGTAACAGAGGAAAAAGTAAATAACATTCACAAAACTTTCAAGATTACAGAATGAAACTGAAGGTGTGATAAACATTTTACACAGTTTGGTATACCAAACAATGAACAATTTTCTAAGAGAGCAAAGAAGAAAAAAGTATTTGCTAAATGTTTCCAACTGCGCAAAAAATTAAAGTAACTTGTTCAGGAGATTAATTTCTCTGATACCAGGATTTTCATTTGACACTTGTGTGTCTCAAGGATGAAACTGAATTTGAGAAACAAGAAGTTGCTTAAAAATGTTTGTGTTTTTTTTCTCTTCAGTGCGCATTAAAAGGAGGAAATAGTGATTCGTGGATGAACCCTTTATCCAAACAGTTTTCAAATATGGGCTTGCTAGTAAGTAAATTTTTTTAAATGTAAAAATCCAACTTTGTAAAAAAGCAGTAAGCTTTAAATAAGCCAAAAGATCATCTGTTTCACAGGGTGTAACTACTTCTTTACCTGCATTTGCTATGCTCCCATGTTGATTATAGTACCTGTAACAGCTGGATATTCAGCACTTCCTTGCTAGTCAAAATGGGTTCTCAGAAAAACCCAAGATCTACTTTTACTCTTCAAAGATACTTTATGACTGCTGCTGTTCTGAGATTGCAATTTCCTTGCAAGTAATAGGATTTGGGGTTTTTGTTTGTGTTTTTACTATTTTCATAAGATGCTGTTTAGAGCACTCAAGGTAGAGGCTTCAGCTTCTCACTGTATTTATCAGATATGTGTGATTAGTCCAAGGCTATTTATTCATTCTGAATCTCAGCCACCTATTAGAAAAGGAGATTTACAGCCCTGTGTCTGTCTTGGCTATTTATATTTTAAATACTGTGCAGCAGGGTCTTTTTAGAACAAAAAGGGCTCGTTATTAATTAGTACTTAAGGATTGATTGGTAAAGTGAATAAATGGCACATCATGTAAAGACAAGACAGATCTTCAGGGAAGTACCTTAAAAATAGTTTCGTATAGATTATTATTTTTTTTAAGAACTTCTGAAATGCCAGTTCATAAAACATTTTAGAGAATATTGTGCCAACGGTCATCCTGTGAAGCAGGAATAGTATGTAATGCAGACTAGTGAAAGATAATGCAGAGGTTCCGTGAGAAGCCCAGGGCTGCACAAACTGTCACTGACATGACTAGTATTAGTTTGTAATGTCTATTGGCTCCTAAGCTCAAATTCAGTCTGCTACATCGTAGATGCTTCTGAAAGCTATGGGAACACTCTGTCCCAGACTGCCAACTAAAGAATAACTTGGCAGCACATTTCAAGATTTAATGACTTGACAGGTCATGAGGATGAGCTATCATTTTGGCCACTATACTCAGTGTTTCATCTCTCAACCACTGGAACACGAGGACAGAGGTTCATTTCACAGAGCAACTGTATCCATCTTTCTCTGTCACGTGCATTCATGTGGCTGGTTTCGTATGGGTAACCTTGCCACGTACAGCTTTAGGAGGTTGAGGTGAGGGGTGTCCAGGGTGATATCAGGAATCCTTGTGTTTGATTTTAGTTTAGAATAAAACTTTAATTGGCACAGGCATGTCCTTCCTTCATTCCACCTTTAACCATCAAGGGCTGATTTGTTGAAACATTCCTCAGCATTTCATAGAAGTCGGAACTGATTTTTTTTTTTTTTTTTTTTTTTCTCACAGAGTCAAACTGAGGACATTCCAGGCAGTAAGATGGACTTGTCTGTAGGTGCGTATAATTTAAATTAAATACATTTGAAATATGAGATCATGTATAGTATTTTTCTGGGGATGACATGCTGTGCTTTGGAAAGGTGTTACTGTTAGCTCTCCTCATAACGGAAAGATGGAGTTGTAGCATCTCGGCTGTAGGCTTTGAATAGTTAAGCAGCTGATGCTGGTATGCAAGATTGGCATGTATATCTGTACAGCACAGAGCTACAACTTACAGAAGGGACATCCTGTAAGACTGTTTGATCCATGTAGTTTGTTACCGTTAACATTGTTCCTGTTTCAAGGAAGTGAAGATACCTCTTCATTTGGTGGAAGAGGAGGACTGTTTTAGCTCTTAGCAGTAGGACACCCCAATTACCACAGCTCCCTGGAGGTGATGTGAGGGAAAAGACTATCTTCTGTCGTTGATTTCTTCAATTGCTTGCTTCAAGCTATTACAATTTACTGCTCAGTAGAACTAGATTTTTCAGTCTTGATAGCCTTACCACAAATATGACACAGTTTAAGTGGGATGGGCTGTGTGGAAAACACTATTGTAAATGAGAGATGGAATTGACCACTTGGATTAATCCCATTTAGTCATCTTTGAATTTGTCATGACTTTGTTCTTTGGCAAACTAGGTAGTGAACTCTCACAGAAAATTTTTTTGATCTTGAAATCAGATTCCGTTTTGCATTCTGTTCTTCTCCAAATTGTCTCTGAATATTTGCTATCATGGTATTGTAATAGAAGTACCATAGGTTTCTGAAATCAGTTGCCGTTTGAGGTGGTTTCCGTACAAGATTCCTAAGGTATCTATTAAAAAAAGGGATGATCCAAATCTGCAGTTCCAATTGTTTATTTTATTTGTTATCAAGTTTTTGAAGGCTTAGTAAGGCTAAAAACTTGTACAGGATAGTCTTTGATACTTACAAAGGGGAGGAGGGTTTCATTCATGTTCTAGGGACTACTTCTATTCAATTTTTTGGTTCTTAAAAATCTACAGAAGCAGGAGTATCCCTCATATCCCTAGCTACAACGACAGATCTTCTAGTCAACTTAAAGGACTAAATTGCGGCTGTACAAACCCAACAATAATTTGAGAGAGGTGTTCATCTTATTTTGTAACTGTTGGGAATGTCACAGAGGCCTCAGATTCCTCCCAATTACAATGTCAAAAGCCAGAGGCCTGTAATTCTTATTCCAAAGGATGATACGTCAAAGTAGTAGTAATATTTTCAACTCTCATGTAGAACAGTGAATTTCATGTGTAGGTGAGGTACGCCCTGTCAGCATCAGAGAAGTGTGTGTGTATAGTGTCTGGAAGGGGATCCCTGCATCAGTGCAAATACTTTGTTACGAAGGCTTGGACACCATTGATTCTGAATCTTATGTGATTAGCACTAAGACCCATTTTATGGCTGTTACACAGGAACCATTTTACCTGTTTCATGTTTAAAAACATGCTGGTACCAAGCTGCTTGTTTCCACCTACTTCTGCATAATAGCAAACGTTTCTGCCTCAGCTGAGACATGGATGCATGCAGGCACAAAGTGCTGCTGAAAGGACAGAAAGGACTTGGTAAGAAGGGGAGGGCTGGCTGGAGGAAGTGACTGACTTGGAATCAATGCTTATTCTGATCATGGTTCTAAATTTCCTGTGGGAGACTGTTAATTACTGATGATCTGGGGTGGTATCTCTGAAGAACCACCTGCAAAAGTGGTTCTGTGTCAGGTCACAGTCTGTGGGATCTCTGGATCAACTAAAAATGGTGTTTGCAAGTCAAGTACAGTTAGTTTCAAAATATGTTCTGAAATCCTGTGATACAAGTTGGCCGTATCCAACATCAAGGATAGAATCTATTTACTTCTGAGGTATTACCTGCCAAAGAAGTTACGATGTTCAGGTCTGTGACTGACTGTGTGCGAAGCACTAAGTAATCTCATTTTCCAACATCATTTGCATCTACAGTTTGGTGCATTGGATCCTGTCTTTGTGGCAACTTTTGGTTTCTTTCATTGCCTGATTCTTTTTTTTTTTTTTCCGCATCTAAACATCAAATAGTGGCAGTAGGTGAGGACCTAGTAGCAAGAGCTGTTTGTTCAACTCTCAAATAAATGCCATCTTCGATTTTATGTTTTTACAGGTGTCATGACAGTTGACTAGTCTGATGTCTTCCCCGCCCCAGAAAGTAATCCAGTAGTAGATACTGCTTTCTTCTAAAGTATCTTCTGTCCTAGTGATACAATGGCCATATGATTCAAATTGAACCTATACTGTGGGAGCTTCCAATAGCAGTGGAAAACTAGATAGCACAAGTTCAAACCCTGCAAATGCAAGCAGTGTAAATATTCGTTCTTGATTTGAATAGTAGATTTTAGGGACTACAGGAGGCAGTTCTTGTGAAACTGGCCATTGTGCTATAATTGCAGTTTCTGGGCCATTCTGATTCTGCCGTACCTCTTCTGTGCCTTTCTAGTATCGTTGCCCAAATTATCCCAATATTATGCCTTGTGAGAAGTCTGCTCTGATGTTGACCCTCTTTGCACCAGCACTGTCACAGTCTTGAGTACTTCATCATCTGCCACTCTTGTAGCATCACATGTGGTGCTGAAGTCAGGATTTTCCCAACCAGAAAACTTCTTTTGTTGGGAATATCCATTAATCTTTGTTGGTACCAAAGGTAGAGTTGTGGCTGTCAAGACTTACTTGCATCTACTATCAATTCCAGGTTTGATATTCTAATGCAATCCAAATAACTGCAGTGTGTCTCAGTTTAGCATCCATTACATTCTAAAATGTGTATCACACTTCATAGAGGATTAAGTGGTTTATTTTTCCCATAATTGCTTTCTTCCTGTCAATAGTTAAGGATCCCAATAAGAGATTTTTAAAGTGTGCATTTATATAGTACAATGCAGTTTTGGGGAAGGTAGCAGAATTTTTGGATCTCTCCATTTTGGCCTCATACAGTCTTTAGAATTCAGGCTCTGATTGTATCATGGTTCTCTAAAGATCTTCTAGACAGAGATAAGTCATCTTCTTGGATGTTCAGTTCATATCTGCCTTCAGATGCTGCTGTTAATGAGCAGATCTAAGAATATACAAATGAAGAGGATGGTAGGCTGGATTATGCTGATTATAGCTCTCCATTCTTTATCTCCAAATTAAGCTTTTGGATTCTTTAGAATTTTCTGCTGCCAAGGACCTTAAGGCCATCAGACCTTCTGAGGAAAGATGGCTGATGCTCAGAATATCCTGTGAAATGGTGCGGAAAGGTTACATGCTTAGTCTTGATATGTTGCACTTTTTTAAGTTTGGTATGCCCATTAATGGTGGCATCCTTCATCCTAGGTAGAGGCATTTATTGTAGTTTGTATTCTGTTTCAAAGACTAAAGAATGTAACAGATCTTGCTGAGGCTTTTCTGTTACTTCGCTGCTTTGCAGTTTTGCTCTTGTTGCTTGTGGAAAACTATAAGCTGTTCTGCTTAGCCTATATCTACTTCTAAACTTTAAAAGTTGGACTTACAAAGTTCAACTGCTTTTCAGTCAGGATTGCAACATGCCAGGTTTTCCTAACTTGGTATCTCCCAGGATGATTCCTAACTAGATAACTCCCAGCATGATATTTTCCCAGTTTATGGGTAAATGCATTTTGATCTCAGAGTTAAATCTGTGCTGGGAGACACCATGCATATCGAAGAAAACCTTGGCTTTGGTATGCATGGAGCACCTTGGCTCTGATCATCATGTATCGTAAAATAGGTCCGTTTGTCAGTAAGTAGTTCTTACTATGTTGACCTCGGTCTCCTTGTTTGAAAAATTTGTTGCTTATATTGTAAGGTGCTGGAGCAATGCTTTTATTTACTGGCTAAGACAGAAAAGAGATGGCTCAATAGCATGCCTGGGGCAGATCTACTTCCTCTGTTTTATTATTTTTCTATCAAAACCCTTCAATGGATAGCTTCTTTTACTTTGAGAATAGGATACAACTTTTTTTCCATTGAAATCTGTCCTAGTATGTAAGTCCTGAGGCATGAAGTTTGCTACAGTAAGTAGCTTGTTAAAACCACTTAGTGTATTTTATCTTTTCCTTCCCTCTATTTGACAACCATCTTTGTCTTTTTTTTTTTTTATAAGTGTATTGCTTGCAACCTCTGCAGATCACCAAATTCTCAAATCACCTGTACAGACTGGGGAATTCATTTCCAATTTCTGTTGATTCAAATGCAATTCATGCAGCTGTCTATTGTAAATACTTTACAAAGCCATAACCTGATTTAGCATTCAGGTGCAACACCTTGCTATCTAAGCCCATGTGCTTGCTCAGTAGGCTTACGGGATGTAAATTTATGGTAAAGGCATAAAACCAGTATCTTTAAAATGTTTTTGGTCAAGCAGAAAACGTGTTTCAAATGTATTTTTTTTTCCCATTTGGTTTACCCCACTGGATGTATGTATTTTCACCACATTGAGTCTCTTGCTTGCAAATGTTTTAGGTAACTTTGCTCAACAGCAGTTTCTGTCTATCTCCCAGTACAGGATCACACTATATAATTTTATTTGTATAGAATGCTTATTTTTCTCTTAAGCTGTATGAGTGTGGTGGGGGAGGTCTACTTAATAGGGGTGGTTTTTTCCTCACTAGGGCGTGGATGTCATCTTCCAAGCTCTTGTTTCAATTTGCGTTTTTCAGTGTTTCTCACAGCTGTTGTGGGGAAAAATCCAAGAACTGATGGAGTGTCTTCTGTTATGAAGACAGTTGGACTTTTTACCTGCTGTACGTTTCTGCATGTAGAGGATCTGGGGCTTCATATTCATGTACAAGTGTTCTTGCCTACTGCAGAGGGTAAAATTCAAACTTCAGATTTTAATGGTCATCTTGTACTATGTAAGGTAAAGCTAGTCTTCAGCCACCTGCATTATTTATAGCTTTTGTTGGCAAGCAAGTACAAAAGACAGACTCACGTGACAGGTTTCAAGGCTGCGTTAGAATTTTCTATGAATGGGATAAATGAATGCGATCATCTCTCCTAGCAGGGCCTTGTTTATATTGAAGTTTGAGCAGCTGCCTCAGCTCTAAGTGGCATGCATATCTATGCTTGAAGCCTTTAAAGGTGCTGTTTAATGCTCTACATGTTATTTAACGAGCCATTTTACAAGGCATCATTCAGTAATGTTAGAGGAGTTGATTGGATCATCAGGATAGCTGAAGAGACAGAAGGGTGTTTCTGTGGCTTAGTCATCTTGTGTTGGCATTGACCCAGTTTCATTTCAGATAGTGATGCAACTCTGTCTCACTTTCAGTTTCTTTTCAAGCAACTAACGGTCAGGGCTTCCTGTCTAGAATTAAAGCACACAAGCCTTTTGATAGTGCATTGCTGGCATTTGTGTTGTGGTTAGATGTAGGTATTGACCGGATTGAGATGTACGTGACATTTTATGTGACTGCTTTTGCAGAGCCAGTTCTAGCTTTTTAGGATATGTTAGAAAGGGCTGAGCTAATCCAGGTCAGTATAACTCCAGTTACAAGCCAAGATATGTAAGTGATTTGTCAAGTGTTTTGGTGATAAATGATGTTGAAGGCATCTGAAAGGATGAAGCTGGATCAACTTTGAAAGCTGTGCCAGCAAGAAAACCCCATGTAATTAGTGGTTGATTTCATATGTTCTTGTCAATAACATACCTATGAATATTAATAGTTTGTTATTGGACATTAAGAAGAGATGTTGGCTTGGAGAAGCTTTTTTGAGGAGCAGGTAAGTGTTTTGAAGGTATTGGAGTGATTAGCTGTCTGCTCTGTTTGATAAAGACTTAGTGTTTTGTCAGTGGTAGGGTAAGATACCTATCACCAGCTTCCTTTGGAAGAGTCGTAGATTTTGGTTAACTGTGGTGACAGGTTTTTCTGACTGTTCTTGGAAAGGCCGTCTCTGCTACTA
Source organism: Charadrius vociferus (assembly GCF_000708025.1). Taxonomy (NCBI): domain Eukaryota; kingdom Metazoa; phylum Chordata; class Aves; order Charadriiformes; family Charadriidae; genus Charadrius; species Charadrius vociferus. The sequence continues at coordinate 2,285,421 of NW_009646963.1, read as the reverse complement.
AACAAAATTACTTAAAACTAAAAATACCAGTAAAGCTCATTTCTATCATGTTGTCCATATTTTAAAACGACGATGTTTTCCATCTACTTTAGCATAACATTATGCATCTGATATCTTACAGGTGCCAAATATGAAAAAAAAAAATTGTTCTTTGGCAGCAGTTCACTGTGTAAAGTAGAAAACTTCCTTCCATCAGCACTTGGCTGATGATAAGCTTATAGAGAAAGATGATGTCTTGTTCACTGTGTATGTTACACTTTGATCATCTGTTATTAACATCTCTTCCTTGTGTTCCACCAGATTACTCACTAAATAATGGCAGGAGACTGTAGGGGATATTTGAAAAATGTCTCTGTTACTTCTTGTGTAATCATTGCATACAGGCTGAGGGAGATTGGTTGCCTGTCTGGAAGTTACACTATACCGATGATCTGTGGTGTTCAAGAGTTAAGGTCACATGACAGTAGGAGAGTTGTAATCAAATTATGCGCATGGTTTTGCAGTTTGAGAAATTCTTTGTCAATGCCAAACCCAGTAAAGGCTAAGTATATGGAGAACTTAAATAGTGGTGTCTCTATAGATACTGGATACCAATAAATAACAGTGTGAGTTTTGGAAGACATTGAGAATTATGTATAAATGAATATCATCAGTTGAACTAGGCTGCTGTAGAAATGCATATGTTTATATCTGTACATAAATTGTGAGAAATACTTAGCATTAAACTCTCTAAACTAAACTGGCTTGTTCAGTCTTAAAAATTAATCTTCCTACTTTAATTTTTCAACACTTCTAATAGCAACTGTAGCTGTGCTAAATTGTACAACAAATCTAATTTATACCCTGATTTTAAAGATTCTTTCTTTGGCTGTGAACCTGCTGTTGTGAAAAGTGGTAGAGATTACTGGCACTAATTTCAATGCCTTTCCTCTTTTTTTTTTTTTTTTTTTTAAAACAGGTGGTCTCCCAGATAAGAAGTTTGAGGTAGATAAACGAGCCATGAATCTCGGGGATTTTAATGACATGATGAGAAAGGATCGATCTGGGTTCCGTCCACCTAATTCCAAAGACATGGGAACCACAGATAGTGGGCCTTATTTTGAGAAGGTGAGAGAAATATCTTTAGATAAATTAATATCAGCCTCTGTGTTCAAGGTCCCAGTTTTTACTCTGCTCCTCTGGAAGTACTAAAAATTCAGTAACCTTGGACAAACTCAATAATAAAAGGTGGGGGGAGTTATGTTTGTAGAATGAATGTGTATATAAAACAGGTGTCAGCTGTGCATAGACAAGCTAAATTATGTCGGGAGAATGAGGCTTTTTGTTCTAGAACAGACTGCTCTTAATGCAGACAGAAAGAAATTCCTTCGTTTTTCTTGGAAGGGTAAAGTACTGGTAGCAATGAAATTCATTATAGGTTTCATCACAGTGATTCTTTCAGCTACTGACTACAATCATCTACTGTAAAAAATGATTTAGATCTAAGTAAACATAAGTAATCGCAGTCTTCCAAAGTTTTTCTGCTTTCATGTCTGTAATTTATTGGAAACACCCTTTCTAAATTCCATAACCCCTTATGCTGTATGTCCATGTACTGTAAGCTTCTGTATGACATCTGTTTCTCTGTGACATCTGTTGTATGTTATGGTAGTGTTTATTTCATATTCTTGCCTATTTTAAATAGTAGGTTTCACTGTTATTATCAAACATTAATTGCTTCACATTATGAATTGGAGAGTCTCCAATAGATTCAGAATGCTTTAGGTTTTGGGTTTTTTTTTAATACAGTTTAAGTTTATCACATGTTAACTGGAAAAGAAATTTGGTTTAAAAATTCTAAAGGCGTGTTACTGTCAATGAATTTTTTTTAACTCCTCCATTTTGGTATAACAGGCCAAAAAACAGTTTTGTCAACTCCCTCTGGTGGCCTAATTAATAAATACCACTAGCAAAGCTCATGCGTTCCTAACAAATTATGTTCGTAGGTGTGTGCTAACATTAGGAATTCATTCAAGATTTGTTTGTTTCTGTAGTGGTAGTAGCCACTGACAGAAAAGACCTTTGAGAGTTCAAAATGTATTTTTAAAAGAAACCTTTAGGAATTTATTGATTATCTCCTTGGACCAAAACCTTAATTGTCAAGTGATCATTTGAGTCGGAAGTTTTGTCCTTGTAATTGCTATTACAAATTAACTTTGCTTATTCCTAGTCACTCACCGTCCCTCTTTCTCTCCTCTTGCATTCTGTTGCTTCACTAACCAACTCCTGCTGTTGGCTAACTGCTGCTTCAGCTGACTTTGCCTTTCTCCAATCAAGATGGGTGCCTTGGGGATGAGGCTCCCTGCTCTCCCTTCTCCCCTTCTCCCAGCTACAAGCTGTCTCCCTCTGGTTCCACACTATCCAACGTCGGCCTTGGGGCAATCGGCTCAGGGCTCAGTCCCCAAAACTTCGCTGCTAGACAAGTAAGCAGGCCACCTTATAAGATGCATTGTTATAAGGCTGCAACCTGGGCTTAATCCTGGTTAGTTGGTTGCTTGCATTTGTTTTCCTACTAAATAAATTAATATTGTTAATGGAAATTTCAGCTCTATCAGGCCATTGAGAATCAATCCACTTTGGTTCCTATCATCCAAATGTATTCCATCTGGTTTTGTTGGCCTCTTACTTCCTGAATCAAAGTGCAGCAGCAGGTAGATGTGCTTCTCAGAAGTCATGAAGTTAGCAGCAACCTTTATATTTTAATTGCTGTTTAAAACCCAGTTAGAGGCTGTTGATTTGCCCCACCACCCCCTAACACTGAATTTTTCCAGACCCAATGACCTTGTATGTAGAAAAGTGCCTTTAAAAATTTGCAGTCAGTTTGCATTGTGCGTGTTCCCTTCTCCTTTCCCCACAGCCCAAAGAAGGCATTGATTTAGTAGCTTTGAAAAACTCTTGAAGTAGCAGTATTTTTGTTCTGTATATGCAGTAATGGTGGGGAAGAAATGAAGTGGTTAACTGCAGTTTGGAAGAATTTCTGGCTATTATGTTTTGCATTTTGCTAGAAGAAAATATTGCAGGAATACTAGGAAATGAAAGAATAGAAACTAAGTATTGCAACTGGACTAGTTTATGTAGTCACATGCCTAACATGATGGTGTTTCTTTGTGTTGTCTTTCTGTTTCTATGTGACAGTGTTGAACATCAGATTAAGTCCAAAATTGCAGGCATGTTCTTTGATTTGGTGTGCAGAACTCTGTTGAGCTTTAGGGAGGGCTGAAAGTGTAACTGCAGCTTCAAACCTCTCAAAAATTTTAATGTGTAGTTGACCCTAGTCAGTTCTTTCCAGAATAAAAACTCTTGTCTCTTGGGGTTTTTGTTTATCCTCCTGTGTGCTTAGTATGACACCTTGAGTCGCTTCTGGAAGAGAAGCTACATTAAGGAGGTGAAATGTGATGCAGGTGAAAGAGACAATCCGTAATGCCGCCAGCGTAGAAGCAGGATGAGAGACTTCTCTGTTAGCAAAAGGATAGTGGAGGATGCACAGTATTATAGTAGAAGGGAGGCAAAGTTTATGAAATCTTGGTATATAAGGGAAGGAAGGGTTTTGGAGAAGGCCTGCACAACCTCAGTTTGGAAGAACGATGAATTTATTTATACAGCAGTCTTGGCATGGAGAAGGAGGACAGAGGCTGGTGGCTGAGGGCTGGAAAATGTGCTGTTTAGAACCCCAGGTTTCTGAGGATCATAAACAGCCTGATAGATAGGAAGTTCTGACGGTCTTGAAAAGGAAAGGGCGGAATCACGGTATATAAGGACCTTTCAGAGCACAAGCTTCAGCTTTTAGAAGCAACAACATGTGACTATAGCGTAGGAGACTGTCCATAACATTTCCTGTGGCTTTTGGTGAAAGATGTTACAAATGAAGACAGTCAGCTCAGAGGCTGAAATAGTGAAACATACTCATGAATTTTCTTCGTCTTTTTCATGCAGTAGGGTTTATTATTACAGAAGTTGCTTATAAAACAGTAAATACTTCTCATTTAAAGAAAAAACTCAAAATTTTCTGGTGTTAGAAGATAATCACTGGGAGAACAAAAACCAATATCAGACATTTTTTTCTCACTTGAAAATTTTCCTGCTCTTCATTTTAGTGAAAAAAAAAAAAGGAAAAGAGTGCTGAAATTTTCACATCAGAAGGAAATTTTTTAATAAAATTTTTGAATTCTAATTTTGGTTAGTGAAAAGCCTGTGGAGGAAGTCATAGGCTTATATCTCAACAACCTTCTCAGAAAAAGTACCTGACTCTTCTAAAATGATGGTCCAAAATTCTTGTTGATACAGTCTTGCCATACTTTTAAGCCAATGGAATGGTTTTTTTTGAGCATGTTCTTTGTACTCCAAGTTTCCATTTCCCAACATGTAAAGTGCAAAATAGAAAACATTAGCTTTGGTATGTGCTTTGAAATAAGTGGATAAATATGATTCTTCAACATATAAGGAGAAAGAGCCTGCATCTCGACAATGTAGTACAGTAGTTTTAACCCAGGTAGAATATTACTAATTTAGGGCAAACATCTCAGTAATGCTAAGGATACTCTGTTTAAGTCAGCACTTGCCTCATTGTTATTGATATGTAGTTAATAGCATAGAAATCCATTATCCTGAAAGGTTCATCTTCTCACTACTGCTTTAATTTTATAGGGTGGCAATCATGGTTTGTTTGGAAACAGCACAGCACAATCGAGGGGCATGCACACACCAGTGCAGCCACTAAATCCTTCCCCCAATATCCGGGCGCAAGTGCCTCCCCAATTTCTTTCTCCCCAGGTAAGGAATTTATAGTAACTGGTTACTTGTAAAACGTAGAGGTACAGCCTTCAGAGCAGATCATTGAAGTTAACTTACACATCTGTCCTAGTCTTGACTTGATGTTAAGAAATTGAGAACTTAGGTAAGATAAAAAAATAAAACTCATAGCTGAAAGTGCTTAAAACTCAGTGCAAAAAGATTAGCCTTCTTTCTTTCTCCAAGACAGTTGGTGGTAAATGATTGCTACCAGTATTTTTAAACCTCGAAGCGGATTTAGGAATTCTGTGTCTTACATAGGCTTTTGCAAAGTATTTTAAAAACAACAACAAAAAGTGAAAGCTGAAAGTTTTTCTGAAGTGTGACAGGTTGCTTAATTTTTTTCAAGCAGTCTTGTCCTGTGCCTCCTGCCTGATGAAGGGCTGTATGTTGCTTTTACGTTGCAGAGCTCTAAGACCTCAGGGTCTCCAAATGCACAGGTTTACCTTTTTCTTTGGACTTGGTGAAGACTTTTGGAGATTCTCTTGAATTCTACTTGTGTAACTCTCAAATAATACAGGGAGAAGCGGGGGGATTCTTCTCCACCTACTCCTGTCTTTGTATGCTGAATAAGCTATAGTAAAAGAGATTAACCCTTTCTGTGAGGCACTGTTTCTTTGCTCCAGTGACTGTCTGAATGCCTTTCTTTTCCCTTGTCAAGCAGTACATTTTTAATGTGATAATGCAGTACTGTGATTACTGGTTAGCTGCATATATATCTGCATTTTAATTTAGTGCCGTCTCTAGCAATTGGTTGGGGGAGGAACCTTTGTGTGTGTGTGCGCGTGTGTCTGCATCTACATATGTAATACTGTATATTGTCAATCAAGTGAGGTATTCACTCTGCTCAAGTCATAGATTGTGCATGTTTAAATGTGATGTGTTAATAAATCTGTTATGTCTTTCCCAGAAAGCCATTTGAGATTGGTGTCGTACCTATTCCTTTATAGAAATACTTCATCTTTTTTTTTTTACTCATAGCAGTGCATTTCTTGAGGATGTGTAACTGGTTTCCATGCAGGTTTCGGCCTCCATGCTCAAACAGTTTCCCAACAGTGGCTTGAATCCTGGTCTTTTCAATATGGGCCCCCAGCTTTCTCCACAACAGATTGCCATGCTGAGCCAGCTTCCACAGATTCCCCAGTTTCAATTAGTAAGTAGCTTCTAATCTTGCGGGACAGACTGTTTACAACTTGTCTGCTGAAAGAGTTTTCTTTTTATGTTTGTTCCAATTCTGTTTCCTTCTACTGATCTTGTATTATTTTTGTACAAGTATTCCCTGTTTGTTTTAAAGGAAAATAGAGCCCTGCTAGAGGGCAGCAGATAAACTAAACAGGCCTGTGTAATTATTGTGAATGTTGCAGTGGGTTAGTAATGATTCTAAGCAATGTCTTTGTACAGAATGCAGTTGTTTGTTGATTTTTAATGTAGTTTTCTTCAGACTTGTAGTCATAGTGATGGTAATAAAGCAGGTACTAATAATACTGTTGCATGATGTTAAATTAGAAGCAAGTGCAGGATATAGTATTCCTCTAATGCATTCATTGTCATCTTATTTGAGTGTGTGGAATGAGAAACAGTTTACCTAAGTTCTGAAAGCATTTGCTAGTGACTAGCTCCTGGCAACTATATTCCACTTCATGAGCTCTGTATTTTCACTCTTCCCACCCCCAATTATCTTGTAGGCATGTCAGCTCCTCCTTCAGCAGCAGCAGCAGCAGCAGCAGCTGTTGCAGAGCCAGAGGAAGTTATCTCAAGCTGTGCGACAACAGCAGGAGCAACAGGTGTGACACTGTTTTTCTCAATCATATGAAGTATAAAGCGTGCTGGGAAAATGCAGTCTGCAGCAAACACGGCGCTGGCTCTAGTAATGTCATCTGCTCTCTTCAGATTGCGCTTTTCAGAGAGCAAGGTCCTTTGGATCTCCTTCAAGTCACTGTTTCTTCATGTTTACTGGAGTTCTGTGTTACAGTATATCATCCCCAGTCTTTTCTTTCATTTGCAGATTGCTCGTATGGTGAGTGCCCTCCAGCAGCAGCAGCAGAGGCAGCCTGGCATGAAGCATTCACCATCCCACCCTGTTGGGCCTAAGCCACATTTAGACAGCATGGTACCCAATCCTTTGAATGTGGGTCTCTCAGATTTACAGACCAAAGGGCAAATACCTGGATACGGTTCAGGTAAGTGATCTGTGGAAAGATATTTGGTGCGTTGCCTATAGTTACCATATTAGCCAGTTATGTCTGGGTCCAGAAATAAGTAGTTTATGTGTAAGCACTAGAGCAAAAGTTATGTTGAGTCAATTCTTGATCAAATTGCATTGTTTTTCATTACATAGGAAGAAGACAAACCTAATAACAAAGCGCATCTTCGTGACATACTGACCTAACAAGCTTATTTGAAAGTTGCCTCTTGAACATTTCATTGTTACTGTTGGTTTTTTATTTTTACATTTCTTATGATCACAGTGACTTCCTGTTTGAAGATACTTAAGCCAAAAGAGCAAATGGCAATGGAGTTTTGTTTGTTTGTTTCACAGGCTTTGGCTCAAGTGGCATGGATTATGGCATGGTGGGAGGGGAAGAGGCTGGGCCGCTTTAAGCAGTGGACTATGATGGAAGGGCTGCCCTCTGTGGCTTCACAAGATGCCAATATGCACAAAAATGGTAAGAAGGGGGCTGGGTATTTTGGAAATGCCTTTGCAGTATCATCGTGCCAGAGGTGAAATAGCTTAGATGAAATTACACTTCAAGTTAGTGAATGTCTTACCTCACCAGTATGCATCTTAATTTTTTTTTTTGTTTTAGTATACCATACTCGTAAAGATTCCAACCTTTCCTGAGTGTAAATGTATCTTTTTAATGCTTCAGGTGCAATAGTGCCCCCTGGAAAGGCTCGCGGAGGATCGCCCTACAACCAGTTTGACATAATTCAGGGCGACCCACTAGGTGGCCATGCAGGCCCTGCTGGTGATAGTTGGTTACCTGCCAAATCTCCACCAACGAACAAGATTGGAAGCAAATCCAGCAATGCCAGCTGGCCTCCAGGTATTACACAGGGACAGGGGCTATGTCCTAGCTTTAGAGTAGATGTGCTGGAACCTTTCCTCATTATCCTTTTTAAATAACCACTGCAAGGAAAATACTTGCTTGGCCTATCTCGGTTTTTAAACTTTTTCCACATTAAATTAGAATATAAATGTTAAATTTCAAGTAAAAAATTGCTGGACCGAATATGAACTAGCTGCTGAATTGTCTGAATAGTATTTATTAGGTGTACTCTTATCTTTAGTTTGGTGAGTTTACACTTACAGAAGTTTTCATGAGAAGACTTATTCATAAAATACGCAATACTACCTCCCTCCTCTTGTATTCCAAATTTGCATTGTCTTAGGCTGACACGGAGTGTAAACATTCTGATTGATAGCATGGAATTGGAAAGTAAAAGATGTGAAAGCTTGATTTTTGTGATGGCAGGAACAGAATTTTCTTGTCTTGACTTTTTGTATTTTATGTAGCATGAACTTCTCTTCTGGCAGTTGTTTACAAATATCATCCGCTGCAGACCACAAGGTTTCTTTTGCCGGCAGTATTGGTACAATATGTATACAATGTGTGTGCTACACTGTTGTTCACCTTTGCTCATGTGGTGTAAAGGATAGAAGAGCGTTGCCATGTTTCAGTACTGCTCAGCAATCTTGTGGCTTGAGTAGAAGTTTCTTGCTTTTTGGATTACAGGCAGTAGCACGTTCTTTAAGTCTTGTAGGGTTTCACTGGCAGAATCTTATCTTTCTGCTAGAAAACTCAAGTATCTAGGAAAAATACATATGTATTTGAACACTCATGTAATTTTCTATGCAAATCATTCATTAAACACCAAGTGGTGTCCTTGAAGGTGCACGGATGAATCACCGGTGCTGTTCAGCAAATAGTAGATGCTATAATTTTCCTCTGCCTGGGAAGACTCTTACATTCCAGGAAAATATTCCTAACTGCAAATCTTCTGCTGTGTATCCCCTCAAGCACAAAAAAAAGTAAAGGTGCAGCTACATCTCTTGGGTAAACCAGTAGCACAGACCTTGCATGAGAAGAGTCCTAGGAAACTGTGTGACAAATACAACTGCAGGAAACCTACAAAAAGTAGTTAAAGCTTTTTATGTGGAACCCCTCAGTGTCTAACTCTGGCAAGAAAATATGTTCTGAAGAGCTAACAGAGTTAAAGAATTAGTTATCTCAGGAACCTCTACACACCCACAACATTGCATACTACTGACTGCTCTCTGTAGAGGTGTACTTGCATTACGTTTCTGTCAGCCTGGTTGTTAAGTACTGAGCTTCGTGAGATGGAGTTACTGTTCATAGTACTAGAAACCCTCAAAATTTAATTTTTTCCAGGACCTCTCTCGGAGAGTCATTGTTGCTGAACTTGTTTCTTTTGTTAGCATTTCC
>NW_009646963.1:2252843-2276122 GCF_000708025.1 Charadrius vociferus | reverse complement strand
TAATACTGAGAAACACAGTACTGCTTGGAATGTTAGGAGAGGGATGTGAGGATCAACTCTGCTGTGTTTTCCAGGTTTTGGAGTAGCCACTGGCTCTGGCAAGATTTCTTGGTACCAGAAGGCTGTTACAGAAATGAGAAGCTGGATAGCTAGTCTGCCCCTTGATATCGTAGAGCTTCCTTAGTGATACCTGCAGTCCCACTGTCAGTGACAAGTAAAATTTTTTGCTGTTGCTGACTGCCTCACCACTGTGAGAGGATAGCTGGAGTTCACCAATCCTGAACATAAACTGTCGCTGGGATCATCAGTGCCATCCCTAGTTTATTGTTTAAATGAGTAGCCCATGACTGTGATTGCAGATGTCTAACAGATCATTGGTTCTGGCAAGTGGCTTTTATGCAATTACTGCTGTATTGCTAGCCCTCTCTTATGAAGTACATAGACTATTGGGACGAGCATTACTGTCCCATAATCATCAGCCACTTAAGCTGTCTCATAGCCTCTCTAGGTTATTGGCTTCCTCGAGAAGGAAAACTGAGCTGAAATCATGATCCACCTTATCAACGCTCCTGATGAAGAATAAAGACCCAAAATTATTTTACACTGTAGGTCCTTTTTCTCTGCAAGCTTGTACATGAGGCCCACTGTCAGTTCCTGCCGTGGAGGTAGAATTTTTCTTCCTAGTGTTGGAAAATAAGTTGTTAAAGAAAATGAATTTACAAGAGAAAACCTCTTGAAATGGGTGCGTTTTTCCTTTGAATGAATACAGTGGTCACTCAGCATTCACCCTGACTACACCTTTCGCGTTTTCCTCCTAAATGCCATCTGCTGCAGAAATTCTGCCGTTCAAGAGAGCAGTATTGTTCAGCACAAAGATAAATGAAGTGGTGCCCAGTCAAACTGATATCACAGCTGGAGGTGAGAGCAAGCTTTGCTGCATTGGTGAGAACTATATCTTTTGGTTATGTCACACAGACTTGCATACCTAGGTAATACTAGACTGTAATTTCCCATTCAAAAGCACTTCAGTCATACACTCCAGACAGACTGGCCTGGATGTGTCTGTCACGGTTTTCCCAATACCTCGCTTCATGTTTTCTTTACTATCTAGAAATAAAAGAGCATGTCTGTAGGGAGAGATGGTGAAAGTGCATAACTGTCAGTCCCAAAGGGTAGTTTGGAAATTTGTTAGTATGCTGAAGTTCAAGGAAAACTCATCTTCACAGACCAGCAGTACATTGATGAGTGAATGTGTTTATATACAGTGGGACTAATCTTCAGAGCCTTGTTTGAATATTCCTTAACTCTTTGATGAGAGCTTACTATGCACTTAATTTTCATTCTCACCAAGTCTCAGAAATCTTTACAAAGGCAAGACTTGGACTTACCCTTTTTTTTTTTTTTCTTGCAAACAAGTTCTAATTCCCAGGTCTCGACCTGTGTTCATGGGTTCTTCATCTCAGAACAGAGAAGATCTTTTGGCTAGACCCAAGAGCTGCGTTGCTTGTTCCTTAAGCATGAGGTGGTCCTGCTTGTCAGAGGATTGCAGTATTTTGGCAGTGGCTGAGCAGGTTCCTTCCTTGATGCAGTGCTGGTTGCTCATACTGTTAAAAACATTGATACCTGGTGTCCTAGATTATTTTGTTGAGTTACTAAAGATTGAGAGATGTGACAGAGGTTTACAAAATCAGGAAGGCAGTGAACAAGAGAAACAGAATTTTAATTCTGTGAATCCTGCCACACTAAAACTATGGTGCAAATGCTGGACTTAAGTGGATATGAATTTCAAATAGATGAGTGTGGTTCTTTTTTCCCATCAGAAAGTGGTGAACTTCTGGAATGTGTTGCTTTTAGAGCTTCTGGAGACAGATGGTACTAGCCAGTTGAAAATGTGATTGCATAAACTGATGGAAAAAGTTTCACAAGCAGGTGCTAGCCCATAGAGGGTATTTCTGACATCCTAGATAGAAGGATTGTGGATGCTGGGAGAGTGTGCGGACAGTAGCCCTGAGTGGCCAGGTTTGTGTTCTGGCCCTACAGAGTATCTCTTCTACAAGTCATAGAATTAGAATCAGAGAATTGCTGAGCTTGGAAGTGACCTTTAAGATCAAGTCCAACCATTAATCTACCCTGACAAAACCATGTCCCCAAGTACCACATCTAGCCTTTTTTTTAAACACCTTCAGGGGTGACGAATCCACCACCTCCCTGGGCAGCCTATTCCAATATTTAATAACCCTTTCAGTGAAGAATTTTTTCCTAATATCTGATCTAAACCTCGTCTAACATAACTTGAGCCAATTTCTTCTCGTCCTATCACTTGTCACCAGGGATAAGAGGTCAGCCCCCACCTCTCTACAACCTCCTTTCAGGTAGTTGTAGAGAGTGATAAGGTCTCCCGTCAGTCTCCTCTTCTCCAGGCTAAACAACCCCAGTTCCCTCAGTCGTTCCTCTTAAGACTTGTCCTCCAGACCCCTCACCAGCTTTGTAGCCCTTCTCTGGACACGCTTCAACACCTCCATGTCCTTCTTGTACTGAGGGGCCCAAAACTGAACACAGTACTTGACGGGGGGTCTCACCAATGCCGAATACAGGGGGATGATGACTTCCCTAGTCCTGCTCACCACACTATTCCTGATACAGGCTAGATGCTGTTGGCCTTGTTGGCCATCTGGGCACGCTGCTGGCTCATATTTAGCCGGCCATCCACAAACACTCCCAGGTCTTTTTCTGCCAGGCAGCTTTCGAGCCACTCCGCCCCAAGCCTGTAGCACTGCATGGGGTTGTTGTGACGCATGTGCAGGACCCGGCACTTGGCCTTGTTGAACCTCATACCATTGGCCTTGGCCCATCGATCCAGCCTGTCCAGATCCCTCTGCAGAGCCATCCTACCCTCAAGCAGATCAACATGCCCGCCTATCTTAGTGTCATCTGCAAACTTACTGAGGGTGCATTCAATTCCCTCATCCAGATCATTGATAAAGATACTAAAGAGTCCTAGCAGAACAGTGGGCTAGATGGACCACAGTTCTGACCCAGTGGGACATTTCTTATGTCTTTTCTGAGATTCTTCTGCCAGTGCATTATCACAATGTAATATTGCCATTGCTCTGCCAATTGTTTAAACCAGTAGTATCACATTTTCTTCTGTATTTGTCTGCGAAAGTCAGTCTTGTCTATGCTTCTTCATTACAAATGTGACTGAAATGAACCCTTCCATGCCAGAGTCACCCTACATGGTTTCATTCCAGAGAGCACATCCTGGATCCCACTTTTAATCATGGATTTTTAATTATACTCAAATATCCTGTCACTAATTATTTCAAAACTTTAGGTTGGCAATAAAGGTATCGTTCCGTGTTCTGGACTTGTATCTGCAAGGGATGAATCTGCCACCTTGGCACTCTTTTCATGCTTATACAAATCGTCGCATAGTATCTGAAGCTTCTTTACTTGTTTTGTGTTTCATAGTTTTGCTTCCTTATCAATGCTTCCAAAATTGACCACAGCACTTTATTCATTGAACATCCACTCAGAGAGGGAGCCAAGTTACTGATCTTCCTTACAGTGGCTGGAGTTTGTACATTCATACTTCACATAGCTCATCTTCTTGACTTAAAAATCTGGCATGCCTGGAGCTATAGTTGAAAGGAAACTAAAGCATGATAAGTATATTTTTCCATCTCATTGTGATGCATGAGGAATGTCAATGAGTGTATATATATGTTGCTTTTACCATAAGGCCACCTCACCTTAGCATTACCTCAGTATTGATAGGTAATGTATAAAGTGTGTGTTTACCTACGGTGTAAAGTGCCAAATGTTGTGTTTACAAACTCTTAAGGTAGGTAACCTTTCCTTGAGAAAGGCTTCTGCACTCACGCAACGTATGTGTGCAGAATCTAATCTTATATAATCTATCTTATAATGACACTAGAGATAGTGCTGTGGAATATTGAAAAAAGATTGTGAAACAGATTTTAATTACAAAAAAAGTGTGATTTTTCTGAGGAGCAGTGTAGACGACAATTATTTACTCTCCTAAATATCTTCAACACTTACTTCCAGTAAATGGCATTGCTCTGTTTGCATCTAATTCCTTTTTTCCCCTCCTGTCCCAGAGTTCCAACCAGGAGTGCCATGGAAAGGTATACAAAACATTGACCCTGAATCTGACCCCTATGTGACCCCTGGAAGTGTGCTGGGGGGGACAGCCACATCTCCCATTGTAGATACTGACCACCAACTTCTGCGGGACAACACCACAGGTAAAACAGTGAACTACTGGTATATGATTACTTACGTCATTCTGATATTCAAGAATATTCTGACGTTCCTGTCATAACAGGGTAACAGTCTATTGCATTTAACTAAGAAGGAAGCCTATATGCCTTTGCACCATGGCTGTGTATCACATGAAAGCTTGGCATTGGTACAAATCACGGTTCTCTTGAGGTTTAACAGTATTACAGAGACTCTATGAAATTGACCTACTCTTCTCTTTCTCCTTCTCCCTTTGATAGGGTCTAATTCTTCCCTCAACACCTCGCTGCCTTCACCTGGTGCCTGGCCCTACAGTGCCTCTGAGAATTCCTTCACCAACGTTCATAGCACTTCAGGTATGCAGGCTCCAAAACTTACTTGGACAAAGCATTTTCCACTTAATCACTTAGTTCCTCATGCTTGTTCCACTTTGAGTATTTAGTCTTTCAGTAATTTCTGAGAAAATTCTGAGTAATTTCTTAAGGAAAACTGGTTTAGGAAAAGCTTCCAAATATTCATGACCAATAGCGGTGTTTTGGGGAGTGTGTTAATTTTTCCTTTTTTTATTGGACTTCTGTATGTAAAGGGTTCTTGAAATGTGTTAGGGATAACAGCTATTGTTATTAATTAATTATTGTTATATAAACAGCTATTGGTCTTAACTTCTCCTAATAGACATTTGATAGTGCTTTCAAGTAAAAACAGTAATATGCGCTATCAAGATTGTTTAAAACTCCAGCTGTCAGACACCTGAGTGGCCTTCTTTACATGTTGTCATTGTGTCAACTCTGTACGAAATTTGTGATTCATGAGAAGGCTTTGATCTTAAAGGAGGGCATCTTTAGGAGGTAGCGATAGCTTAGTAGACCAAGAGTGGTAAATACTCGTTTCAGTTCTCTGTAGGTATATGGCCTGAAGAAGGTTCAGTTTCATTAAAGGTCAGTAATGTCCAAAGCTGTAAGAAATTCTTAAATGAAACCTAGTGTGGACATAAAAGTTGCTGTTCGTCTTATTAATGATTGAACATACTGCAACCAGTTACATTATTGTAAATGGTCTAGGGATTATTTTTTTCTTGGCAGTATATATAAAATAATCAAAGATGAACCTACAAGTAGCATGGCTTTTTTTGGTATGGTAAATTAACTGCTGTATGATTCTGTGCTTTGTGCTTGTCTCCGATAAAAATGCAGTCAAAGGGTTTACAGTGATAGTACCGTTAAAGGCTAACTGAATCTCCTTAAGTTTCTCTAATATATGCAATTTATTTAATCTTCTAGCAAAATTCAGTGATTACAAATCAACATGGTCCCCAGATCCCATAGGACACAATCCCACTCATCTCTCCAACAAGATGTGGAAAAACCATATTTCCTCAAGGAACACTACAGGGCTGCCCCGCCCACCTCCTGGCCTGACCAACCCCAAACCATCATCTCCATGGAACAGCACAGCATCCCGATCAGTCAGGGGCTGGGGGGCACAGGACTCAAGGCTTGCCTCTGGTGAGAAGAATCAACTGATAGCACCATTGATCAGACCTGAGGAGTGTACGTTTTACAGCACTAATGGTTTGGATGAAAGAAAGTTGCAGTTGTCTGGTAAAAGGAAAAAAAAAAGAACTCTTCTACTGTCAGTAATTGGGATGGGGGTGAGGGTGAAATCCCGGGTCCTGCTGCAGGGGATAAGTGAAGAGGGCTGGGAACTTACAGAAGGGAATACCTACTGCATGGGGCCTTTCAAGACTAGATGCTTTTTGTGGGCGGGACACTCCTTGAAGGTACAGTCTAGTAAAAAGTGAGTCTTGATGTGAAATGTGAGGAGAGATGCAGTTTTGTTTTCAGGACTGAAGATTAGGCTTTCATGTGTTAGCAGGGCTGATAATGCTGAACTTGTCTGAGATTAAAAGACCTAACTGTAAAGAAAAAAAGCTTTTCTTTCTATCAAATCTGTCTTGATTGTTCTGTCTTCTAATTTGCAGCATCTACTTGGAGTGATGGTGGCTCAGTTCGTCCTAGCTACTGGCTGGTTCTTCACAATCTCACTCCACAGGTATTTTCTGTTGTTGTCTCTGGGAACTTGTTTGCATTACTGAGGTAGATTTGTGTATTCTTCAGTTGTTTCTCTTCGAATAAAATCTAACAAAATCAGATTTGTCAGCATGCGCAAGATGTGCTTCTACTAAACTGGGCTGCAGTCTGTTTGGGTTTTTATTGTAATCTATTCCACTAACTTTAAAATGTTCAATTTTTGCTACATGACCATCATAACCTTTCCTTACCTAGAATTTTAAAAAACGAAAAAATTATTGGAACAGAAAGATTTTTCTTAGAACGGAGGATAACTGCGTGACCATAATGTGGAATGGTTTATTGCTGTTAAAGAGATTCTTCTTTGGGATGTTGTCAATAAAAAAGCTGGTGTAACTCCCAGTTTTCACTTTGGTGTTTCCATAGTGCAACCACAGAATGTTTCCAGCACTCCTGCCAAAAACAGTCTAGTTAGGTCACTCCTGCAAGTGTTCTCAGAGCTTGCTTCCATTCAAAATGAATTCTGTAGAGATCCTGTTTTCAACAATCCCAGTTAGTCTGTATTCAAGGCTTAGGAAAAGCCTATATGATTGTCAGCAGCACCCTGAGGTCTAGACAGAGTCCCCTGTTAGCAGGATAATTTACCGTGCTTCTGCTACGGTATAAGAAAACGTGAATGTGAAAGGAAAAACGAAGGTCTCCTTCAGATCTCACAAAATGGCAAACTGTGCTTTCATAGAAAAGACTGTTTTCCTTGATGTGAAGGGAACAGCAGTGGTATGACAAAAAGGCGCAGTTCTAAGTCTCCCTTGTGCAAGGTGGTTTAATACTGCTTTAGGAATCATTTAATGGAAGAAGAATGTATTTTGGAGGCATTTAAGTCAATAGGAAAGAGAAAGAAACAGATTATAATTGTCTCTTCCATAACAAATCCTCTGTTCATTGTAGGTTAGTTCACTAGAGAGAAGGAAGTGTAAAGGTCAAGGTGGCTTCAGGGACAGTATCTTCATTTCAAGTTTCTCTGTTTTAACTTTGTCCATATTTGTGTCCATGCACAACTTCCCTTTTCCTCATTTGAGGTTGTATTATATAATAGGGAGGGGAAAGGGAGAAGGAAGAAAGTAGCACTTCCTTAAATATCTGCACATACAGATCCCATTCATGTGTGTGTTGCTGTGGCATACCAGGAATGGAATCTGTCTGTACAGAACACCTTGGAGAACAGCAGTTACTGGAGGTAAGTAACAAGCTGTTACTGCCGCAGAAGGAATGTAGGCAACAACTGCTGTGAAGCCATTCGTTCAGGAAGAGTGAAGATTGCTGGGTTTCGCAGAGAGAGCACTGAATGTTTCTGTGACTTACTGTTTCATAAACTACAAAGACAAAAAAGCACCAAAATAAATTTTAAAAACCTCTCATTGTGGAGGTGGCACATTTCCAGTTTTGCAAAGAACTTTTAAATAGAAGTATAAGTCAGATTATTCCATAAAGCAAAGTAATTGTAAGAAGTCAAGGCATACAGATTCTGTTTGAAAATTAAATCCTGTCACCTTTGCTTACTTCCCACTGCTTTCACTCGTTTTTCTTTGAGAGTCATTTATCTTTTAATTACTGAGGCAAAGTTAGGATTGAAGTTTATTTGGAGAAATAGATACAAACATCTGTTTTATCCTGGCTGTTCTTCCTCAGATCGATGGGTCAACCTTGAGGACGATCTGCATGCAGCATGGCCCACTGCTGACATTCCATCTGAACCTGACCCAGGGCACCGCCCTTATCCGATACAACACCAAACAGGAGGCGGCCAAGGCCCAGACTGCACTGCACATGTAAGCAATCCCCGTGTCTGTTCTTTGTACTGCGTTAGTCATGAACACAAAACGTCTGTCCAGTGTTACGCTTTGGAAACTCATTTCAGGTGTCATGTTTGGCGGGGAATCTTTCCTTCATTAGCAAAGGAAGAGGAAGAACAAAGATGTCATCTTTAATTGCTGGCACAAACTGGCACTTAGAGAGCTAAGAAGGTGCAAATAGCATGGAATTGTGACCAGTATGCACCTTAGTGTACAATTTTGGCCATTTTATAAAAGCTTGTGAATTGATTCAGATGAAGATCATTCCTATATGTGTAACCCAAATGCATGGGAATCTGCTGTAGTTTTGAGATACATATGAAGTACCTTACTTGAAAAGCTGCGGCTCTTAGGTTTCCTGTTCTTAAGCTTTTCGGAACTGACTGTGGCTCTGGTATGTTTTGAAAATGTGAGAGGTTTTGAGACTGAAATCTTGGGGGGGGTGGGGTTGGGGGGTGCTTGTGTAAGCCCTTCAACTCGGGGAGAACTTTTGAACTATACTAATCTTATCCTGAATTTCACAAGCTTTTAAACCTGTTCTTCCTCTGTTTTGTTTGAAAGGTGGCATATGTGCATTTACCATTTTAGCTATGATATATAGGTAGTTTTATTGCTCTTGGTGTTAATATTCAGGACCTTAGTTTAAATTTTGAAAGGTTGTGTTGCAGGCATAACAGCTGACTGTTGGGGGGAGGGGTCAGTTGGTTTATTTTGGTCCCTACCCCCCTATAAAATTGAAGTTCTTGTGCTTTGAGTCAGTTTCATGGTCATGAACAGCTAAAGTTTTATGTGGTCACTCCATTGTAGCAAGCTGATACCTCCTTTGGTTTGGGCACCTAATAGTGGTGTTGCCATGCCTTCTGAATCCCTTGCCCTTCCCTTCTGGCTCCAATTATATTTTTATTTTTCTCTTCCATGTATCTTGTCTTCTAGGTGTGTGTTGGGAAACACTACCATCCTGGCTGAGTTTGCCACAGATGAAGAGGTTAGTCGCTTCCTGGCACAAGCTCAGCCCCCTACACCTGCAGCAACCCCAAGTGCACCCACAGCAGGCTGGCAATCCCTGGAGACAGGACAGAACCAGACAGATCCAGTTGGACCTGCTTTGAATCTCTTTGGTGGGTCAACAGGGCTTGGGCAGTGGAGCAGTGGTGGCGGCGGTGGCAGCAGTGGGGGTGATCTCACTGGCGCTTCGTTGTGGGGGCCCCCAAACTATTCTTCAAGCTTGTGGGGGGTCCCAAGCGTAGAGGATTCACACAGAATGGGCAGCCCTGCTCCCTTACTACCTGGAGACCTTCTGGGAGGAGGGTCGGATTCAATCTGAACTTAGAACTTTCAACTCTGACCTCGTGACCTTTTTTGGAACAGCAGCAGCACTAACTTGACCTTTTCGTTTTTTTTCAACTTGCAATAAATACATTTATAAAAGGAAAAAAGAAAACGGAGAGAGAAAAAAGGTGGGTCATTGACAGACTGTCTGAGCACATAGTTGCCTCCCTTATATAACTTCAGTTTTTTCGTTTGGAATATGAATCCAAAAAGAGAACATATCACTCTTGAAATACTTGAATCATGAACGCCAACTTAGAAAGACAATGTGAAGCAAGTACACATACCATTTAAATTTAAACAGAAAAAATTAAAAAAATTAGTTTCTAGTTTTTCACTTTTTCATGTTATACGGAAGTTGTTGCTAAGAAACATATATACTGAAAAAATAGCTTTTTAACTTTGTTTGCACTGGGTGTGTTTCCGTCCTTAGGTCTACCATGTTGGGTTGGGGTAGGGGAGGGGTTCAAAAGAAAAAAAGGGGTGGGAGGGAGGGGAAGACTTGACGGAGCCTCACTTTAGAAGAAAAAAAAAAAAAACTAAAAAACCCACAAAAAAAAAAAAAAAAGAAAAAACCCAACACTTTGTGATTGGCTGGTTGATAAGTACCAGTGTGTTCTGGCACATGTAACTGCCCACGTGTGCTTGTTTCTGTGTGAGTGCGTGTGCACATGTTCGTGTGTGTGCATTTTTTTCTCTATATATATAATCTTGAAACGCTGCATTGCTGATGGTCTACGGGCTGGCTGGCCATCTGCATGTCTTGATTCTCAAAACAAGACAGGCATGGTGGAGTCCCTGTGGCTGAAGCAGAATCCAGTTGGGCTGGATTAAAATTTGTCAGTAGGTTTTTTTAAAATTCATTTTAGCAGGGTGCTATCTCAAGTCTGCAGATCATACTGAGTGGGTAGTTGCTTCCTAGCCCTTGTTCTAACGCTGTGGTAGAGCAGAACACTGCCATATCCAAAGGATTTGGTGAGAGGGGAGCCAATGTTGTCTTTTGAGTAGCAGTGTATTTATTTATTTATGTCTGCATGTGGGGTTTTTGTACTGAGTGAACCCTAGAATGTTTGTTATATAATGCAAGCCATTTTTTTTTCCAACTAGGGGAAAAGAGGAGGAAAGAAGACATTGCCATTTTTTGTGCGGCTAAGACAAATGTTCTTATTCAGTCTCTTAACAAGCTTCAGTACCTTTAAAAAAAAAACAAAAGTGTTTCTTTTCTCCCCAAACCCACAAATAGGCACCCACATTCATTCTTGAAGAATCCATCAAAAGCTTGAAAGTCCAGCCCAACCAAATTAGCCTTTTAATTGATATACTGCTTGTATTAAAACTGACAAAAACCAAATCATGTCAGCAAATCACTGGCCGGCTTGCCTCATCTCCTGAAAGCACATGCAGCTAACTCCTTTCTGCGTCCTTCATGGTGAGCGTTACCTGTGCCAGGGCTTGGTGTATTACAGCGCCAGACCATCACTGACAGAAACGTTTACTTATGAATGTTCTTAAACCAGTGTGTACTTCAGATGTTTCCTTTTGTTTCTCTGTGTGTTTTTTCCTGTGTACGTGGTTTTGCTTAGGGAGGTATATAACTAGCAAAGACTTTTTTTAAAAAAAGTATTGCACCTTTTTGTTTTTACTTTACTGTTGCTTTTTAATTTCTGTATTTAAGGAAAGGTTTGGGGTTTTTTTAGTATCAGTGTAGTAGTACTCTGGGCAGGATAGGGGTGACCTATAATCTACAGTGATAGCCAGTGTGTGCGTGCATGTGTGCGCTGGGAACAAAACTTTTAAGACCTGTTGTTGTGAAAAGAGTTGTAGCAGACTTGAAGGAACATCCCTTCACATAAAGCGGGAAGTCTTTCCAGGGGGTGGAGCCAGGTGAAGAGGGAAGAGAGATGCCGGTACTTTTTCCGTAAGTGGTAGGACTTCCATGTGGTGTTGTCTAGCCGTTACACTGTCTAACAAAGTGCCGACATTCTGTACCAGCACATGCCTGTCCATTCCAGCCCTCAGCGGGAGCAGTGCTCAGGCTTTATTACCTGGGGGGGAGGATAGGGGAGTCTTTCTTCAACGTTTTCATTGAAGGATATGACAATGTCTAATACATTTAACTCTAAGCATGGGTTGGGTGGGGAGAAGCAAAAACAGATTCAAGGAAGGGGGGGGGGGCGGTGTGCGCGCATGTGTGTATGCCTGTGTGCTGGGGGTGGGAGGGAAGGGCTAGGGAATTAGGTGGCTTTTTTTAATTCACCCTTTCTACATAAACCCAATGTCACAAGGAAGACTGACTGAGGGAAATGCTGCATATACACATGCCTGTAGATTTGTATGCAAAGTGTTATGTGACAAAAAGTACGAGTAGGTTTGTATTTGTTTAGTAAACTGGAGTGTGCAGCATACTCTGGCCCCTTCTGAATATACTTTTCTATCATGTCTCCTCCTTCATCCATCCTACTGTGCACAAAGAAATAAAATGCTCTCTTCCAGTTCCTGCTGGCTAGTGCCCCTCACGTGCACGCATCCGTAAAGCTTTGTTTCTGCTAGTCTCTGCTCAAAGAACACCCACGCTCAGACACACAGAGCAGGTTCTTAGAAGTCCTGTGCCAGCAGTACTTCCTAGTGAAGCACCTTTGGCCCAAGTAAGCCAGTATCCGTTCTGTCACATGATTTGCTATACATGCTGGTTCATTGCTGTGTTCCACCCTCATTTCTTTCCCCCAACCTGACCTAAGGTCCCTTTTCCTGCACTTTGGGCTAGTTGAGTTCATTGCGATACTACGGTGAAAGCCGGGTGCTAGAGCCCCTCTTGTTTACAAGACATAATGAGGGATTTGAAATATTTAAAAAGAAAAGCTAAATTGTTCTTCCATTGTAAGCTTAAAGGGAAAAAAATGAAAACGTACAAAAAAAAAAAAAAAAGACCAAAAAGTGCATATATATATTTTAGATGAAGACTAACTCTGGGAGCATTTAACAGTGTTTTTGTTTTTATTTTAACATTTTGTTTTCCTGCTTTAAATTTGCAAGCATTCTCAGGAATTCTAGGGTAGGAAGCCAGTTTTTTGAAGATGGTTTATTTAACCTTATCTTATCCTAGATAGATGGCTGTTTCTTGTTGATAAACTTTTACAAGTTCCTGAATCTTCAAAATGTTTGAAAGTTTTTACTTTAAAATAAAAATGCTAAAAAAAAAAAAAGAAAAAGAAAAAAAAATCTCCAAATGTTACTGTCAAGCAGGGGATCAAGAATTTTAAAGGCTGTATAAATTAAAGTACATAAGAAAACTTCTCAATATCAGCAACAGAAATTCATTGTAATCTTAAACAAGTTGTGGGAGAAGAAGGGTTATCATTTATAGTGCTTTGTTACTCATGCAGACATGTGTGCAGTTGCATGGAGAAGTGTCTGAATGGAAATCTATCACTTTGTTCCCTCTTGATTGAAACTAATTGAAAATATTCTTCCAAGCACCTTTTTAAAAGTAAAGTGAAACTATAAAACCTAATTAAAATGCAGTACAGTTTAACTGAAAGAGTCCTCAGTTAGGAGGACTAGCGGGAAATACATGATGGTGCTTCTTTAAACCACTTTTAAGTAGTGCTAAAGAAAACCAGTGCTGACAGAATACCCAATAATGAAGTAGTTTCATTACCCTGCCTTTTTCAGTACAGAAAAAGGAGAGAATATGAAAAAACTCCAGTACATTGGAAATCAACTTTCCTGTTTTCAGCTATTTGGAGAGTTTATTCCTTACTTAGAGATTTGCTGCTTGCTTTTACTCACCCACCCCACCTCCTAGTCCATCAGTTTTATTTAATACAAGGGAAATATGTGTTAAACTCTTCTGTTCACCCTATTGCTGCTGGCTGTGAGGGCTTACAGTCTTGAACTTCAGAGTTCAGTGTTGGGATGGCCAACTTCTGTCTCCCAGCTCTAAGGGTCAGGGGTTTACTCCAGCCGAAATGGCTAGGCTTAAACCACAAAAACCGCACTAGTGCCTTTTTACACGCACCCACATGCCCTGCAGTAGGGGAGGGGAGGAAAGATGAAGCAAAGTGAGGCAGTATAGCCACTTCATGGAAATAGATGTACCCATTCTTAAGGAAAAAGAGCATGCTGCGTAAGTATGTCATGCAATGAGTTATTTAACAGTAGTTGAGATAACTTTCTATTATTTTAAAAAAATAATCAGATGCCAAATTCCTGTCCTTTTCATATCAGTTGCCCAGTGTTCTTGTGATGCACTTCGTGTACATCTGAGTGTATACGTGTTCAAAGTAATGCATTAATAATAATGCGCTTAAAAAAATAAATAAATAAATCCTGTCATGGGCCAGTAGAAGGAGGGCTTATTTAGGGAGTTTGGGATTTTATTTTATTTATTTTTATTTTACAGAGACGATTTCTGAGTGCTTTGCCCAGAGGCTGTGTTTTATCAAATCAGCAACGTCCTAGAAGAGAGGAAATTGTAGGATTTAATCAAAAAGAGCCCAGGAACTTGACAGTCACTTGGAAGTGGGTTGTGACTGACTGCTGAAGGGTTGGCAGTCTGGAGCTTCAGCAGTCTGCTGGGTCCAAACCTATTGTAGTACAACAGTCTGCTCCTCCGTTCTGTAAATGTGCAGGCCTGCAAATGTTAGTGACTATCTCCTTGGTGATAGTTTTCCTAAATTGTTAAAGCGACATTAATCTTCCTGTTTTCCAACTACAGTTGACAGTTCTGTTCCTCTCCAAATTATATGTAGCTAATCATGGTGTTGCTAGTACAGCTTAGTCGAGCACTCTTAACCATTGCAAGTGATTTCTGAGCATTGTGCTAACCAGACTCATTTTCTGGGGAAACCACTGCTTAATGTTTTGAGTTCAAAACAGCGAAAAGTCAACAAAAATTGATGTTAGGATGCTTCTGGGCTTTTACAAAACTTTCGGGGGGGGTGTGGGGTAGGTGGGGGGGGATCAGTGGCAGCATCTTGTTTAAACATCTTGACAAAGAAGGTAGGGAAAAGAGGTTGGGGAAAGCACAACTTGGAATAGACTATGAGCACCTCTTTCCAGATAAAAGTCAAACTTAGCATCTTTCACTGAAAAACACTTTACGTTCTCAATTGACAAACAGAGCTCTTTTTCTCTTTTTGTTCTTAGTTTTGGTTCTCCAGGTTATACAGTTTAAGCATATATATACTTTACAGGTGGCTTCAGCATTCCTGTTTTTTTCCTGGTTACAATCCCAGTGCTTAATTGATAATAAAAAAATAAAATTAAAAAAATACATTTTAGCAGTCTTCTAAGCATGTATCCATTTGTTACCAGCCACTTTGCTTACCCTACCCTGCAGCGTGTATCAAGCTGAGGCTTTCTAGTGGGTTTGATAATTCTTGGCTCCATTTGAGTATTTCATTTTAGCAGTGACAACAAAGTCTAACAAGCAAAAAAAAAAAAAAAAAAGGGGGTGGGGTACAGCTCAGAAACCTGTGTTGAGACTTCTTACATTTACTTTGGAAAGCAGTTTTAGTATGATGTACTTTGGGAAAAGATGGCAAGTCTTCCAATGTTTTTATGCTTTTACCTGGACGCTTGTCCAGCAATCTTGAGAGTGGGTTTTTTGTTGCTTTGGGGATTTTTTTCCAGTCACAGGGTATCAGGTTTTTCTTACAAGTTTTTTATTTTGCTTCACATTAAGTGGCTTGTGTAATGAGCAAGAATATTAAGCTAAGTTGTTTTTCTTCCACAACATAAACAGGATGTTTGCAACAAACTGACTGGGATAACCACATCAAAGATTAAATAACAATCGAACCTTTATATTAAGTTGGCTTTGGGGTGGGGGGCATGAGATTTCTAAACATTTATTCCTTAGAACTTTTCTGCTATTCTTTCTTATTTAAAATGCTGCCACATCTTCCACTGTGTCTTAGTAGTGCATCCAAACAGTATTGTAGGGTGGGGGTTTTTGTTTGGTTGCGGTTTTTGCTTCATTCTTTATTACATTTGCCTCTCAGGCTTCTAATTTTCTTTGTGCATATTGTTTTCCTGTTGACTTTAAGAAGAATACTGTTTATGTATCTGAAATACCCAAATTTGGCCAAGTCTGGTCCAGGAAATCAGGAGTTAGCCTCATGTGAATTAGTCCCACTGACCTTAAATGAGTGAGTACTGCTCAGGTAAGGGCTCTTTGTGTAAGTAAACCTTATCTGGTTCGGGGCCCAGGTAGCAGATGAGGACCTGTCATATTTCCAGTGCAGCAAATATCTGTGTTGCATATATCACATTCATTGTAAATCGTGTGACCTTATTATCCAGGTTTCTCAAGTGGGTTGAAATGCTGGTTTTGTGGTGGATGGTTAGCATCTCAGGGTATGAGGCCTGATCGAGTAAAAGGTAGTTTTTTCTCTCTGAAGAGGTAAGGTTCCCCTAGCAAAAGCAGCTTTCTTAATTGTAAATATGCATGTGTGTATTTGTGGGCAGGGAAGTAATGCCAAGAAAACTAAGTTGAAATTAATTTAAAAAAAAAAAAACAAAACAACACCAAATGCTGTTGAAGTGCAACTTTGGTCCCAAGTCTGAAACAACATATGCAGAATCTGTTGGTTTGTCTAAATTGATTTTGCACAAAATACCATTTCAGTTATCTAGTTTATTTTCTACTATTTTGCAATGTTAGGAACTGATACTGTTAGTTAGATCATATCAGTCATTCCCTCAGTGATCAAAATACAGATGTGTAAAACCTAAACTTTCTTCCTTCACCTTCAGTACTAGGCTTCCACCTGTGGCAGAAGGGTGTTAACAGTAATGGGGAGAAATATGTAAAGTTTCCCTGTGTAGCCAGAGCCAGTTTCCTCTGTTGTCCGGAATTGACATCCAAACCTAAAACACAAAGCAAAAATTATGCTGGAGCAGTTATTGGTTGGGCTAAACGACAGGAGCCTAACTGGAGATTTTTAGCAGCCTTGCTAGTTCGTGTCCCTCACGATGTTTTGCATAAGTGTCCCATCAGTGTAAATACCAGTGTTGCTGAATTTTACCAAAGTTCCCGCGTAGTAGATAATAGGAAACAGGTCCGTTTTGTAGTGACTCGCCAAGCAGAGCTTTGCCTACAGTAGAATTCAAGGGTCTGTCTACATTGCTGTTAAAACTGAGTCAGGGTCCTGTTTAAAATATAGCTCTCTATTTTGTGGTGTTATGTGAGACTTTAAACTTTGTGATGTAGTAACTATAGTTTCTAATCCTTATGTGAAAAGTGATTTAAGGTTTCATCTGTGCTACAAAAAGCACCACAGCTCCTGATGGTTTGGAGCCTATTTTTAAAACTGTTGTCAGGCCAAGATAGATGCAGCTTCATCTGTGGCATGCAGCAGACATCTTTTTGCATCCACGGTTTCCGTGCATGTTGCTTTTCATCAAGCTATGCAGGAAAGTTTTTCTCTAAAAGTCTCCCAGAACCCTGTGGTGTATAAGCAAGCTTCTTGCAAATCAAGTGCCCTCTGCAAAGAGCCATTTTCGCCCTGTGTGTGTGATAGCTGGGACTGGTGATATTCAGCAGTGTTAAGAGCTCCTGTTAACTTTGTAGTGAGAGAGAGATTTTTTTTTTGACTTGACTCTGACAGCCTTTCTGTAAATGAATACCGAGCACTCCAGAGGAAAAGGAAATTTTTAAAAAAAAAAAAAAAGGGAAGAATGCATTGTGCCAGCCAGCATTAAGTATTTTTGCAGCAAACATTCTTGGCTGCACTAGGCAGAGGGGAAGAGACGAGACTGGAGAAGTTTGCATGGGTGCACAATACAAGGAGGCAGTGCTTAGCCAGAAACGATTCCCTGAGCACTAAATGCCTTCTCTTGGGTATTGTTGTGTGTTGTTGCATTCATAGAATTAACTTCCTCTTTTTTTTTTTTTGTCTGTTTGTTTTTTTTAAATTGAGACAAAGTGGAAGCTTCTCCTGTTTCAGATGAAACACAACCATAAGTGAACATTTTTTTCATCATTTACTGTTGAGCAGGAAGAGCAGGTTGCACAGCTCGTTAGAATAGCTATTTTAGTGACATGGTTATATTACATGCTTTCTTTCCCCTCCCTCTCCCTGCCAGATATGGCTTACCCTTTCTATATAAGGCGCTGTGTGGGGTTTTTTTGTTTTGTTTTGGGGACATGTGGAGAAGAAGCAAAATGAGGTGAAAATGCAAGCCAAGGTAGAACAGCCTTACTTTAGGGGGTAGCCTTACAACAGAGCTTTATAGTGAGTGTGCTGTATTCCAAAATACGTAAGCCAAAAACAAAAAAAAAGCATTCATTTATGCAAAAAAAAAAAAAATTAAAAAGACGTGTTGGAAGACTTCTTTAATGTGTACCTTCTAAAGGTAGAGTAAGGTCTCACCAAGTGATACATTATTGTGATACTTCTTGCTGGGTCAGTAGGGATGGGTTGGGGTGTAAGCGCTTAACGTTTTCCTCCTCCTATGTTTTTACAAGCAGTAAGTTAAATGTGGTATTTATGAATGTGCCTTTGTGAGTATAGTGACTGTTTAATTGAGGAGGCCGCTTGGGCTGGAGGGGAGACAATGGTCAATTAATTCTTTCAAGAGGTCAGACATGGAGATTGCAGCCCACTCGTCCCTTTTGACAAGCAGCATCTTTGGGCTGGTCTCTACACTGCACAATACATGGGGAGGGGGGGAGGGGTGCGAAGGGATGTCATGTGATGCACAGAAGCTGTTGATAGTTTTAGGTTAGTCTGCCGTTGCAGGTTGAGTTTGTATATGTATTATGTGGCTTCTCTTTATGTTTGTGTGCATGAGTGTGAGTGCGTGTGGCTTTATTTTTTGTAAGCACTGGAGAATTGAAACACAGTGATGTTTGAGACAAATTTATACACGTAGAGAAGACGATGTTTTGTAGCTTCTGTTAAATAGTGGGTGCAGGAACACTTTTACCCTCTCTGTCCATGTCCTGATAAGAGAAACAGGAAAATTTATTTTTTTCAACCCTTCAACTTCCAGCACACTTAATGTTGCCATTTAAATGAACAGGGTATTACACAAGAAGAAAAAAAGAGTTTTTGAAATGGTGAGGTAGAAGTGTTTAAAAGAAAAAAAAAAAAAGTCTGAAGTAATTTTTTGTTTCTTCAAAGCTGTTTGTAGCTAAACATGGGAATCTGCAGTGTCTCCTTCCATTTGTTTTTTTTTCCCTAATAATTCACCTCTTCGTCCCACCCAAAACATGAGGTGTACAAGATCAAGAGCTGTTGCTGTAGTGGTTCGTAATTCCCACCCTGAAAAGAAACTCCAGTGGGATCCCTCAGCTCTATTCAGGAAGACAAAGAGAGGAGAGATTCTGCAGTTTTCTTTGCTTCGCTCTCATTCCTCTCTAATGGCCTTGAAATGTATTATTATGCAAATGTGAATTTTGATACTGAACTTAAGAAGAGGTTGTTTGTTCTTTTTTCAAAAAAAAAAAGGTCCCATATGTGGTCAGCATTGCTTCTTTATTTTGTAAGTGAATTGTAAACTATGCATTCTGCAAAGGGGGTGTAGGGGACAAAGATGCTTTGCTAAACTGTTTAGGAGTTTCTGTGTCCATGGTATATCCATTATAGTTTGGGGAAGTGGGGAGGTGATGACTTTGAAATAAAAAGGAGTTGGTAAGAACCTCTCTTTTTCAGAAGTTGGCCAACAGCTAACAGGGCAGAGATTCGGAAAACTAATGTTGACTGTAAAGCAAAATCAGCTCTAAACCTTGCGCAGGATTGTGAATTCTAGCCGTGCAGTGTTAACCCAGGGCCAATAGGGTGAATGGGACACCAGCTTTACCTGGGAAATTATCTGTCGCCTCCTGTGTTCTGGCCCTTGTCAAGCTCAGGAAACACAGTGCCATAGGTACTGTCTTTTTTGGATTTACTACTTGTTTTCCATTACAGCAGTCCTTGCGCTCTTCCAGGAGAATTGGAATAGAGCTGGTCCTTGATGTCTACACTTTCTTCTCCCTAAAATTTTCTTTGCTGCTGTTTCTGGCACAGCTTATACAGTGACAGCACAGCTATGGACAGTATGGTGGAGGTGGTACTTTCTAGTGCCAATCAAAGCACGACTATGAGAACTGCAGTTTTTTTCAACATCAGCAGCTACCAGTGCTTTGTTGTCTGGTGTTACTGCCGGTGACTTAGCATTAATATTGGCAGTGTGTCAAATTTTAGGGAATGTAGACTGATGTGTAGACAAGGCACTCTATTTAAAAGAAATGATCCTTTTTTACTCTAAGGTGGTATCATAATGGTCATAGAAAAGGATTCACTTCCTCACATCTCCAGAATGCAGTCATTGTGAATTATGTGTGTTCCCTCGAAGCTTGCTGAGCTTCCAGGAGCAGTTTCCTCAGAAAAATGTAGATCTCACTGCCCACTTTGTCATCTTAATAGGGACCCTTTGACTTGACTTTTTCCTTTGTCCATGGTGTACCATGGTACCTGCATTATCCTTGGTATTATCTTAGATGTAATATCATAAACTGAGAGATTATCCTGCCTCTATTCAGTGTTTTCATGCAGCAGTTTTATTTTTGTTGACGTTCACAGTACTGTAATAAGTAATAGACTTGATGATCACTCTCGCATCTGTGCCTGCCTTGCAGATGTGATCTTATCAGGGTTCCACTCTGTCAGATTGCCTTTTAAAAAAAAAAAAAAAAAAAAAAGGAAAAAAAATCTGAAGTTTAAACTCACAAAAATACCTCGTGGTACATTTCCCCTTCTGATGTAACCTTTTAAATCTTACCTTGTCTTCTAAACTTAATGGGCTTTTATTTCCATCTGTTATCTCCTTTCTAAAAGGATGTTTGAACTAGTGGTTTTGAGCACAGGACCAGAAGCCTGGAACTCCTGATTTTTAACATTGGCCCTTACTCTTCCCTTGCCTTGGGCAAGTCATTTAACTTTTTTGCCTTTGTTTTGTCATCTGTAAAGCGGGGGTGATAATACTACTTACCTACCTCACAGGGGTTTTGTGAGGATCAACTAGTAAATGTTTGTAAAGTGCTTTAAAGATAAAAAGCATGATAGAAGTATGAGGAGGCTTTTACAGGAAGGTCACTCATTCTTTTTACATTGTTTGCTTGTGTGGAGGGAGATAACCTTTTCTTTTTTTTTAATGATTAAAGCCATCAGACACTCAGATCCTAAATAACAGAAGTTGATGGAGATTCAGTTACTCATACTCCTCCTCTGTCTTTATGCCAGTTTCCTTCTCCTGCTCTTCCTTTAGAGTTATGCCAGTGTTGCTACAGGTCACATGTCTCTAGTTGTACTTTTAGGTAAGCTTCAAACTTGATTGAAGTACTTCGAGCTTGCTGCTTCTTTCGTCAGATCACCAAATTGGAATCAGTTTGTGTACTTTTCCCTGCCTTTAAATAGTTTTTGGTAATGTCATCCTTCAAGTGGACACATCTTTTCCTGCCATCAGGAAGGGGAGGTGGTGGTGTGTAGTTCCAGAGAGGGGACAGTAATATGAAGAACCTTGCCACTTTATGCTGCTGCTCCAGGGATGAAGGGAAGAGTAGCTTTCTGTTTCCTTCCCTGAATTAATTTCAGTGTGTTACCAGTGACACTTCAAATGCAGTGTCTCTTCTTGTCCACAATATACAGAAGCCATCACCTGCCAATAAAACGTAGGAACAGAGGGAATGATAGTAGATGCTGCTTGTGTATATGCCTTACAGCTCTCCCAGAATGTCTCTGGGAGGGTGGTGGGGGAAGAGGTCTTCATTGGGTAGATCCCACAGCTGTCAGGGAACCTCTACTACTTTCTCCCCTCTCCAATCGCATGGTTGCCGTTTCTTCTTTCTTGGATGTGTGTCTCAGGGATGTGCATATGAGCCCATGCCTTTTGGAATTTGGCCTTTGAAATATCAAGACAATGGTTTCTGTACCTGAAACCTTATCTGACACTCCCTGGTCCTCTCTGTCCTGCATTGCTCCCCATGGCCTTAGGACCATCTTTCCAGCATTGCCATATGCCACCCTCTCCATCTCTGCCAGTACTTAAGGTGAAATGTATGCAGTGCTTCTGCAGAGAAAGAAGCTGAAAAGGATGCATGTGCACCTGTAGGATTTACACACATACGTATCTTGGATTTCTGCTGCACCCTGTGTAAAACATGCAGAATATGCTTTTTCTTTCTCATCTAGAAAGCAGAACAAACAGCAGTATGACTCTGCTGACAGTAAATTCTGTAATGTTTACTTTGAATTAAATGCTAAGTATTTTCCCCAAAGAACGAAAAAAAACTCCACCTTCTAATGAAAGTAACCAAATGTAATCTTTCGGGGGGGGGGGGCAGTGACAGGGGAGCATTCTGATCTATTCTAATCTCCACCACTTGGATGGAGATACAAAATGCTGCTTTGAGTTCCACAAACATAAGGGATTATGTTTACAAAGGTAAATGCCTTCTACCTGTTCAGGAAACTGGCTTATGGTGGGCATCAGATATTTGGCGTGTTTCTCTTCGTTGCAAACAAGTAATGGGAGAAGGGTGTGTCGGAAAGAGGAATGGAGAAATAGATTCATTTCATCTGGTCGTCTTGGTAAAAATCACGCCACCTTCCTCTCTTCTTGCAAAACAGAGGGACGAGGTTGCAGAACAGAAAATCAGCGATGTCCAAAACCGGCTGGATTAGAAAAGGCAGCTTTTCTACTTTGCACATAAATAGGTAACAGGAAGGTACAGCTGAAGTCCTCTTGCCTGAAACACTGTCCCCCAGAAGCAGACATTGTAATAATAAAAATAGTGGCTGTGTGTATATTGATGCTATTTGCAAGTTACCTATAAGTGTTTGTTGTTTTTTTTTTTCTTATACTTGAAATGGCTTCCTTTACTAAGCTCTTAGCGTAGCTCTCGTTTCTCCCCCGCCTCCTCTGGTGTGCAGTAAAGAAAGAAACAGGACAAACTGGGGGGGAGGATGTAGAGGAGATGACACAATGTCCTGCCTATCCAGGATTCATCCCTGTTTCCATCCCGTACGCTCTCAGATGTTTGAACTTGCTAAGGGTTTTCCATGGACACAGAAACTCGGCACTTGAGAAGGTGCTCTTGTATGGCTGGCTGCCCCCCCCCTCCCTCCTCCTTTTCTATATTTTTATTTTACTTTTAGTATAGTGGTACTTAAAATCACTGGTTCACTTAAAAAGAAAAAAAAAAATAAAATGTTTAAACTCTACTAATGTACAAATAAGCTGAAATGTTGCATTTTATGTGTATTTTTGCCATAGCAGGTACTGTATTTCTCATGCTGGATTTAGAAGAAAAAAAAAAAAAAGAAAAACAAAAAAAAGAAAAACAAAAAAACCAAACAAACAAAAGGGTGATGTTTTATTGGAGTGTGACAAGTTAAGAGTAATAAGGAATTAAGTCGTCGTCATTTCATTGAAACTGAGAGATGGTGTAATACTTATAAGTTTTCTGAAGGTTTTTTTTGGGCTTTTAAACAGCTTTTTTTGTTTTTATTTTATTTTTATTTTTTGAAAGATATGATTGTATTATGTGCAACTCAGTTGCTTACATTATAACTACAAAATATTTTTGGGTTCCTGGAAAAAAAAAAAGAAAAAAAAAAAAGAAAAAGACTAATAAATGTGTTTGGCTGCTAAGCATTTAACGCTCGTGTTTCCTGCGCATTTGTTCCCGCCGCCCTCCCCCCGCCGCCATCTTGGGTCCCGCTTCCCCTTGCGCCCGGCCCGCAGCGCCGTATTCCGCGCCGGGGAGGCGGGGCCTCCTCGCGACAGTGGGGCGGGGCCGCCGCCCGCCCTTATC
>NW_009646963.1:2243617-2252726 GCF_000708025.1 Charadrius vociferus | reverse complement strand
AGGTAAGGGCGGGGCGGGGCCGCTGAGGGGAGGGCGGCCCGGAACCACCTCCCTGCCCTGGCGAGGGACGAGGGCTGGGCCTGGGTCAGGGGCAACTGCCGCGGCGGAGCGCTTTCACGCCCCTATCCCGCTTCCTTTCGGTGACCCCCCAGGGCTCCGGCGGGGCAGGGCCGGGTGCCGGCGGGTGCTGTACGGGGCGCTCACCGCCCGTTGGGTGCCTGAGGCGCTCTACCTTCCCGGAGTTGCCCGCGGGAAAACGGGACGGAGCAGCGGCCCGGGGCCGGCCGGGGCGAGCGCGAGAAGCTGAGCCCAGCAACCTTCAGGCGTGTTTCGGGGGCAAAGGGAGGGGGAGGGGGAGAATGTGCAAGCCCAGTTTTACACAATTCTGTGTACACAATCCCCCGCGTACCTGTCATCCCTCAGCAAATCACCTCTTCTTGTTTCATACCCTCCCCCTTTGCACTTTTGTCACTTTGTGAAATTAGTTTTGTAAAAGCTTTGCTAAGCAGTTGTGGGTTGGTTTTTTGGGGGGGTGGGGGGTGCTGTTGCCTTCTAAGCAAACATCAGTGTCCTTCTCCTGCGCTTGGCTGTTTGCTTTTCAGGAGGTGTGACTGATGAGACGTGCTCTCATGTTCAATCGGATTGCTGTCACTCTGTGCCAACTGGACCACCCCACACATCTGCAGCCAGCTGTTTGTAGATAGCACTTGTTTCTGAGATAAGTTTACTATGGGCCAAAGCAAGCAGAACAGTTACCTCAGAAAGGCTTATGACCTTTCTGACAGGCCAAGTGCCACAAAAAAAAAAAAAAGCCGTGATAGCACAAAACATTGGTATCAATTCAGCGATTAGGAAGCAGCAACTGAGAGTATGTCCATACGATTGCAAGCTGCTGTGTTAGCAGAGTCTATGGAGTTAACGTTTTTAAAATGTAGTTTAAGGTAAGCCTTCTTACTTTAACTTTGGTCCCACTTAGGGGTATGTGTACAGCTTGTTATTACTTCTTAGTTGAGAGACAGTCAATTTTTAAGATGCTCTAACTTGATTCCTTGTGACTGAGAGGAAGATTCGTATCAGGTTTATGACAGTGAAAAAGCTGTAATGTGTTCCCCAAAAAACTACACAAGACCGCCCTGCCTTCTGACGAGTTAGCTTTAGCTTTCAGACTCAATAGTTGCCCATTTATTTTGTACAGAGTCCTTCAGTTTCCATTTCCAAAGTCCTGGGGTTGTCAGGAAGCAATCCAAGCACTAGGTCTGGCTGTTACTACTAGTATAAGGGCAGAGAAGCACCATGCTTGACAATGAACAAGTATCACACAGTGTCATTAATGTGTTTCTTCTCCAAGGATCATACCACTACAGCGGCCTCATCAATAGTATCCTGCAGCAAACATGATGTTTTAAGAGCTGAAGATGTAACTGTACAGCTGTGTTAAATAGGAGTCACCTTCTGAAATACCTTGTGCTAGGTATTGTCACAGTTGAGATGCTGGAGGGAGCAGACTGCAAATCTCATCTAGTATAGGAAATGTCATTACCACGAATGCATGCTTAAGGAGCTTTGTATGTTCAAAGCCTTAGAACTTAAACACTGTCATATCAATTCTAGCAGATAATCATCACTTTTTCTTCTTTTCAAGAACAAAATACTTTACACGACTTGCCCAACAGGAGAAAGCAAGGTGCAGAAAGAACCAGTGTGAGACTTCTGTGTTTCCACTCCCAAGCCCTGAACTTGAGGATCCCTGTCTCTTGATCCTTCTTGCTTTCTCTCCCATTGTCTCACTAGAGTGTTGTTCCCAGAAAGCAGAGAAAGATCTTGCAGTTTCTTGAGCACCCTTTTCGTAGTGGGAAGAGGGAGGCTACTATTTTTGTCTGTCTCCTCGTTCCAGAGGAGTTTGTCTTCTGATGTCAGCTTTGGACTGAAGCAGGAAGAGTCAGCTACTTTCAGCACCTGTTAGCTCTGTCAGTGGTCAGATAGGTACAGACATAAGCAGTTTCCCTAGGTTCCTTGTATAAGATACATAGTATTTCCTTTTGGGTACATTAAAAAAAAAAAAAAGTAATAAATTAACTATGTGCAATAGTTAATTTATTTCTCCAGGAGTTATCCTCGCTTTCAGGACGTTTATGTGTTGCGTCTCCAATCATGCTTATTGAAGATACACAATATTCTTTTTGGGTACATTAAAAAAAAAAGTAATGAATGAAGTATAGGCATTACTTTTGTTTTGTAGTAAATCAGAATATTAGGAAGAGGTGACATGCAGTTTAGTGATAAAGTTTAGGGCCAGGCAAATAGTTTCAATATTCGCCCTACTTATGTGAGAAATTTTCCATCTTAACATGAGAAGGAACTTCTTTACTTTGAGGGTAGTGGAGCACTGGAACAGGCTGCCCAGAGAGGTGGTGGAGTCTCCCACTCTGGAGACATTCAAAACCCGCCTGGACGCTGTCCTGTGTAACGTGCTGTAGGTGACCCTGCTCTGGCAGGAGGGGTGGACTAGATGATCTCCAGAGGGCCCTTCCAACCCTAACAATTCTGTGAATTCTGTGAATTCTGTGAAATTTTCAAGTAGTCCACTTGGAATACGTGAAATAAGAACTGAAAAGTTATTTAACTGAAAACTGGATTAGACAGAAAATATTTGCAGTTGATATTTTGTTCCTTACAGCAGGCAATACCAGGGATTTGAATTTGAAAGAGGAGAATCATCAAAGTGTGTGATTAATAAGAGAGAGCTCCTTAAACTAATCTGTTCCAAAATGACAGTGGTTAAAGTTTGGGTTAAGAGCTGAAGTGTGTGTTTATACCCATCCCAAAAATCTATGTTGTTTTTTTTTTTGTGTGTGTAAATTCATTTGTATTATAGTGCTTCCATTAAAACTTCATTCTATTTTTCAAATCTTGAGCTCTTGACCTAAACGTTATTTGAAAGTCAAGTACACATTTCATGGAGCTCTTCCTCCTTGTAGAAGTAGCTTTGACATCCTGCAGCATCAAATTGACTAATAAAATGTTTTGCATATGTGAAATCTGAATATATTTTCTTGTAAGAGCCTATTGTAGCCCTCAATCTATTTTTTTTTTTTGTCCAATTTAAGTTTCACTATTTTTCCATCATACATTCTTTATTAGATGAGCAGCCCTCTGTTTGCAGGAGATGTTCCATGTCATCTCCCTGCTCTGCTCTGCCCTTTAGGAATAGAGATGAATGAACCATCATAGTTGTTAAGGTGGCACATCAAAGCATTGGAACAGCCTCAAAGGAATGATACCTTAAAAGCACAATCCAGAGAGCACATCGCTGAATCATAGAATGGTTTGGGTTGGAAGGGACTCTAAAGATCATCTGGTTCCAACTCCCCTGCCATGGATGGGGACACCTTCCACTAGACCAAATTGCTCAAAGCCCCATCCAACCTGTTGTTGAACACTTCCAGGGATTCACCTCCACAACTTCCTGGGCGGTTTGTTCCAGTGCCTCACCACCCTCATAGTGAAACATTTCTTCCTAATATCTATTCTAAGTCTCCCCTCTTCCAATTTGAAGCCATTCCCCCTCATTCTGTTGCTTTGGAGAAAACCCTGTGTTCTCCCCTGGGTAGTTTTCCTACTTAGTTTTCTAGGGTGGGTAGGTAGGTTTGAAGGACATTTGATTGCTTTCTTCCTAAAGTGCTATCAATATCAATCAGCAAAAACTCATAGGGAAGAGGCCTCACATGATGTCTGTGGATGCACGAGAACAGCATTCACCTTGGCACTACCCTGCCTTGCATGTATTCCTGTTGCAAGTAGTCCCTTTTCTTGGGGATTTTTTCTTTCTGTATGGCTGTCAATGACTGCATGCTGTGGTCAGCTTTTCCCAACAGATCGTGGATGTGTGAACAAGGCATGAAATTTTAGTCTTGGCACAAGAGTGTATTGCCTGCTGAATTGCCTATGAGCTTTCAGGCAGTTACAGTCTCTATTGGTACACCTCAAAGACAGGACTGTGGGACCAGGTGCTTTTCCTCTTTTATCTCTACACTCACGGTTGCGTATACACTCGCAGCATCATAGTTTAAGTTGCGTGGGTACTAATTATCTGATGAGGATCTTGAAGGCACATCTGCTTCACTTGCTGTCTTGTCTAGTTCCAGATTCCACATCTGCAAAACATTTTTTTCAGTCAGTTTGATTCTGACAGAACCAGCTTTTGAGGTGTTTTGTATCCTTGAAGCTTCCTGGCTGGTGAGTTCTAATTACTAATACTCGGTACATATTGCATTTTAATTTGGAAAAGGCAGTAGCGCCAAGTTCATTGTGAGACTTCTAAACTCACAGTATCAGGAAAAGACATTTTTCTCAGCTTAGTTAGCTTGTGCAAGTATAGAGCTGTGCAAGACTTATACCAGTGTATAATTCTGTGGCTTGATATCTTACTCTGTTTTTAAGTCAGCTTGCTGAAAAGGTTTTGCAACTATTTTTGAACATGAACTAGGAGCTTTTATCTTCTGGTTCCAGATCAAGTAACTGATTTCCCAAGCTTTCAGATTCAGACGGAGATGAAGTACTTTAGGACTTTGGAAAGATACAAACGTTTGTACCTTTCAGTATGTTCTAAGCCTGTTGTTTACAGTTGTGTAGGTCTAGTTGTGGTCCAAAGAGTTGTCCCTGACACAAGCTATCTTGTTACATAGTAGCTGGATGTTCATTACCTAAAGGGTAAATTTCAATAGAAGAAATTAAAACTTTACTTTTTTTATATCACTTTTGCACATGTCTGATTTTTGTAGTTGTCACAGGGATGTTACATGGTTGAGGAAAGTATTAAGCCCAAGAAGAACTTCTAAGCATGAACATTGTCCTATCCTATTGGAAAAGGTTGGAGAACCCTAGAATGGAAGTGCTTGCTATTACAGCTCTTGATTATGCCAAATTGCTGTGCTTCCATGAGATGTCATATGGGAGTAAATTATCTAAATAGCTTCTGTCTCAATTTGGGTTGTGTCTTAAAGACAAAAATAAATAGAAAGTTCTTTCCCCCTTGCAGTCACTTGGGCTTCCTATCACAGAGGAGCAGATACAGGAGATGAAAGCAAATCTGGACAACATTGACTTCAAGATGGCAGCGGAGGAAGAGAAGAAGCTGCGTCATGATGTGATGGCCCACGTTCACACCTTTGCCCACTGCTGTCCAAAAGCTGCAGCCATCATTCACCTTGGAGCAACTTCCTGTTACGTAGGGGATAATACGGTAATGCAATATTTTCAGTTTCCTGCCTGCAGAGCTGGGCAAAACAAAGCTACAGTTGCTTATTTGATAGCTCTTTATAAACTTTTCTCTTTAAAATAATATTAAATATATTTTTCAGACATTTTTATTAGTTTTACTGTTGAAGTTAATTCTCCTTTATTATAGCTAACCTGGGAAGGCAAGCTCCTCTTGCCTTCTTTCCTTTGATATGAAGCAAGATCTGTCTGGAAACTAACTGTTCCCTAAGCTCTGCTTGCATGTTAAATATTCAAGGAGATAAGAGATCCTGAGTTGCAAATGCACGCAGAAACGTGTGAACTGTCAGTTATGCCAATGGGACAAGAGTTCACTGACTTACAAAACAAGGCCACTTTTGATATATGCAGCCCATTAACTTTCAACTGCTGCTCGGAATTATTAATTCAGGGTAAATAAAGCTTTTCAGTGGCCAAGAGAATAGATAAGTGTGTTAAGTGAAAAAGGAAGTACCACCATTCTGCAGAACTGTAAAATGTTTGTGAAAAACCTGTCTAAAACTGAGTGCAAACTAAAGCCTAATTTCTTGGTACGTATTGCTGTTTGCCTGTGTCCAAGTCATTACAACTTCACAACGGCTTTTGTTGTACAAGAAGCTGCTGCATGATTATTTTTACCCTACTCCTTTGCAAGTCTGTTTGGCTTTTAGGTAATACCACCTTTCTTGTGACACTTGCCTGCCTCAGTCTCAAAAGAAAGAGTAAAGACGACTGCTGCCTGATCAGTCCACTTACTTTCCTGCTGTCTTTAATCTACGGTGTCTGCATTTTCCACTTGTGATGAATGATTTAGTCTGTCATTCCATGGTCATCCTGGGTATCTCAAAATAATCACTCATACCCAGTCAGTGCAAACAGGTCTTCTACTGCCCCATATGACTTTCTGTGGATAGTGTAGAAGGAGCAATGATGGATCCAGCATTTTGTTATAAGCAAGTTCACTGCAAATTCTGTTACAAGAAGGAGAGCAGAGCTCTCATTTTAAGAAGAGACTTTTGAGCGGACAAAGCATGTTTTAATTATCTGTCTCCTTTCTGAGAGAAGCTGTTATGTCTGGTCCTTCAGACATGGCCCAAACTTCCTTTCTTTGCTTCTTTCAGGATCTGATTGTCCTCCGTGATGGGTTTAACCTGCTGCTACCCAAGGTGAGAAGGCAGTTGGGCACAGTGTCCCAGAAGTGGGCAGCGCTGATGTCCTGTGAATAGGACATTAACTTGTTTTTTCCTAAGCCTTGCTGGGAAGCTAGGAGGAACTATCTGTTTGGGTTATTCGCAAGAAAGTGAACAGTTGTCTTCCTTGCCTTTCTCGTGTCTTTCCCCAAAGCTTCTTTGCTCACTATGGGAATTATAAGCAACTCCTTGTTTATCTGTGCCACAGGTACTAGTTTCAGAAAACAACTGTATTGCTTTCAGGGTCAATTTATGCATCCCCTTAAGTATATTCCTAGGAGTGTGTCAGCATTCAAGCAGCTATATAATACAATTTTCTGAGGTCAAATGAAGTGGGATTATAGTGCAGTGTTGTGTATCTGACCTGAATGTCTTGGCACCCAATTTGCCCTGGACTGTACATGTGTCAGTTATACTCAAAGCAGCTGTATTTCTGACTAATTCCAGGAATAAAGAAAATACCGAGGGATAAACCAACTGCAGGATTGGGTTGGGCACGAGGACTAGACTCGTTTGAGCTGAAGTCCAACCACTTGTATCATCTCTTGCTTGAGTTTTCTAGCAACTGGAAATTTGGTGCATGCCCTGAAAAAATGAAACACACCATATTCTACAATGAGAGGGGGGTATTCAAGGATTGCGTGGTTGTTTCCCTCCCCCTTTTCTCACAGTGTTGTGGTGCTTAAGCATGCCAGCTTCTGCTGTGATTTTTTTTTTTCTTCTCTTTTCTATCCTTCCTGCATCCACAAGCTCGCAAGGGTGATCAGCCGGCTGTCCGACTTTGCTGAGAAGTATGCTGACCTGCCTACTCTGGGCTTCACTCACTACCAGTAAGTAGCCATCAGTCTTTGCTTTCATTTTGTGAGGTGTGCTTTGGTTAAATTGACCTGCTACTGCTTTCTTTTATCCTTCTTTTTCCCATCTCTGACCAGTGGCAGTTGGTACTGCTGGACGTCATTAAGACGTTGTTGGTTTAGAAAAGGAGTATATGCCTAACTCCAGCCTTGTCTCAGGAAATTGAACTGTTGCTTTGACTGGCTCTCAGCAGTTGTTTTAACACAACTTCATAAGGAACGACTTCCTGGCAAACGTAGATGTGCATGTTCCAGGCGGTTTCAAAAAGCATGACTGGGAATTGCAGTAAGCCTGTCTTGCAGACACATTTTCTTTATGTTTGTTTTTCTGTCAGTTAAGTTAGTTTGAACTGCAGCTTAGAAAGGTTTGTTACTGGCTACTTGTTATTACAGCTCCTCTGTCACTATAGCTGAAGCTTTCTTCTACAGTGATGGTTCAGGATCCATCAGTTTTCATACATCACTATATGGATCCCTGGGAAGAGTCAAGAAGAATTTGTTCTGCTCAATGGGATGATACTGTTTTCTGTCTCTTGGGAAACTTATGCTTCTTATGCAGAACTTCTGACATTGACTGTTTGTAGAGTAGAGCAGCATAGAATAGAATAGAATATTTTTAGGCAGACTACTGAGTCAAAGGACAACGAGATCTGGATAGATTAATATGCTGCTTCAGGAAGATGGTTTGCTTTCAGAGGCATTAAACTGTACACCTTGAGGTAAGCCTGGATCTTGTACCCCAGTGATATGAACCCTAAAGGCAGGGAAATTAAGCACAGGTCGTGTCAGACTCTGTGTCTGGCACTTTAAAATTTCTCCCAAAGGAGAGTTGGAGCATCAGGTCAGGTCTCTGATTAATTGTCTTGCTGTATATGCTGCGTCAGTTCAATCAAAGTCCTAGGTCCCTTTTCATCTACAGCTTTTTGGAGGAGTATTGTCTGGCTCAGTTTTATCTTCACTTTTGCAAAGAGTACAAAGGAGTATTCAAGAAATGCATGCAAGGCAAAGTCCTAAAAACTAAGGTGAAGGAGGCATTTATACCTCGGCCTTTTCTGTATCCTTTGTCAGTGGGGCCTCTGCCCCATCTGTGAACAGGTCCGTGTTTTCCCTAGCTTTCCTTTTACTGCTTACATACTTGCAGAGGTCTTTCTTGTCACCTTTCATATCCCACATCAGATTAAACTGCCAAAGTGTGGGCTTTGGCTTTCCCAACCGCATCCCTGCAGTGTTGGACAGTTTCTTTGTATTCCTCCTGGATCTTCCGTCCCTGCTTCCACATCTTGTATGTTTCCTTTTTATGTCTGAGCTTAATCAGGAGCACCTTGCTTACATGCATATGCTTTTTTGAAACAGTATAGAGGTTGTCTTTGGAGTTCATGTGGATAATTTGAAATATTTCAACTTCTAGTTTCTGCATCATATCCCCATTTTCTCCTCAAACCATTTGCAGGGGGACAGTGTGGTTGAAGCTTGCAGATATTTATTTCAAGGTGGAGGTCTTACAAAAAATGTTGGCTAACAGGATTGTTAATTACTGCATGTTTGCCCGGAGGCTGAGGAATCCCTTCTTAAAAAGAAAAAGGAACATTCCCTTAAAAGAATTATTTAAAATCAGGTGTACGCAGGTGTTTCTGCACTCAGAAATTCAAACCAGCTAGCTACACCTTAGCCAGGTTGCCCTCTCTTCCCTAGGTGAGTAGAATCGGGGGTGGTAGATGCACCCCCCCAGTTTCTCCGAGCCCCCGGGCTTCCCTCCGCTGCGGGCACAGCCCCGGGCGCGGCCGGCAGGGGGCGCACTCCGCCAGCGGC
>NW_009646963.1:2232476-2243365 GCF_000708025.1 Charadrius vociferus | reverse complement strand
GGGAACGGGGCCGGGGAGTCGCCTTAATTGCGCTGAATGAGGCTTTTCCGCATGACAGAGTTCTGGGAAAAAGCCGTGAAACCCGTTTTAGATATTCTGAACTCGTGGGCCTCTCGTCACTTTTCTTTAAGAAACTCTGAAAAGCTGTAGTTGTGAAACACCTTCAGATACCCTTTCTTGCTTATTTCTTAATCCCCTAACACACACAGAAACTACAATTACTATTTTCTCTTGATGTAAGTACATGTAATTCCTGAAAAGAAT
The DNA here is from genome assembly GCF_000708025.1 of Charadrius vociferus. Lineage (NCBI taxonomy): Eukaryota > Metazoa > Chordata > Aves > Charadriiformes > Charadriidae > Charadrius > Charadrius vociferus. The sequence goes on along the minus strand of NW_009646963.1, from coordinate 2,243,101 downwards.
GCTCATATCTTCACTACCATTTACTGGTGATATATGCGTGTTGTTACATCTTCCTGGTGAGCCAGATCTTTTTAATTTCTGCTCAGAGGAGCAAGAGAGACCAACCTGCAAGGAGGTCTTAACAGTAGACTCAGCAGCAAAGTGTGGTCCTTGGAGAGTTACTGTTCAAACTGTCAGTGAATCACATTCTGTTCTTGGTTGTTTTCAGACCTGCACAGCTCACCACTGTGGGGAAACGCTGCTGCTTGTGGATTCAGGACTTGTGCATGGACCTGCAGAACCTGGAGCGGGCTCGGGATGACCTGCGCTTTCGGGGTGTAAAAGGCACCACTGGCACTCAAGCCAGCTTCTTGCAGCTCTTTGAGGGGGACCATAGTAAAGTAAGTCAGACAGCCCAGGGTGCAGACTTGCAGTCTTGGCAATTTTCCCCTCTGGTATGCTTTTCTCTTTGGGGGACATGGAGATTCTGGCATCAAATTCACAAGGGCGCTGTGATCCCTCTGGGGTCTGCTGACAAGGCCCTGTGTGAAAGTTAGCAGAATTTGGGGAGGGGCTGCTTCCCAGCAAGTAAAGCATTTGCTGACACTAAACTGGGAAAAACAAAGGATCCTTTTCGCTATTGCTGACCTTCCTGAGTTGTTGTATTCTGAGCTCTATTTGTTTTGGTTTTCTTTCTTCACCCTGAGGTTGAAGAGCTGGACAGATTAGTGACTGCAAAGGCAGGATTTAAGCGGTATGTAACAAGCATGCTTACTCACCTAAATTTGGTGTTAGCAAAGTGTGGCTCCTGCTGTCCATGTTGGCCCAGATTCCCCTAGCTGCAAAACTGACATCTGTGCTGCTGTTCACTTATCTCCCCTTGCCATCTTCCATTCCCAGTTGCAGCTTCCCACAGGAAACTTTACCTCCTAAATAGGCTGCTTCTACTTGTCTCCCTGTCAAAGCACGGCTGTCCATTTTTCCTCTGCTTTTCTCCCTCTCATCTGCACGCTGCCCAGAATTGACAGCCTGAATCTAAAGTTGTTCTCATCAGGGCAGAATGACAGCCCTCCACTTTAAAAGCCACGTCATTCCTTGCTCATAGTCTTGCAGTACCGTTGTATCTGTCTGGAGCACTCAACTTCTGTACTTATTTCTAGGTCTTACATGGTCACAGGGCAGACCTATAGCCGCAAAGTGGATATTGAAGTCCTGTCTGTCCTGGCCAGTCTTGGGGCATCTATACACAAGGTGAGCACCCTGTTTGTATACATCGGGAAGAAGGGGGGACATTTTAGATCTTGAAGTGAAGGTGCTCATGGTGCGGAACGCCTTTCTCAAGAAACATTAATTGGTGTTCCTTGTTCAGCTGTTCTCTTTGTAATCATGTAAATTCACAGCTAGGTACATGCCTAGTAATCAGACCTCAAAGATCTTAAGACCAGTGGCAAATAAAGAAAGTTTACTGAGCAGATTCTAAGATTGCTTAACAAATCCCGTACCAGATATTAGTCTACTCTATGCTAAATTGATCAAATTATAGTAAATGTCTTTCCTAGTGGTGTACGAGTTTTTAAATTTCACCGTTTGCTCCTAGTTAATTGCTTCTCTGATAATGGTGTTATTTTCTCTGTCCTTGTGGATTCTTTTTATTGATTTATCTCTGTTCCCTCCCTCCTCCTTCTCTTGGGCTAAAGTGATCTGTGGTATTTTCTTCTGGTTTAGTTTTGTAGGCTGTCTGGTTCAGTGAGCACACGTTATCTGTGTTTGCAAATCACTCTGTAATTTTGTTATGCATTTTCAGTGTTCCCTCCTGATCTGTCTTCCATTCCCTGCAAACATTTGCCCTTCTTAGAGTCCTGTTCTATTCTAATACAGTGGATGTGCTTTTTTCCTTATGTTTTCTCAACTGGGATTTTTAGGCCAGGAAGTATGATTGCAGTGTCAATTTTTTTGTCAAATTTTTCACCATTCCCCAGTTTACTTCTTGGACACAGATGCAAACACTTCTCCAAGAATACTAACAGGAGTATATATTGGTGTGTATTTGTTTGGTTCTGTTTGTTAATTTCTTGGGCTTTTTTCTAGATTTGTACTGACATTCGTCTTTTGGCCAACCTGAAGGAGATAGAGGAGCCTTTTGAGAAAGACCAGATTGGTAAGGGATGGGAGACATTTCTTGGACTGGTGTATGCATCTTTTCATTTATGTTGGTACAGCCTTTTAAACAAACCTAGAAATGTCACTGACAGAAGTTGCTTTAAATTAATTGGGGTATGACATTGTTAGTATTTTGGCTCCTTTTTAAAGAAAAAGAAGGGGGGTCGGGGGGAGCGCTTTACCCAAAGGTTTCTGGATATTAAGTAATTAAAATCAGATTTGTATTTGTGCACTTCCTGGGTTTGCGGGGAGAGCAGAAGCAGTCATGTATGACCCATTCCCCACAGAGGAAGACTTGGGTCTAAGGAGTACTTAGTGTTTTCCATTTGACGTGAAGCTTACAGGAGCTGCAGGTTTTCAGCTTGACTCAGCACTTTGGTCTTTATAAATAGACAAATTTGGAACAATGAAATTAGGCTGGACCCTTGCCAGAAGAATACTGATGATGTGATCCTGGCATTGATGTAAGGGAAGAAGGAACGTAGAGTTTTGGATCTTGGCTGGAAGAAAGTTCAGGCCCCCTAAATAGTTGCATGGGATTGAATAGTCAAATTAAGCCTTAGTCGTATCTGTTACTGGAACAATTCTACATTCTATGGACAGTTTTGATATCCATTCACCAGAGCAACAAGCAGTAGTATAATTATGTGACTTTGAAGGACAGTGTTATTGAGCAGATGAGGTCTTGAACACTGCTAAGGTTGCCATGGGTAGCCTCAAGAGATGGTGCTAAATACAGCATTAAAAATTAAGTCCATTTGTTCTTTTTATGTGGTAGTACTTCTTCTGTTTTGCAGAAGTGCAAAATGTCTTCTTACTTTTTTCTCTCCACATTTGGATGTTTCTAATGTGAAGGGGAAAAGTGTGGTGGTGTCATTTTCTTTATTCCATTCTGTCCTTAAAAAAGCATCATATTTTGAGACTTTAGTCAAAAACATGATTCCTGACACATTTTTCTTATCTGGGGGAGGACCTTCATCTCATCTTCCTGAATGCACTACTTCTGTCACTCCATTTCCATGGCTCGCTCTCCTTTCACAGGTTCAAGTGCTATGCCCTACAAGAGGAATCCAATGCGTTCAGAACGCTGCTGCAGCCTGGCTCGACACCTGATGACTTTGGTGTTGGATCCCCTCCAGACAGCCTCTGTGCAGTGGTTTGAGCGAACGCTGGACGACAGCGCCAACAGGTTTGTTTAGATCGTGCAATGTGGCAATTTCAGAAGGTGTTGTGCAGGAAAGTCCTTTGATGTATTTAGAAAATACTATTTTTAAAGTAAAACCGCAAGTTACCACCTTGATGAGAAGCAGTCTCAGTCAAATCTAGACACTACAAACTGGTTTCCTCTGTAAGATCAGATGAAAACTGTTAGGTTTTTTTAACGTCAAGATCCTCTGCAAACTGAACCAGCAGAGAGAGGGAGGGATGCAGAAACCATGGTAATAAATTGTTCTCGTAGTCTTCCTGTTTCAACAGCATAGTACAGCAGTTCTTACATTTCTCAGATTTTCCTCCCTGTCTGTTTTGAATGAGGTTTTTGACCCTGCTCTTCACCACTTCTCAAAGAATAATTCAACATTTTATCTGTAATCCCTTAACCCTCCAAATAATCTAAAGAAACTTTTTTTATCTCTTTGTAAAGTGTTGTTCTTTACAAAAAGTAGTTCAGATCCTAAAGAAAGAGCACAAACTTTTTTTTTTTCTTAAGTAATGTTTCATGAAAACCTGTGCAGGTCTTTTAGATATTCCTCAGCAAACTTTGCTTTGTTTTCTGATTTTCATTATGACTGTTTTGAGATGAGCAAAAGTTATCTATAATTATCAAGTAAATTATAGCAATTAAATTCAATGCTTCCATCTTCCAGTTAGTACTAAATTTACATAAAGCTCATGTTTACCTTTGAAACGTTTTAGTTTCAAAGTAGTCTTCTGTTGCAGAATTTGATCTCCTAGAATCTTAGAAATCTTTATATTTTTATATTTCTAAGATACGGGGCTTGTGGAACAATGAACAACTGCAGTTTTGGCTATAGACTAGTGTTAAGATTGTTGATGAGAATTATTTTAAAAATGTCTCCACAAACATAAAATTTCATGAAAGCATAGAAGATCTTTTATCAAAAGGACTTGACTCCGCAGCTGTTTGTCTTGTTAAGAAAAGAGCTGCATAGGCAGCAGAAAACAATGTAAATTTAAGAAACTGGATACTGGTTGATATGGTGCCTTTATTTCACCAAACCTACCAAGTGTTGAGAGATGTACTGGAATGTTTCAGATTTTATTTTCTCCTTATCTAATAGAAAGGGTCATTTGTCCATAATCCAACTAAAAAATTCCGTGCCTTGGATTTTTTTTGTCAAAGCTGATGTGTTCTGAAAGGAGAGCAAGCCAGAGAAAATGCAAACAACCTACAAAACAGCCACGTCTTTTTGAAGACAATGTGATAGACTTGAGGGCCTTAAATATAGCACAAGAGTCAAGTACTAGTATATTTTAAAAGATAACAGTTTAGAATGGGCCAGGCATTCTTTTTGTCATTCCTTTTTGCCAGGAGCCTCCTTTGTGACCAGGAGCTGGTCTCTTGCAGGAAGCCCCCACCAAATGCATGGATCACTTTGGAAATTCCCTACTAAGCACAGCATGTGTGTGCAGCATGTCCTCATCCTGGAGGGTAGGATCAGTAGACAGGGCAACACAGAACACAGGGGAAGGTAGTCTCATGTGTTTGCTAGCCCTGTAAATTGCTGCCTTCTTTCCTGGCTGTGTAATCATTGAATTATCTTGGAGCTTTCCATGTGTGCCCTCACACTTTTTCTTCCTCTCTCCCGCTCTCTCTACTGACCAAAAAAACCCAAACCCAACACCAAAAAACCCTCCTTTCTCCCCAGCTTGAGAGCTACTGCTGTAGGACGTTCTTTAGCTTTCCTTGTTGTGATGTTTAAGCAACAAGAAGCACCCATAAGGAGAACAGTTCCAGGGCCACAGTAATGCTATTTACAGAATTATGACTAAACTAAAGAGCTGGATCTGAGGTAGACTGGAACATGGCCTTTATTGCTAACTGGGGCCCTGGGTATGTGTGTTTCATAGGCGCGTGTGTCTTGCTGAGGCTTTCCTCACAGCTGACATCATTCTGAGTACACTGCAGAATATCTCCGAGGGACTTGTGGTATATCCAAAGGTAAAGCAGGAAATAATGTGTGCAGTGTTGCATCCTTGATAACGCTGCAACTATGCCAAAGTGTATAAAAATCCTCTCAAAGGATTACATTTTTATCTGTTTAAACAGTTTCTGATTTTTGCTCTCCATTCTCACTATATTCTCACTGCAAGACAGACATGAAAGGGTACTTGTTGAAGCCAAAATTTCTCAAAAAGGATATTTTTCCCCAAACTACATGACGGATCTGTAAAACTTAGCACCAAAAGATACTGTCAAGGAAGATCTCATACAGTCTTGTAACTTACCTAGAGGTTAAAAAAAATGATTTGTTGTGCATCTTTTACACAGTAATGTCCCTTACAAGATACAGCTTCTAAGTATTATCAGCTTCGATACCTGGATTTCCACAGCTAAGTTCAAAAAGAGGAATTATCTTTGCATCATTGTACAGTCCTAGAGATTCAAAGGGGGAGGAAAGCTTCACCCGGAGTCCCAGTTGTCTACAGAATTGCTATAATGCTGTTCTTTTTTTCTCTTTTGCTTAAGGTGATTGAGAGGAGAATCCGGCAAGAGCTGCCGTTCATGGCCACAGAGAATATAATCATGGCAATGGTGAAAGCAGGAGGCAATCGTCAGGTACAAATGCAGTCAAAAATACCTTTGTTCACTGCTTGGCATTCGGCTCCTGAGAAACAAAAGTACTTGGGCTCTTGTCCTGACCATCTCGCCTTTCTTTGTTCTCCACCTACTCCCACAGAGTTATTAATATTCCACTGGTGCTGCAAAGCCAGACTCTGCTCTCTGAGGAGAGAGCAGTTGTGGAGATCTGTATTTTCTGTTGGGAACACTGTGTGTTTGAGCTAATCTGTCTGTCTGTGCTGGAAAAGAAGGAGACCTATTTTTATATTAGATACTAGTAGGCGTTTTGCTTTTGTAAATGTTTGAAGGAACTTGGAACATAGGCCAGCCTTCTTTAAATGGAACATGTTGGCAGTTGGCTACCTTATAAATTATAAGAATGAATCAGTGCTGTTAACAAAAAAGCAAGTAAGACACACTCATTCATGTGTCACTCTTCCCTAATTCAGTATAGTGCGTTTTATTATTAACTTTGTTTATGGTCCTTCATTCAGTTCTCTGTGTTGAAGCAAATTGAAATTAAATGTTTTCCTTAGTAAATAAATCCAAACACAATTCGATTACATTTCCTTATCATTTAATTTCACAATTCAGTTTAAACTGATAATCAAATTTACATCTTAATAAAACAGCTTATTTTCACTTACCTTTAGATGGTAATTTTTCCTTCTATGATTATTTCCGCATCAGGGACAGAAGTTAACCTTGCAAGATAGTAATAGCAGAAGGGCTTGTTAGAAGCTTTGAGTAGGATATGTGGTTCTAGTTCTCTGAAACACATGTGGCAACTGACCCATGATGTTAGTCAGGAAACATCATTCCCCCCTCCCCGCCTTGTGTCTCTGATGTTTGTCACTGGGTCAGTCAGTAAGCTTCCTAACTAAACGTATTAAGGGTCACATCATGTAGATAAGTTTCAATATATTTTCAGCTGGTTCTCTTTCTAAAGTATCCCGTGCTTACTTAAATGGTCCTCTCAATTTTTATTAGATTGAAGAGTGAATTTAATTTGTTTGTTATTGGCCTACCTTCTGTCTGGTGCTGTTTAATTGCAAACCTATAGAGTTTAATACATTTATGTAAGATGTTCATATTCGCATTCATGTGTTCTGTTTTCATGTGCTGGGAACTCTGGAACAGCACATTGTCTATGCTTTCCCACATCATAGCACAGAAACTCATTTCCTTTCCCCACTACTAAACAGCGCTCTCCCCTAAACGTCCAGAAAACAGATTTGTTCACCTGAGGCAGGTCAGTGCTGGAGCAAGATGGCATTTGGCTGGAGGAAACAAGGAACGGGAGATCATTTTCCTCCCAACTGAGGATAAATCATGGACAATACATTTGAGGAGAAGATTCTTACATGGGTCTAAATGCAACACGACGGGCCAGCATGGCAGCACCTGATTTTGCAGGTGGTGCCTGACTACAGTTCTTGTTTTTACAGATTGATTCCTCAGGAAGTCAAGAGGTTAGGAAGTCTTTCAGAAAAATTGTTATAAGATTGTTGCCAGTCTTAGTGCTATGTGAGGGTTCTTTGGGCGAGAATGTCTTAAGACCCTCAGTTTTGTAAGGTTTTTTTCCCTTCAGTCTGTCCTTAATGTAAACTATGGTTTACATAGTCTCACTGCTCATTAAGTTAGACAGGTTCTTTTCCCTTTTCCAAACCTGTAGAGGTTTTACATTGTTATGCTCCCAACATGTTCCATACAGGGGTTGACTAGTGGTGAAAAAGGAATTCCTGTATTTCAGTTCATAGAATATGTTGTGAACAGCTACTTTAGTCTGTCTGTGGGAAAATCACGCAAGTAGGGAGTAGAACAACTGAAAAAAAAATCCTATAGTGACTCCTGAGAGTATATGGGGAGTTTGAGGAAGTGTAAAGATTCCAGTGTCGTAAGTCTGTGGTATAACAGGGAACATGTGTGTCATTTGGACTGGTTTAGCCTCAAAAGGACAGACGTGGAAGGATGAATAAAATCTTGTTTTAATACAGTGGTATGAGACACTGCAGTCCAAACTGTGTCTCATTTGTATGCTGTCCAGTGCTGTAAGCTTTGACATTTCTCCTTCCTGTGCATGGTAGCAGCACGAACGTGTGCCGTCAGTAGCAATGGAATGACTTTTTTCTTTTCCCCTCCTCTTCCCCCTGCTCCTGCAGGATTGCCACGAGAAGATCCGTGTTCTTTCCCAGCAAGCAGCTGCTGTTGTGAAACAGGAAGGGGGTGATAATGACTTCATTGCCCGTGTCCGCGCTGATCCTTACTTCAGCCCTATCCATAAACAACTTGAAAGCCTGTTGGATCCCTCCTCCTTCACTGGCCGTGCTCCTCAACAGGTAAAGTAGTGGAAAGAGGCTACAGGTGTTAAAGGTTGTAATGCAACGTGTTGTTTAATCCTGCATCCTCTTGTGTGCCAGAGAGTGTACATATTACATACCTCTGCCCATACTGCTAAGGCAGACATTTCTCCCTTTTGTTTTCCTTGGCTTCCTTGTCTTTCCTTGTGGGCTTCACAGTTTTGATCCTGGATGTATCAGGCTTCTAGGTGTCCCTGTGAAACCCCAGTGAGACGAGCAGGTCTGAATGGGGAGGAGAAGGGAACCCTTTCTTTTGCTAATTTTCCCTTTCCCATCTTTCCTGAACAGGTGGCAAAGTTCCTGAAAGAGGAGGTTCGACCAGCGCTGATTCCATACCAAAGCAAGATGGGTGGGAAAATCGAGCTGGCACTTTAGGTATATTCTGCAAAGGTGTGTGGGTACAGGAAGATAATAAAAGCCTTATTGAACCAGGTCTGTTTACTGTGTCATGTTATTTTGGTTCTCTACAGTACGTTTAACCCCCAGAGCTTACAGCCACCTTGATTCCAGATGGGCTTTTCATTCTTTGCTGTTTAATCAAGCCTCCATCTATTGTGTGCTGAGGTACTGAGAAACAGTTGATTGTGACAAGGTAACTTCATCACAGTACCTTTCATTGGCCCCTTATAGAGCACTACCACCTGTTTAAAGAGCAATGCCAGGTGCTGCCTGACACTCATGTATGACTGACTTGTTGAAGAGCAACAACTTGTTCAAGAGGCCTCTCCCACTTCCATCTTATTCATCTGCTCTTAAACTTTCTCCACATATGTCTCAAAAGATGATAAAAGGTTGTCCTGGCTTTCAGAGTACTGTGATTTGGGGAGCAAATAGGCCAAAAAATTAGGAATAATGAAAGGGAGAGGCTGTGGAACTTACTGGTTCATCAAACTGGTGGTCCTTCAGTGCTGCCTTCTTGGTTTAATACTGTACCTGTAGCTCTGTAGCTTCTGAAAATCATGTTTACAGGTGTGGGTTAGGAACCAGCCATTGAGATTTCCTTTTCCAGGTCCTTGGCTGTAGGTGTCTGATATTGAATGGCAGGTGGACTCTGGCATGTGAAAGTCCTGCTCTAATGCAAGTAAGTTTTGTGTGATACGGAGAGAAAAAATATGTTGGAATTCATTGGATACCAGAGAAGTTCAAGAGCTTTGGTCTTATTTCTGACCCTGAATGTTCCATTTTGTAATGTCTGTGCTTTACTGACATTCAGTACTGGACCAAACTCTTCTCCCTTTGACTTAAACTGGAATGATTCCCTTACCTCTTCTTCCAGTGTTGTTACATCACAGCACGTTTCTTTTGCTTCAATGCAATAAAAGGTTCCCTCTTACCTCTGTTACTTATTCAGACTCTCAGAGATGACATGATCAGAATTATTTGATTCTTTTTGAAGTATAGTTGCTAGAGAGAATTAAGAAAAGCAAAACTAATTGAAAGAAGCTACCTGCTCTCCTTTGAGGCCACCATTGTTTAAAGAGGATTTCAAAATACAGTATGTTTTAATGAGGCTTGTCTGTATTAAGTAGTCAGAGAAGTGAGAAGCTTCTGGCCATGATCTCCCCTCATCTAGCTGAATGGCTCTGGCTTTACCTTGCCTCTAGACTGGCATTCAAAATGTCACAAACATTGAGTTTTTTGGTGTTTAAAACATTTTGTCTGCTCATGCTATTAATGTTTAATTAGCCATTTGTTTGAAAAGGATAACTCTAATTGAACACTGGTAATTTTTAAACTATTACTCAAATGGATAGCCAAGAAAGAAGATGGATAGATGCGGAAGTCCTCCTTTTTTGGTCCTCTTTCCTCCTTTGTGGGATTAAAAAAAACAACCGACCCAGTGCAGAGAAGAGGAACAGCTAACGTATCTGTCCTCATCATCTGGAAATAAGTCTTTGTGCTAGGTAGAGGCTGCCAGCTGTGAGGCATTGGCCTTGTTTTCCTGGAAAGTTTAAAAAGAATAACAATGACCCAGGGAAAGTGTCACCCTCCTAGAAAACTGCAGCGTGATACACACAAATCCCTTGGGAGGCTCCTACTTCTCGTTAGAAGAGCTCAGTTTGGGACCACGCTTTTTGTTTCCCAGCGGAGTTGGCAGAGGCACCAGCCAGGGATGGAGTTCCCCCCTCACCTTGGTCGTTGGGAGTGGGTCACCAAGACGTGACCTTGGCTAATTAACAAGGCCAGATCACTCTGACAGTTGACTCCGGTACCTGTAGCCCTGTAGCGTCTGCGAGAGATACCACCAGTAAAGCGGCTGTGGGTCCATGCCCTCCTTGGAAGAGAAATTAATCTAGACCTGAATGATGGAGAAGAACCGAGCC
>NW_009646963.1:2199172-2231904 GCF_000708025.1 Charadrius vociferus | reverse complement strand
GGTGGCCGTGTCTCCGCTCCGTGGCCCCTTCCCGGGCAGGGCCGGAGCCGGGACGGCGGGGTGGACTGGAGGAACCCCCCCCTTCCCCGGCCCGGCCCGGCCCAGCCCCCAGGTAGGCTGCCGCTCACCTGCTGCGCTGACGCAGGGTTTGGGCTCCGCCGAGTGACTCATGTCGTGCACGGCTTCATCGCCGGGCTCCCTTGGGTTGGTTGGGGCACGGTTCGCCCGGTGGGCGGGCTCTGCCTGCTCCCTGCTTCCCCAGGCTTTGCTTCCCCCCCACCCCATCCCTCTGTGCCTGTTCCCTGGGATATGCTTCTACCGTAACCTGCCTCTTCTTCTCGCCGTGGCTCTGACTCTCAGGTGGTCTCGTCCGTCCAACTCTGCCATCCTCGTTGGCCCTCCACGCCTGCATCTTTTTGGAGGTGCCCCGGAGGAGAGACAGTCTGTCTCCTGTCTGGCTGGGGGGAGGGAGGAACAGTCACGAAACAGAGATGGAAATGTGGCAGTATCCTCTAGGCAGTGGGCATAAATAGACACGCTGCGGGCCCTGCGATCGTCAGCTGTAATAAATGTTAGAAGGAAGTCAGGAGACACACGTAATTCCTCGTACCTGGTGATGTAAGTTGTGAGCTCTAGGACAGCTGGTGTCTCCTCACAGCGCTGGTAAGGGTGGGACAGGAAAAATTTCTTCTCAGTGTCTGCTTTGCTTCCTTCCTAATTTTTTGAGACATGTCTGAATTTAGGCAGGTACTTTCCTTCTAAACGAGTAGATTTCAGTGTTGGTGTGGGGGGGTCTTATGTGATGTCATAGCTTCCTACTTCATGATGTCGCAGCCTTGTTCTGCCTGGCTTGCTATGATGTTGGGGGGGGAGTGGTGGGAATAGAGTAGTAAAAGTGCCTTGAGGAAATGGAGGATCCCTTAGTGCCAGTAGATGGGAGAGAGAAGCAGTCTGGCTGGACTTAAGAATAGTAGGTGTTCAGCAGTGAGAGGCTGAATCTTAAAATCACTCAAGAAGGGACTACGAGCCTAGCAGAAGTGGGGCACTGCTGTGCTTTTGCCAAGCTGTTGATCGGAATACAGTTGCTTGCTGGATAATCTGAATTCTAGAGTAGTTTTAAAGCTGCTACAGAGTCTGGAGTGGTGTCCTGGAAAGAAACAGTCACTGGAACGAAGATCTGTTTCATTATGTATTTCTGGATCCATGTGCTCTGTGTATGGCTTTCCTTATGCAGAAACAAAGGTTGGATTCCTATCCTGGAGAATTCATGAAGTAAAAGGGAAGGAAGGATGTGAGAAGAGGCATGACATGTAATTAAAGAGGGGACTGGTTGTTTCATGTTAATATAAAGTTATGTTAATTTTGTATTTAACAGATTAAAAAGACAGGTGCCACCTTTCTTAATTCCTGTGTAGGGTGATGTCTTGATAATGTGTCTTGGTAGTCTCAGGGAGATGTCATTTATAGTGACACTTCCTCAGAGGAAGGACCAAGGGAATCCATGAGGGGCAGCAGAGAGGAGGGGCATATTTCTGGAGGAAGTTCCCTGGTCCCTGGTCATCCCCATTCCCTGGGGATGATAGAGTTAACAGCAGCTAAAGAGGTGAGGGAAGTACTGCACACCTGCACAGGACTGAAATGGTTCTCTAATTTTGGGGTCTCTGCTTAATGTCATTTAGGTTTTTCTTTGCTGTGCTTTTAACCTGTTGCTTGTTTTCCTGCGAGACGGTATCTTTTGCAAATATCAGTGTTCTAAAGGACCTTGACAATCTTAAAAGATAGGCAATAATCAAAATATTTAGCTTTTCAAAATCAACATCTCTTACTCGAGCTGGTATGGTAGCAGTAGAGATTATTGGTTAAGGGATCTGTACGAAATGAGCGGCCAGCCTCAGTCCCATTCTTAGTGAATTGGTTTGTGTGTTGCAAAATTGCTTACCATGTTTGGTATGTGGGATGCTTCCTCACAAAGGAATTGGTGAGTTTGCCCTTCCCAAGTGATACCACATTTGAGATTGTAACTTTTTTGGAAATGATTGGGATGATGTCTGTCTTCCTGGCTGTTATTTGCAAACTTCTCGCCAAAACATGAAAAGGGAAAAAAAAACCTTAAAATAAATCCTAAGGCATATTGCAACTTTATCTTCAGTGAGAGAGGTAAGATGCCTTAAGGTGTTTTTGGTGGTAAGAGGTAAGATTTTGGTGTATGTGGTCCTATGGGTCTTTTAGCTAAATCAGTGGTGATCCTAGTTGGTGATCTGTATACAGTGGTTATCCTAGATCCTGTCGTAGCTCAAATGGATAGGATATAGAGATTTTGTAACCCTCAAGTAGGATGACATAGACAAATAGCTTCATTGTATACCATAAGTGCGGTGTCCAAAATATCCCTCAAGAGATGGAGAGGTGTTGGTATTTCAGGTTTGTATCCTCAGCAACACAAAAGACTTGTTTAAACTTCTTTCTATGCTGCGCATCACATGGTCAGGATTTTAGATACAGAAAGCTTACACAGGGTAAGTATCTGGGAGTGTTGGGGAAAAGCTCACTTGCCAGCTGTGTTACTGTTGTCACCAGGTAGGGAAGAGGAGGATGCTGTCCTGCCACATCTGTTTTGTCTCTAAGGAAGTCTCAGCTTTTTTTAAAATTGAGTGTAATAAGTTATATTGGTAGCAGAGCAATTCTGTTTCTGGCTTCAGGAAAAAAAAACACAACAACTTAGGAGACATGAAAACACACTTGTTTTATGAGATAGGAGAAAAGAAGATAGCAGATTAGTATTAGTATGGCTATAAGAACTGTTGTCACTGCCCAGTCAGTGCAGTAGTTCTTGGCTGGGAAGTACCTGATGATTCAGACATGAGAGAAAATGTCCATAACCCGACACCCCTTTTGTTCTGGAGAAGAAATGTTCCTGATCCTCAGAAACAGGAAATATTGGGTGGGGGGTGTCTTGTTTTGCTGTAAATGTTAATGATCGTTGTATATTTTGCCTTTTTTCTCTGAGTTATCTGTGCCTATAAATTTCTGCAGGAGCAAGATCTAAGTATTAGATTACATGCTAGATAAGAGCTTTGCAAACAGTCCTGAGAGGTGTTTTGGGTGTTACTAGCCTCTTCAGAAAGTCGAGTTCTGGAAAGACGGAGCCCTGAAGGAGAAAAATCTTGAGTGCTCTTGGATATACTTTTCTTAAAAAGCCATTTTCTGGTGCCAAATGAAGTGAGACCTGCTTGAAGTCCTGCTAGGTGAATCTGACGGGGGTTTTTTGCTAATACTAGAGCAAATAGTAATACAACAGAGCTACAGGAGTGTGACCTGAATCTTGTCTTTCTTGTGCCTCACCAAGAGAATGGCAAACCCTGACAGCTAAAGCTTTGCAGATCTGACAGAGGCTGTATCAAGGAAGAGCCATTCTTCAGGATGATATTCCTTCGTCACTGGAAACAGTAGGACAAGGCCAGCTTGAGAATCAAACTTTCACCTGGAGCACACCTGCAGGGCTGGCTCTGGTGGTGATGGAGACAGCCTCGGATGGCACCACCTGTCACTGCTCAGGGTAGGAGTGTCATATAAAAGACGTTGTAATATCTGTCTTTAAATAACTGTCATTAGTGTCTTTCAACCTTTCTTTGGTTGGTATAGCCCTGCATCTCTAACAGAAATATTTTCTTTCAAACTTCTGTATAGTAGATGAAACCGGACAGTTGCCATTACCTTCCACGGACATCTTATAAATAGTTTGCAGACTTGCAGAAGTTCATGGACCAGAAGGTAAAAATCACTTCTGGAGAGTTTTGGGGAAAATGAGTTTTTCTGCAGAGTTCTGCAGAAGTCCCCTGGTCCTGCACCATGCTTGTTTGTGTGACAGTGTCCATTTATTGTGCAGAAATTGACTGTCATGGAAAGAGATGTTTGGGGCTTACTTAGACGCTAGTCAGAAAACTTTGGATTATATTTGCATAGTGGTGTTTAATGTGGTATCACCTGTACCCTAAGCCTTGAAGACTGGGGCAACTGCAGACCTGCCTTTTGGCGCGTGTGGGCTTTCTTCTCTCTGTTGGAAGCAAGGAGAATTTTGCTGCGCAGTGAGAGTGGACACCTTGCTAGCTTTCCATCCTCATTCAATGCAGATTAAAGAAAACGACTGTTGTTCCATTGCTCCATCTATTGTAATCCGTTTGTGTGACATGGCAGGAGCACTCCATATTCCCATCATATACCCTCTCTCCGCTCAAATAATGGGAGCACCGGGAAAGGGGAAACCTCTGATCCCAAGGGTCTAGGCAAACAAGAGGTTCTCCACAGCAGTCCAGTTCATGCTTAGCACCAAGTGTCTGCTGTGTAAGGATAGATGCCCTGTGCTTTCAAGGGCTTAAAGTGTGGTAGCTTGTGCTAGCAACACAGGGAAATCAGCAGTAAGTTTGGTTCTGGTTTTGGTGGGTTTTTTTGTTGTGAGCCACATGGGGGAAGCCTTTGTTATCTCCAGATTTTAGAACTAAGAGCTTCAGCCTTTTCCTGCACAAAGGATCAGCTGTCTGCTTTGGAGTCAGATAAAGAAAGGGCAGTTCTGCTCTGAAAAGAAAATACATGTTGATATGTAGGATATCTGCGTGCTATATAAGTAGGTGTTGTGTAGTGGTTTTTTTAGAGGCAAGCTTGACACGTTGAACTTTGATCAGGAAGTTCAGCTGTGGTTTGTCTGTCCAATGCATAAGTGGTAGGAACCAAGATTCTGCTTTTTCACATACTTATTTTCAAAATGGAGATGAAATGGATATGAAACTGGAAGTTACTTGTTCTGTTCCTTTTGTATAAACTGGAAATGGCTCAGCACCTTCAGCTGCAGTGGGGCTCTCTCTGTCATTACAGCAGGCAGACTTGCTGGACACCCATCAGTGCCGGGAGCAGATCTGTTGCATGGAAGTACCTTTTAGTTACATTTCTGCATGGAATTATATTTCCAATGTGGCCAGGAGTCTACAAGGTGCTTTATGGCAGGAGACACAGAGTTCCAGTGTACTTTTTGTTGTCTCTGTTATGTGTTGCTCTAACAGTGCCTCGGGACAGTTGGGAGGAGACGCTTTGCCCTGCCACCCTCCTGCAGTCAGTATGCGATCCCAGTTGGTGACTGGGCAGCACTGGAGTACTGAGTGATGCCTCCGCAGTGAGCGACATAACACTGTCAGCAGCTTGCCATCCTGCCTGCCTGCCCACCTGGCTCTGCAAGGCTGTCATAGCCTTCACCTTTGCTGCTTTCCAGGTCTCGCATCCCCCTTTCTAGGCCTGCCCGTAGGCTTTTATTTTATCCCTGATTCACTTTCTCTGCTATGAGAAAGTGGGCTGAGGGTAAAGTCCCCCACCTTTTCATTCCAAGTCATGTGGTAGGAAGCAAGCATGAAAGCTACCGCCTCAGCACCTCCCTCCTGCGTTTGTAGTGTGTTGGTCAACACCCAAAGCAGTGTGAGGCTGGTTGTGGTTTGTAAGCCTTAAACAGACAGTTCTTGGAGTGACCCAGGTTCCTCAATGCTATATTGATTCCTTAACCAGGAGCTGGTGTGTGTTGGTGCACGTGTGGGATTCTGCATTGCTTAAAAAGGCAGGATGTCAAGGTGCGAGGGACAGAAATTACTTGCATCTTGTCCACCCCATGGTCAGGTGTGTGGCTGTGCTTTGTTCACTTATGTACTTGTTTGTGAAGCTGGAGTTTTCTTCTGACTGTATACCTGCAAAGCAAATATTGACTCGTGGGACTAATGGCATTTGCAGCTCCAGGATATGTCTTTGCCTGACCTGAAGGAGAAACCTATGGGGGAAGGGAAGGCAAGGCAAAGGGCTGCCTGCTGAGATCTCCCCTTAAGCATTTCATCGGGCAAGTCAGGATTTTAATTAGGAAAACAAAGCTTTCCAGGTGTGAGAGGACAGAAATGAACTGGCTGATTCAGTGCCAGGTTTGATTTTTGTCTGATTTCTGTGAGAGGAAGAGTCGGTCTAAATGTTAAATTGGATGCAATCTACATGGGATTTTAAAAGCTGAGCTGGAAGAGGTTTCTAAAACTACACCTAAGCATGTGGCCTCTGGAGGAGTACTGTGGCTTTGCAATCACTTTTTTCTCTTCCAAAACTTTTTTTTTTTTTTTTCAATAAAGGATGGGAATAGAGAGCAGTGGAAACCAGCTGACGCTCCAGAGGTGGCAGTGAGATTTACTGCATGCAGTGTTGTTTCACTTTCAAATTAAGCAATATGGAAAGCAGAGTTTTTCCCCATGCTAGCTTACTGTCAGAGGAAGTGTTGTATATGCTGTTCCTATGAAAATCATGCTAGAAAGAATTGTTAGGATTGTTCTGGTCCTTCTGATGATGTTCACTGATGGTTCCTGCATGGTTACTAGTTGTAATGTTTTCAGCATACAAAAACATTGCTTTGTAAAATGTTTGTCTTTTGCAGAGTCTGTTTGCTAGAGGTGTGTTGGTTTTTTGGTTGCTTTTTGGTGGATTTTTTTTTTTCCTAAAATCAGCAGGGGAAGAACACTCCTGGGAAGGTGTTTCTGTCCCAAAATAAAGATCCTACTGAAAGGCTTCTGACAGCGTCATTTCATGCCTAGTGCATCCAGGCACTACCGCAGCGGGCTTAAGTGGAGATCACGTGGCAAAAGAGGCTGAGCAAGTAAAACATAGGCAGCAGGAGATTGTTATCTGGTGTTTGCAAGAAGGCAGGTAATTGAAATCTCTCATATCACAGCTGTGTGGGAGAGCAGGTGTGTCCAGAGGAGGCTTGATATTGCCAAGTGGAAGTAAATTTGCAGGTCGCCTTTGCAAACATCAATTTCTAAAAGACACCTACACTGGAAAATAAACTAATTGGATATAATCCTGTGTGGGGTGTATTTGCACCTCTGACAAAAGTCTTGCAGCTGGTGTGCTTCAAATAGCTGTACCTGATGCTGACTGCATGCTTCCCTTGCAGCCTTCTTTTTCAGGTACACATGCTTTCATTATATCTGTCTTCTAGCAGGCTGGAATCAGTGGTGGTGTGAAGTGTTTTACAGTCTGAAATCAAAAAGTAAAGCTGCAAATGACAGGTACCATTTGCGTTTTAATAAAAAATACATTTCTTTCAAAGTGGGAGACTACCAGTTGTGTGACCAAAATTGCTTTCTATAGGAAACTTAAATTGCCTTTAAACATGGGAGATGTCTCTTAATGTATGGGTGGAAACTAGTTTTAATTATAGAGTCCTGAGGATTTGGGAGTTGCCATTAATATTTGTTGGATCTGATGTGGTTTTTGCTTTGTATATGTTACTGTTTCTTGTTTTCAGAAGTGTGTACTGTGCAAATAACACAGCTAAGTTAGCTGTAGCAATTCTGTGTATGCAATTTCACAGGCTTCATGGGAGCCCCTTTTGTTACTTGCTGTCTCCTGGCTAGGGGAGTTTGAGAGTTGCTTTAGGTTTATATCCCTCAGCCAAAGGAAAGAACTTACTATACCAATCCCGTATGCCAGATACTATCCTCCTCCTCCTGGCTTGCACTGGGTGGTACCTGGCTGTGTCAGGGAACCTTCCTCCCAATTCCTGTGATGCTTTACTGGAGGCAGAGTGGGAGGGGGCAGAAAGCAGGGTGGTGAAGACCTACAGGGCTGACATAGTAGCCTTAGCACCCTCTCTTGGAGGCACCTGGCTCTGTGGGCAGTCCCCAGCACACTGCCTCCTTGTGCCACAGCAGAAGCCATCTCTTGGTGTGATTTACACTCCCCATCCTGCCCTTCTGCACACCGTGGTGCCAGCAGCAAGGTGAGCTTCTGGTGCTCTCTCTGGGCCCCATCCCAGATGAGTGCTTGCACGAAGGTTTCTTTAGGAACCAGGGGCAGGAAAAACCTGCCCACCAAGTTCAGTGCTCTAGTGTCAGGGACAGGAGGGCAGGCATCAGGCAGGGGAGTGATCTCCAGCAAGGCAGAGGCCAGCGTGCGATGACGTGGACAAGGGAAGGTGTTACCCTCTGCTACACCTGTACAAGAAGGGACTTTCTGCCTCAGTGCTCTCCCACCCTGCTTCTCGAGCACCGTGGTTAATCCCCTTGTTACGGGGTGTTTTGTCATCTACATGCCTAACACACTGGCCTGGCACCTCTGTAGCAGGCTGGGTCAGCAGTGATTGTGCATGCGATGAAGGTCAATAATGACCGACGGGGACCCCTACTCACAGACTTGAGGCCCTGAGCACAGGTTCAGGGCACAGGTAATGAGAAGCATGGCAGACATGTCACGTGGCTGAAACAGTGACTGCATTCCTAATAAAAGACACTGGAAACAGGGTTAACTGGGCTGAGAGAAGGCAGGGGAGAAGGACATATTGCAGACTCAGGAACAGAGCAGCTGTGGTCACAGGGCAGTGATAAACCTGAAAAAAAAGCATCAAAATACATTCACCATGATGTTGAAAGGGCAATTAGTATTGTAAGCAAGTTAACCTGTGTGGGGTGCATGCTGTGTGTGTTCCCGTGTAAAATGAGTGTGCAGGTGCTCATTTTGTAATTCTTGTTATAACGTCTTGAGCTGCTGAGGTAAAAGTTGGTGCTAAGAGAACAAGTGGGGCTAGAGTCATGGGAAAGGTAGAAGAGCATTTACAGAACTCGTGGGTAAGCGACTGGCCATTGTGTGGACAATGTTACTTCTCAGAAATAAAAGCTGAACTTTTTCGTGAGTTTGGGTGGGGTTTTTTTGGTGGTTTTTTTTGCTTTTGCCTTAAGAGTTGGTATCAGAAGATCTGTTCATCCGTGCCAGCTTTTCTCATGCAGAGAACTGTTTAAGTCTGGGAAGAAGAAGCCTTATCATTTGTATTCTCAGACACAGATGCCTTTTATGCTTTTGCAGTGTTTTACAGCTGCTTATCTAGGAGTGCTGTAGCAAGCCACTTCCAGGCTGCAAGTGCTCTCTGGAAAGCTCACTGAGATGTAAAGGCAGTATAACCTTGTGCTATTGAGCACTATAAACAACTTGGACAGGGCCTGCTGGATGAATCCCTGGGGTTCCTTCTTTTAGTGGTTTGCAGTCATAAGTACCTTTACTGAAAAGGGGAAGCTGGAAAGCCCATCCCAGATGTGCAAATGTTAGTTTCTCCCAGGTTCTTTCCCAAGTAAGTGCAAGTGACTGATGTATCCCAGTCAGCTTTATCTGCTTGGTACAAGTGGCCCTTGCTGCCTCCCACACACAGTTAAGGTTGATCTTAAAGTCCAAAATATCTCTTTCTGATTACTGAACTATTCCATTGTTGTCCTTGAAAACCCCCACAAAAATCTGCTGTGAGCTGGTATCAGGAAAGTAAGCTTTCTTGTAGGCCCCCTTTAGGTACTGGAAGGCTGCTATAAGGTGTACCCAGAGCCTTCTCTTCTCCAGGATGAACAACCCCAACTCTCTCAGCCTGTCCTCATAGCAGAGGTGCTACACTCCTCTGATCATCTTTGTGGCCCTCCTCTGGACCTGCTCTAACAGGTCCATGTCCTACTTGTGCTGAAAACTCCAGAGCTGGATGCAGTACTTGAGCTGGGGTCTCACCGGAGTGGAGTAGAGGGGTAGAATCACCTCCCTTGACCTGCTGGTCTAGCTTCTTTTGAGGCAGCCCAGGATGCAATTTGCTTTCTGGGCTGCAAGCACACATTTCTGGCTCATGTTGAACTTCTCATCCACCAACACCTCCAAGTCCTTCTCCTCAGGGCTGCTCTCAAGACATTCTCTGCCCAGGCTGTATTTGTGCTTGGGGTTGCCACGACCCAGGTGCAGGACCCTGCATTAGGCCTGGTTGAACCTCATGAGCTTTGCATGAGCCCACCTCTCGAGCCTGTCCAGGTCCCTCCGAATGGCATCCCTTCCCTCCAGCATGTCAACCACATCACACAGCTTGGTGTCGTCAGCAAACTTGCTGAGGGTGCACTCAATCCCACTGTCCGTGTCACTGACAAAGATGTTAAAGCACTGGTCCCAGTACCAATCCCTGAGGAATGATGATGTGTGGTGTGGTTCTTTTAGTATTCATAATTAAACATAGGAAGTTCCATCTAAACATGAGGAGAAACTTCTTTACTTTGAGGGTGGCAGAGCACTGGAACAGGCTGCCCAGAGAGGTTGTGGAGTCTCCCACTCGGGGGACATTCAAAACCTTCCTGGACGCCATCCTGTGCAACCTGTCGTAGGTGACCCTGCTCGGGTAGGGGGGTTGGACTAGATGATCTCCAGAGGTCCCTTCCAACCCTGACCATTCTGGGATTCTGTAAATATGGGACTCACAATATGTGATGGAGAAAATGATGAAAGTTGACTTGATTTTTGACATTTTTTCAATTGGCAATGCTGTTGCTGTCACAAGGAATTTGGTAAATTACATTGTGTTCTTTCTCGCTGATGGGTAGGTATGAAACAAGAGAAAATTCCAGTCTCTGGAATTTAATTTTCCTATGGGGAATTTAATTACTAAGGGAGTTAATTTTCCTGTGGGGAAGTTGTGCATGAGGGGTCTGTCTGTCCCCCAACGTGTTCTTAGATGCTACTTGAATTCTCTCATCACCTTTGTGGGTTTTTTTTTTTCTTTTTTTTCTTTTTGTAACAGGATAGTGACTTCTCACCCCTGAGAACAGCATTTCTGGACCTGCTGACAGGCTTTGCTACTTGGCCTTACCTAGCGCAATGTCAGGTGAGCAGACAAAAATGGACACAGTATCTTCTTGTTTGGTTGCTTGTTCTTTCTTCAGCTGCAACTTAGTAAAAGAGTTACTGGTTCCAAGAGCCATTCCTTACATTAACATACTGTCTGGTCAAATTGGGGGAGAGGCAAATGCCGTAGTCCTTGTGACCCAAATGCCTTTTCATTCAGAGTGAGCTCAGTTCCTTCTTTTACCCTGTGCTGAAGCGTGCAGAAGCTGCTTCAGCCCTTGAACACAGAGGAAGAAGGAGGTTGAATTGTAGTCTGACTTCCCCATTTTTCATAAGATTTGCTTGGTTCCATTTTGCTGAGTTTTGCCCCAAAGTGTGAGGCTCACTTTATGATCTGAGAGATTTTTGCTGTACAATGATAGCTCTAGGGCAGGAAGAAGGCTGAAGAATTACTGGAGTTCAACTGTAGACTACTGAGATACAAGCTTTACTGAAACTAGATCTCCTCCTTCTTACAGTGGCCAACTTTCCCATCCCATATTTTTGTCTAAACCTTTCTTCCTGGTCCAGCTCGTTATTTCAGGCCATATAACCCTTAGGGAGACTATACTTCAAAACCAAGTCAACCTTTTTCTTGGTGATGTGTACAGTGGAAGACCTGGGACATGCTTGTCTGCTTTTATTCCAAGGGAAGCTGTTCAGTGGGACACTACCCGAGACTGGAAAGGTGTTTATCTTGAACACAAAAGGCCAACATGATAGGCTTACTTTCATTGCTGCAGCTTTCTATATGTGGCCTGGCAATATCCCAGCTCTTCTGGAGCAAAGGGAGCAGTTGAGCATCTTGCTGAGGGCTCCGATTTCCCATTTTGGTGCCTGGGTGACAAAGTTTCAGGGAACTCTGGGGTGCTGCTGATGCAGGGTTCAGTGCCTCCGTAAGAGGCATTTACTTCTCCGTAATAATTTTTTTTTTTTTTTTTATAATGGTTCCCCTGGCTTGGCACTGACTGCGCAGCTTTTCCAAGCAGAACAAAGATCATATGATGCTATGGAACTATTTCTCTTCCCAGAAGTTTCTTTCTTACAGGGAACTCTGTTTTGCCTTTCTACTTCTTTTGCTTTATGATAGGGGAAAAATACATCTGTAATAACCTGCTTCCTTGGTGAAGTCGGAGCTGTCTCAATGTCTCGAGTGGCAATAGTGACAAACTGTTGAGAGAGTCCTTCTCTTGCTGAAACAGCCTGTATCAATTGTGCACCTTTGAAGGGAGTCCTTCCAGATTTTCACTGCTATGTGTCGATCTATTTCTGTTTAGGCCATCACACTCCCTCTGCTGGGGGTCCCTTCTCAGCACTCACTCCCAGCATTTGGCCTCAGGAGATCCTGGCAAAATACACACAGGTACGGTGTGGGGCAGGGAAAGGGTATTCTTTGGCTCTGCACAGAAGGGACCCTGGTCATTTCTGGTGGTCTCTGAAAGCCACAGGGCAAAGGAGGGAGTGATGCGCTTGTCCTCCAGTAGTTTGGTTGGGGATGCTTGTTTGCGACTTAAATTTCATGTGTTTTGCAGCTGCATGCTGGCTCCTGCAAGAGGATCTTGCAGAGCACAAAGATACTTGTGTGAATTATTGCCCTGCTGTTTTGCAACTATTGCTCCACTGTAAAAATGTTGACACCCTCAAAGGAGTCTCTGTCACCATCAGGCTACTCTGGATGGCTTGTGCATGGCAGGAAATGCTAACCTCAAGTCTTGTCACCAGGTGGGGAGAGCAGGAAGGAAGGAAGCAGCCGTGGAATTTTGTAACTTGCCCACAGTGTTTGCTGAAGGCAGCTGAGCCCAGTGAAGCAGGATGAAACTTACTGTAGAGCTATGCTAGAAGCATTCTTCTTAGGCACTACCTGGGTGCAATGCTTGCGAGACCCCACAGGAAGGGCAGGTGGGCTTGCAGGAAAGGGGAGGTATCTGTAGGCTTGCACTCCTTAAAAAAGCCTGAATGCAACCTCCAGTGCCAACCACGAGCACAGATGAGGAAAGTTGAGATTTGGGTCACGGACCTTAATTTCCTTTGGCTTATGATTTGGGTTTGATTCATAGGTGCAAATCCCAGTTTTGCCTGCTGTCTTTCAGAGAAATCTGAAAGCAACAGACAGCATATGGAGCAATGCAGGGAGCTGAATTTGTAGCGTGTGTGCAGAGGTAACAGGGGGCTGCTGTGTTAGAGATGCAGACAGTAGAAACCACTTTAGCTGGTGTGCGTGGATTCCTCAGTCTGTGAGAAGGGCTGTGTGCCCCTCCAGGTGGGGAGTTCTGATCTTGATATGATGCTGTGCTCAAGCCCTGCTGGAAAAAGGATCGCTGGGAAAATCTGCATGGGTCTGAAGGCAGAGCTTCACAACTTCTATGGAGAAGTCAAAATGGGAATGGGATGCAACACCTTCCCACCTGGAAATTGTTGTGGGAGGCACTGAAAATAAAAGGGCAAGGAGTCTAGTTGCTCAGAGGGCGCAGTGTAGATGGTGGTGGGATGGGGCAATAGCCACATGTCTCTGTTCAGTTGTTCAGTGCTAAACTGGTGAAAGTGTCTGTTCTCCTTCCTCACATCTCCCAGAAAGAAGAATCCATCGAGCAGCCAGAGTTCCACTATGATGAATTCGGTTTCCGAGTTGATAAGGAAGGTAAAGCCAGTCCCATCCCTCCCCCTTCCATTTTGTCCTGCATCCAACCCTTCCTGTGCTTCCGAGTACGGCAGGGTGATTGTGCAGACATTCTGTGCTGGGTCTTGTCTATGCACCTTCGTCATCTTTCTATATGCTGCCATTGTAATCAAGTGCATTAGATATGCTGGCCTTATGGGACTCTGGAGCATAGACTCTTACAGACTATGGAACAGAGTCACTTCCGTCCCCGTATGCTTGTGCCATGGGTAAGAGAGAGAAAAGTTAAGAGGAACTTACCATTTCCACTAGCACCTGAATGCTGGGGAAGGGCAACTTTCCCAGTTCACAGTGGGGTCTCTGTCATTTTCAGTAGCACTGTAAGGACTGATAGCAGGCACAGTGACATGTGCTGTCTGTTGAAAAACTCGTGGCCAGGGTGAGTGGCAGCAGTCTGTGTTCTACCCATCCCAGTAGCTTGGCAAAGTGTAGGACAAATTGTAGCGGCAAAACCCACATCCTAGTTTTCCTGCAAGATATAGAGGCAAGTGACCAAGTAGAAGGAGGTGTGGAGAACTATTGCAGCTGGGCATTGAACTACAGCAGCTGGCTGCCTTTGCAAAGAGGAAGAGAAAGGAGTAGGGGACATAGAAGTTGCTTTATGGGCTCTGAGAGGATGTTTCCAGGGCTCAGGCCATACAGTGCAAGGGCAGAAGTTGTTTGCATGTGTACTCTGAGGCCCCTTGAGTCATAGAGGATTGATCCTCTTTGAAGCAGTGACCCGGAGATGAGGACAGGACACAGTGATTTTCTTCAGCCAGAGCATTTGATAGACTTGTGTATTATAAAATCAGCAGAAAGGTTTGGACTGCATTGTTGAGATGTGTTATATGATGAAAGATAGAGTGCCTTACGTCAAACCTGTACTTGTGCCTATCTATTTTTGAAAGCCAGCCACAGGTTAAGGTGCTCTCTCATTGTGAATTTGGAAATGTTCTTATAAAGCTTTTTTGGTGATTAAATATCCCCAAAGTTAATGTTTTGCACCTCATTACTTGCATGAGCATATAGCTTCTGCTTGCCACCTTTGAGGCTTGCTATGCTTTTGTCAGCCTGATTTACAGATCCTTACAAAACCCAGCAGGATGACTGCTGCCGGGATCTTGTTTAATTCCAGCCACACTCTGCTCTAAATCATGAGTAAGTAGAGACTAGAAGCCTACCGACAGCTCCTTAGTTTTCAAGGTCCCAGTGCCTTTTGCTTATGACCATAAAATTTGCTGCATGGAGAAGACAATTAAAAACCAAGCTTTGCTCTGGCTGGAGGACGTGAATGTTTTTAATGTGCTTTTTTCGGATGGCCTTCCTATTCCCCACCCTGCCCTATGTTTGTTTCCTCTCCTGTTCTCTCTCTCTCTCCCTTGTCTGCATTTCATTCTTCTCCCTTTGCTGAGGCAGATGGTGCTGAGCCAAACTCCAGCAAGCTTCTGGGGGTCCCACTGACGGAGGAGCCACAGCAGAGGCTCAAGTGGCAGGCTCATCTGGAATTCACACACAACCATGACGTGGGCGATCTCACCTGGGACAAAATTGAGGTCACCCTACCGCATTCAGACAAGCTGCGCTCCCTGGTGCTAGCTGGCATCCCGCACAGCATGAGGCCACAGGTAAGAGTGCTGCCTGTTCTGGGCAGGCTCTCATACCTGGAGTAAGAGACAGTGGATCGAGACCACTTTCTCATGGTTGAGAGGGTGCCAGGTTATGGCGTTCTGTGGCTCTTAGTGACACTTCTATCTCTGTTCACCCTGTCCCCCTTAGCTGTGGATGCGCCTGTCGGGGGCCTTGCAGAAGAAGAGGAATTCAGAGATGTCATATCGGGATATTGTGAAAAACAGCTCTAATGATGAAACCATTGCTGCCAAACAGGTAGGAGATACTGCCTGGTGCTGATTGGGCACAAGGGAGTGAGAACAAAGGGCGAAATTTGCTGCATGAGGAGGAAGGGGTGTCTGCCTACCACCTACAGCAGGGATAGTTGAGAGGGCATGTGTGGTTGAATCCTGTTGGGCATATTTCTCCTTTGTTTTGTTGGAATAGCAACAAAAGGACAGCAGGGAAGCAGTTGGACCTGTGCTACCTGCAGGCTAGAAAACAGTATTTGCAGTTGCATCTCAGCAGACATCCTGATATCCACTGAGGGAAGTGAAGGGTGAAAGGCTGACAGATACACCTCTGTTGAAGTAGTGGCAGCTGCTTCCGGGGACTGTCTTTGTTCTCTCAAATACAAAGTCTCTGAACACCAACAAGGCTGTTACAGGGTGTTTTCCCTCTTCCTCTGATCTCTCCTTTTGTGGGAGGAGGCAAAGGCCATGACAAAAGAAACTGCACATGTTCACCTCTCACTAAGAAGCTAGGCTCAAAATGGTTGGAAGGAGGAACAACACTGCCCAAGGGAGATCTGTGGGCTGTTCACCTTCAAGTCCCCTGTCACAGATGTGGCCAGGTTGTTGGCTTCTTTCTGGGATAGGTTTGTTAGGAAGCCTTGCTTGAAATCCAAGCAGATGAAATTCCCAGCCAGTATGCCTGCTGTTCTCAGTGGTGAAGCTAGGGGCTGAGTTTAGGCAAGTATTTATTGGGAGACATCAAGTCACCATCTGCACTGGCATTTTCCTGCATGTCAGTGAAGGCTGTTAAACTGACCTGAGGTGCTTGAACAGGGCCATCTGTGGTGCCTGACTTACACGTGAGTGTGGGGAAGCAGACTTCCCTGAGGCAAGAGGCCATGGGGAAGTGCAGAGAGCAGAAAGCAATTGTTCAGATGCTGCTAGCTGACCCTGTCCTTGCTTATGGTTTTCTCACAGATTGAAAAGGACTTGCTCCGCACGATGCCCAGCAACGCCTGCTTCTCCAACATGAACAGTATCGGGGTGCCACGGCTACGCAGGATACTACGGGGACTTGCCTGGCTCTACCCAGACATTGGATATTGCCAAGGCACTGGCATGGTAACCTGCTTTTAGACTGTCTTTATCATAGGGACTGTTTTTTTCTGTGGTGGCTATGCTGCGGCAAGGGATTTGAGGCAGTGCTGCCAGACACTATGGCCTCCAGAAGAGCTGAAGGGAAATACCTTCCATGCATTTTTCCTAGGGAAGGGAGAGCAGAGTAGCACCACATGTCCAAAGATGTGGAAGAATTCAGCCTGTCTGTTGGGGAGGGACAGGCATATCACTGAGGAGAGCTGCTGCAGAGCAAGGAAGATGTTGGTCACCTAGATACTGGTCCACCTCTCCATGTCAGGAGGTGGGGAAAGAGATTTGCTCCTCTTAGGACATGCAGTTCTTCCTTCAAAATCCTAGGTGGCTGCCTCATTGCTGCTCTTCTTGGAGGAAGAAGATGCCTTCTGGATGATGTGCGCTATCATCGAGGAACTGGTTCCTGCCTCCTACTTCAGCACCACCCTGATGGGTGTGCAGACTGACCAGCGTGTCCTGCGACAGCTCATCGTGCAGTACTTGCCCCGACTGGACAAGCTGCTCCAGGAGCACGACATTGGTAAAAGTGTGCCCTAGAAGTCATAGCTTTTCTTGCCAGGGTGACACAGACAAAAATTGTTCTTCTTTCAGAAATGCAGAGCAGCAGGGCTACGAGCAAATATCCTGGCCCTGGAGGCAGTGCATGGTCATCTTTGACCTGGGAGGAGAGCACTTAGGAGAGTCCATCTTCGCTGGCTGGCTGACTTCCCTTGTCATATTTCTTTTCTGTATATCTATTCACAGAGCTCTCCTTGATCACCTTGCACTGGTTCCTCACCTCTTTTGCTAGTGTTGTCCACATCAAGCTGCTGCTACGTATTTGGGACCTCTTCTTCTATCAGGGCTCTCTGGTGCTGTTCCAGCTCACTTTGGGCATGCTCAGTATGAAGGTAATTCCCACCTCCTCTTCGTCCTTTATAGTACTTTGGTGTTTGAGTTTTAGGGGCAAGAAGGTTTTGTATCCACTTCCTGTGCATGGTTTGGGAACATGCTCTGGAAGTTGATCTCCTGCCTTCCTCAGAACTGGGGGCTGTGAAGAACTTCCAAGGCACTTCACAGGATTCAGGGATTGCTGTTTCCCCTGGCTACCTCGTTTGTTCCCCCATAATTAAACCCCATCAGCTGCCCCCTTCCATTCAGTCTAGATCCCAATCTGAGGGTCCATCTTACCTAAACCAAGATACTTCTTGATTTTGCACCATCTCTGAGCAGAGATATAAAGCCGAGGTTGGGGTCATCTGGGGAGCTTTTGATGGCACTGTTGAATGCTCCAAGAGATTAGCATTGTCCTGACTACATTTGATTTGGCTGGCTTACGTTTAACCACCTGATCTTTTCCTTTTCATGCAAAAAATAATTTTGTGGTTCAGCTTGCTGTGTGAAGGGCGAGGGTGGGCCTGCTGGGAGGTAAGAGGAACATGGAGCACAGTTTGACATGGTAGGCGCTCTATAGTGTGTGGGACTCGGCAGCTTCCATTCCCTTGTCCCCAGCAAGATCCCTGCTGTGCCCAGTCTTGGTGGCAAGTGCAGAATAGCTTCTGTTTTGTCTTTCCTTGCTGATTTGACTTCATTTCAGTGATGGATGGTGTGATTCAGAAACATGGCAGCTAGAATTTTGGGGGCAAATCTCAGTGCAGTAGAGTAGTAAAAGATGCTGTTCCCCTCTTATAGGTAGCTTGAACTCTTCCTACTGAAGTTTTTATGGAATTATCTAGTTGTACCTGCATTGTTTCTGGCCCAGACTGTACACTGAATGTGTACATCTAGCAGCCCCATGAGCATAGCTGTCATGCTCACTGTTCTGTGTGGCAAAATGATTGCATCATTGCAGGAGGATGAGCTAATCCAGTCTGAGAACTCTGCCTCAATCTTCAACACACTCTCGGACATCCCAAGTCAGATTGAAGATGCAGATGTGTTGCTGCGGGAGGCCATGCGTGTGGCTGGCTCGCTGACAGATGTGGCCGTGGAGACCCAGCGTCGCAAACACTTGGCCTACCTCATTGCTGACCAAGGGCAGCTGCTCAACTCCAGCTCCACTGTCAACAATTTATCCAAAGTGAGTGCACAGAGTCCCATCTGCCTCTGCTGCTCCGTTTTTGGCATTCCCTTATGTGTTTCCTCCCAACTGCTGTTTGTGAGCGGGAGATCCTCCTGTCTGAGAGGATTTTGGCTCCAGGATGACTCTGTCATCCAGTGGAGAAAAGGTATTGGGAATTGAGGGGGAGGTCTGTACTAAAGAAATGCTGCCAGATCTGTACTGGTTGATAAATCCCCAGGTGAAAGGGATATTGACATTGATTGTAATTATCACTAATGAGACTTATGATGGAAAGTGATGCATTTTATTATTGGAAACTAAAAGAAACAACATATACTTTTGGCAGAATTTGCTTGCTGCATGTAGAGAAGGAACTGGAGTTAATCCATTAGTAAGAAACTGATACACTAGAATAACTCTGGAAGGTAGCATCAGAAAACAGCAGCAGCCTTTGGGAAGCTGAATCAAAAATGCACCTGTTTTTAATCTTGGACTACAGTCTGCAGTTGCAGATGTAGTAGCTCCTGTTTGTCAAGACTGTGTGGAATATATGTTCTTGATGCTCATCTGCGTGCTAATCACAAGATACTCCTCCAATTCTAAAATGTAATAGGCATCCACTTAGAAATCTATATATATTTACGTGTAGAACTGTTTTTGGCAACAAGTAGAATTAGAACTAAAATTATTCGCTTGAATCATGGTTGATTCTTGAACTTCAATTATGCTTTCGTAATAATTGAGCTATAAATAACCTGTTGCACATGGAGCAGATCAAGCAGTAGTGCTGATTCATTGTGTTAGGACTTGAACAACTCCTGTTTAAAATCACCAGTTCACTTCCCTGCCCCTTCCAGTGGTAGCTGTCAGGACCCCTTGCCTAGAGCTGACCTGTGTGGAGGATTGCTTTATTTTATTTCTGAAATCTGTCCTAATGTTTGCACTTTGTTCTCTCTCTTCCCTCTCCTTCAGATTGTGCGGCGCAGGACTCAGCGCAGGAAATCTGGTATCACCTCTCTGCTTTTTGGTAAGGACAAACCCATGCCTTTCATGTGGTGCTGATGGATATAGCAGCCTAGGAGAGAGGGGACTGAGCAAAGCAGGGAAACACTGGGACAGAGGAAGAGAAGGGAGCCAGAACTGAATGATGAGAGGGAAGAACTGCAGTTTTCTACTTGCTTGCTTTGGTCTGAATTCCGAAAGTGAATATTAGGTTAGATAGTTAGTCCTTAAATGGTGACTGACAGCGGGCTGTAGCTCGGTCTAGCTGTAACGTCCTCCTTGCACTGACCAACAGATCAAACACATTTTCTGGCAATCAGGATATTGTACTCAATATCCAACAGGCTGGATATTGTACTCTCCTGATCTTATTCTGCTCAGTTCAGGAACATCTCTGAAGATCTGAGACGGGGCAGGATGGTCCAATGTGTCACTCACCAAAATGTGTAAATACAAACATCACTGATATTCTCCCTTACTTACTCTGACAGTTTGATGTTGTGAACACTTTTGAGTTCTCATTTTCTTTCCTTATGATCTAAGCCAGCGTATGTCCAGAAAGCACAGGGCCAGAATAGGTTTTGCATGGGTTTAACAGTAACTTCCTTCTGTGACTCCATAATAGCCCTTTCTATTATAAGCTTCACTGTCATCAGCCTCCTTGCAAATGGTTAGCTTTCTTGAAATTACCATGTCTCACCACAGAAATAGTTTTTCCAGAGGAAGACAACATACTGAATTTACAGGGTTCAGATAGTCTTCCTGCTGTGGTTGAAATGGCCTGAATAAATCTAAAACTGGGTTTTAGTGGTCTTTTCAGAGAAGAGCTTTTCTGATGTTCTCAGGAAGCTGATATATTGTCACAGGCTTGTGACAAGCACATACAGCATTACATATAAAAGTTATGGTAGAAGACCAATGAAGCTGGAAAGTCAAGCATGCAGAAGTGAAGAAATGCAGGAAAGTTTCTTGTGCAACCTAAACTCGGAGCTCTTGTATGTGATGTTATACAGTCAGTGCACGCTGAACCTGCAGGGAACGTAGCTGCCAAATGCATCTTTCTTGTGTCTCAAATAGTCTCCTTGACCAAGTTTGAGAAACTTTATGAAAGTGATAGCAAGTTATACCCACGCATAAAGATACATTTTGAAGCTTGAACTTGAAGTTTATCAATGGTAGAACCGAGATGATTGATAGTGTTTTCTCATTTTAGTGGGGTTTCTGTACAGTGGCTGTCATGGTTTTTACCATTTTCTTAGTAATTAAAACATTGGTTAAAATAAAGAAGTTATCACCCTGCAGCAGATGACTAGAATGGAAACCCTCAGCCTAAGCGAGGGGATGGAAAGCTTGGATGTGATAAATTCACCTTATACCGGGAACTATCAAGCAACATTAACTGTAAAGTCTGCTGTCTGTGATAATTACTGTGTAAAGCTGGTACATAGCCCTTGTCTGGGTGGGAGTAAGAACTTACCTGGAACTTAATTCTTCTTCCTTAGAGTGAATGCAGATTTGGTTGTGACTTAGACAGGAGTCATAGAATCACAGGAGCACTGTTTGGAAGGGACCTCTAGATGTCTGTACTCCAGCCTGTCCTGCTCAAAGACAGGCTCCTACTTATGCTAGATCAGGTTGTCCAGGGCTTTCTGTAGCTGAGATTCAGGGAGTTTGACCAGATTTCTAATGAAGGAATAGAAAGAAGAAACGGCAAAAAGTAGTTTGGCAGAGAACAAGATGTGCGCTTTGCCCTTTTCCTGTTGGATGGACATTGCAACAAGGAAATGTAGGAGAGCTAGTCTTCTTCTGCACAACTACGTGGCTAGTCAGCCTTTGCAGGCTCAAAATATTGCAGGCTCCTCACATGTGGCTGATCCTGGACTGGTTTCCTGTTTTGGAAATGTACATGCAGGCATGTTGGGTGCAGTGGGGTGAATCTGGTGGAAACCCCAGTTGCTTTCTTCTGTATCATGTGTATTCTAAGGTGGGTGGGTGTGGAACTTGCTTCCCATATCTCCTGCTTGTGTTTGAGTGGGGTGGATCTGAGTAC
The DNA here is from genome assembly GCF_000708025.1 of Charadrius vociferus. NCBI lineage: Eukaryota > Metazoa > Chordata > Aves > Charadriiformes > Charadriidae > Charadrius > Charadrius vociferus. The sequence goes on along the minus strand of NW_009646963.1, from coordinate 2,210,476 downwards.
AGAGGGAGGATCACAGTATTTCGGCCAGAAGAAATGATGACAGAAAGAATCGGTGATCTATGTAAATGAGGGCAGCCCACAGAGCTGTGGTTGGGTAGTTTCTTCTTTAGTCACATTCTGGTTTAGCAACATGAATTTTCTGGGAATCCCCGCTGTCTGCGGGATCACCTATCTGTTTACAATCTTTGTATCTCTGAATTTGTAGTGAGACTTTTTATATGCTCTATTTCCTACCCCTGGCCACTGAGGAGGAGGTTTTGTTAATTTTCATGACTTGGCCTGGGAGTAAGTGTGCCCTACAATTTTTCTAGTCCAGAAGCAAAGTTCACTTTTCTCTGGTGTGTCTGATTCTCTAATAATTTAATTTAGCAAATAGAAAACAATTATAAAAAGAATTTTAAATCTATTTTTGTGCTTCTATTTATGTTATTTAAGTTTTAGTATTTTAATTAGGATCACTTGTGATTAAAAGATACTGTTAATCACTTTTCAATAAGTAGAAGCTTCATGTGTATATAGCTGTTGCAGCATCTGTGTAGGTCGGGCCACACTTTATTCATATTGGTTTCTATCATGCTGTTAGAAGATAAGCAGAGTACTAATTTGCAAGCCAATGATTTACTTGGGCCTTGCATAAAAGCTGTGCGTGTATAAAAATTAGAGTTCAGTGAAAAATGCACTGGTTTAAATGTTGATTTTGTTAATCAAGCTGCCTCATCTTCAGCAAAAACAGATGTATGAAAATACACTTTGAATTTAAAGCAAACTGAATTTTTTTAGAAAAAGCAGCAAATGGTTCATTGTTCCCAAACATCATGTACCCAGTTTTTAAGGCATTCAGGTACATTAACTGCTTAAAGAATCCATCCTGTTAGGTGTCTTTCTGCATAAATTGAGATAGGCTGTCAAAACTCCTGGGGGAATTAGTGACAGCTGAAAGATGTTTTGTACTTACGACCATTTCTATACACTCAAAATGTTTGAAATCTGGCTCTTAGGGAGATCGAGTCTTAAGTAGGTGGTGGCTTTTCTCTCATGGCTCTGACTTCTAAACTGACACAGGAACATGAGCTGTCTTGGTTTTTCAAATCTTTTTCAAGAATCAGTGAAGAAGATGCTCTCAGCCTGTGAGGTATGCAGAAATCAGAAGTAGTTCAACCAAAAGCTGTTTCAGTTTCAACAGAATTTCAGTTGAAGAGAATTTTTGAAAGTTCCCTAATTTTGTGTCCCACCATTCAGCCATCTCTATACTGCGTAGATACTTCTCTAAAGTAGTACGCAGTACCATGGTATATGGAGGTGTCCCGACAGATTAAAGGTGACATCTTCCCGTTCCATATGTGGTTTGAAATACCAGCTGCTTAAAATTTGAGAGAGTTAAAGTGGTATTTGTCATTTACATTATTGAATAGATTCACAGTAATACCTACCTTAGTGTAGGCACTTCTAATGTCGGGCTCTTTTTTTATTTCTGTAGAATTGATGATTTCTAATGTTAACAAAAAAATAAATACGTCATACTTGTTTTCTTTTCCTCACCTTTCCTCTGGCTGTGTGGGCTCCCCCAGGGGATGATGATCTGGAGGCACTAAAAGCCAAGAACATCAAGCAGACGGAGCTGGTGGCTGACCTGCGTGAGGCCATTCTCCAGGTGGCACGGCACTTCCAGTGTGTGGATCCCAAGAACTGCAGCATTGTGAGTGGGAACAGCTGGATCTACACTGCCGTGTGCTCGAAGCATGAGTGTTGAGTGTCCACCACAGGACAGGGCTGTTCAAATGCTTCTGGAGTGTGGGCTCAAGGAAGAACATGCCAGGTGTAATGGGTGGAGGGTGAGGGCTGTGCTGAGAGGTCATCTACCTGCTAGGAGAAGGAAGAGGTTCGGGAACAGGGTCCTGCAAGTGTTGGCAGATCAGCTGGGAGTCACCTGTTGCTTTTCATTTCTTTTTGTTCTTCATCCACACGCATGCTAGGATCTGACTCCAGACTACAGCATGGAGAGCCACCAGCGGGACCATGAGAACTATGTGGCCTGTTCCCGCAACCGACGACGACGAGCTAAGGCACTACTAGACTTTGAGCGCCATGATGATGATGAGCTGGGCTTCCGCAAGAATGACATCATTACGGTACGTCAGTCTATGAGACAGGGGCCAGGGCAGGACCATGCAGACCCAATTTATTTGGGATGCTGCGCTGTCTCTTCTGCAGGGAAAGAAGTGAGGAGATCAGCTCAGAGCCCAGTTAGGAGTCCAAGGGAAGCAGATGGTGTTTCTGGGGGCTGCCTGGGGATGAGGCAGTATGTTCCTGTTTGTGTTGTCTTGTGGGTCATTCTCAATGCAACCACGAAGTCCCTTTCCTGGCTGCCATACAGCTGAGCAAAACATTGATTTGGTCCAAACTGAGTCCAGTTTAACACTGCGTACTAAACTGTGGTAAGACTGTAAAAGCATCCATTTGCATTTTAGCTGTAGGTGTCCCATTGGAAATTGGGGAAAACAGAGATAGTGTTGTGTTTGCAATAGATTTTTATTTTTTTTTTGCCCTTGAAGGCCCTGAGCCACATGAGAAGAGAACATTGGCCAAACAGTTCAGAAGAAGGTGGTTCCTCATTGTGCACACACAGCCAGGCAGTTGCACTCTCTTCAACCAGTGTTTTCTACTCCATGTTTTTCAGATCATTTCCCAGAAGGATGAGCACTGTTGGGTGGGAGAGCTGAATGGACTGAGAGGTAAGAGCAGGATGGGTTGCACTGGGGAGAGTGGGGCCAGGTGCAGAGCATCCATTCATCCACAGCAACTGCTCTAGTACATTTGCAGCAAAGGCTCTGCCGGTTACCCAGAGCATCTGCTGGGGCCAAGGGGAATGTTAAAGCAGGGTCTGAGAGCAGTGGTGCAGCTACCTGGTTACTTCTTGCAAACAGCAACTTTAGGCTCCATCCTCCTGGCACAGGGTTGTTGGGTGCATGTCATCTCTGCTGCTTGTGGGCAGTGTCCTGTAATTTGCTTCCTCTTGCAGTTGCTTTAATTCTTGTGATTTTTGAGGCTGCTTGCTTTCTTCTTTGGGGTTGCGCCCTATGAACTCTCATTTATTCTCAGCTTCCACTGAGCTCCAGTCTTGTCTGTGTAGAGGTTTCTCAGAGTCTGTGTCAGGCTCACCTCTTTGTCCACTCTTTGTAGGTTGGTTTCCTGCAAAATTTGTGGAGATCTTGGATGAGCGGAGTAAAGAGGTAATTAAAAAAAACAACCCACAACAAGGACAAAAAAAAGAAAGAGTCATGTCATAACTGAAAAAACATAGTTGAAAAGAGGCACGGTTTTCCCTCCTTGAGTCTGTTTGCTCTCTCTGGCTATTGAGCGCTTAGTGATGTGATCAAAGCAGCTTATCTTCCTAAGCCTGTTTACTCAAATTCCTGATGCCGATCTAGCGGAGAATGAGGGCCCCAGAGGGCTGCAGGGGGCAACTGAGTGTGATGCCTGGGCTTGTGAGGCGCCTGGAGATGAGCTTTGGGAAAGCTGAGAAACAGCCAGGCAGGTACGCAGCAGGATCCTGTGGGCAACATTTCTGCCTGCTCCCCTGCTGCCTGTGCTCTGTTCCTCCTTTGAGGCTATGTCTGTGGGTCCTGCTCGTGCTTTGTGGTCACCACAGTGGATTCTCCTCAGGCAGCTGTGCCTGAGGGGGCACTCCGTCTCAGTTCCTCTCACAGCTGGCAGTGGTGAGATGCCACCTATCTAGAGCAGATACCTAAATAATGGCTCCAAGGCTGGGGTAATGGATAGGAGACAAACATCATCAGCTGTTGGCCTAGCCAATTTTCAGAGGAAGTGGAAAAGACCCTGTTCTCCCTCTCGTCAGCATTTGGAGAATGAGGAAGGGCTCAAAGGCAGACCTGAGACCCCCTAGAGAGATGTCATTATTGACATCTCACTTGATTCCTTATCCTCTTCTTAGGGGTGGTTCCTTAGGTGCAGATGACCTCTGTGTATAAACACACCCAGTACTGCTGAGCAGTTCTCCTCCCAACTGTGGAGATAGAGAGAATCCCACTCATCCTAATTTTGGAATATCCTTCATGCTAACAGTATGTCAAGGTGGTACCTCGGGGTGGTGTGCCAGCTGACCTCAGAGTTCCTATCTACCTTCATTTGTCTTGACTTCTAGCAGCTTACAGAGTCCCAGAGACCCACAGTGCAAGTCCTTCTCCTTACGTCATCTCAGTCAGCGTCACACAAAACCACAGCAGTTCCTACATGCTGAACGCTGCCAGGATGGTGCTGGGTCACCTGTGCGGTCTCCTGGGCAGCACCTGAGCACAAAGGTCCTGGTGTCCCAGCAAATCCCAGGGGAGTAGCACTGAACCGAGGAAGACTTGCAAGAGCATAAGGGGTTAAGATAGGGGGTCTGGTGGGTGCCTGGGAGTGGAAGAGGTGTGTGCAGAGAAGCTCTAGGTGAGCGGACCACCTCCATGCTCTGCCCTCTTGCCAGTATGCTGAGAGCTGGCTCTTCATGTTCCTCAGTACTCCATCGCGGGGGATGACTCAGTCACAGAAGGGGTGACGGACTTGGTGCGAGGGACACTGTGTCCAGCCTTGAAGTCCATATTTGAACATGGATTGAAGAAGCCATCTCTGCTGGGGGGGCCCTGCCATCCCTGGCTGTTCATTGAAGAGGTGAGATGCCTCAGTTCCCTTCCTGGGGCAGTGTTGCCGGAGGGCTGGGGTGAGGGGACAGAGTGTACTGACTGTCCTCTGCCTTACTAGGCTGCAAGCCGGGAGGTGGAACGGGACTTTGACTCTGTATATTCTCGCCTTGTTCTCTGCAAGACTTACAGGTAAGGCCACTTTATTGACACCAAGCAGCTGGGTCTGTGCCTTTCTCCCACATGCTCACCCAACTGCTGCTGCTCTTCACCTTGGGAAAGGTCATGGTCTGCCCCGTCATCCTGTGGGTGTGGTGTCAGCAGGTTGCTGTTCCCGTGCTGACTTGGGGCTGGCAGCAGCTTTTCCCCATTCCTTGCACTCCTGTGTTTGCTTCTGGGGCACTATCTTGCTCTCTCATGGCTGCAGGATCACCTGTGGGCTCAGCAGTTGCAAGAGACCTGTTGGGGCATGGAGGGAGAAAGGCCTGCTTGTGCCTGGGGTGGCTCTGGAGCTAGCTAGCTCTCTGCTGTGATCTTTGCAGGCTTGATGAAGATGGCAAAGTCCTCACTCCAGAGGAGCTGCTTTACCGGGTGAGTGCTGCCCCAAGCCCAGCCAGAGCCCAGCTCCTGATGTGGGGAAGTTTCCCGTGGAGGCTGCTGAAGGGTGATGCCCTTCTCCAGGGAGGTGCTTGAGAGTCTCCCAGACCTTCCCTGTTGGGAAGCAGTAGAGACACTAGATGCCTGGGAAAGGCAGAAGGGGAAGCCATCAGGAAGGCTTGGACCCTCTGATGCTGCAGGTGGCACTGGGTGAGGGTGGGGAGCTCTGGGGAGGACAGTGTTTGGCTGTGTTGCTGAAATGGCTGCCCAGCCCAGCCTGAGGCTAAGCCGAGAAGGTGGTAACCACATTTTCCCACCCTGCAGGCAGTTCAAGCTGTGAACATGACACATGATGCTGCACACGCACAGATGGACGTGAAGCTTCGTTCCCTCATCTGCGTTGGACTCAAGTGAGTCATCTGGTCCTGATACCCCTGGGTGGAGGGAAGGGTGTGCGAGGAGCTTGGGAGGGGGCAAAGCGGGCTCGGGGGCAGAGCGGGCTCAAGAGCAGCTTGTTTCAGTTTACCTTAGGCCCCAGAGTCTTTTTCTCCCTCTCACTGCAGCCACTGAGTACAACCTGTTCCTTTCGTGTTCATGGTGCTGGTCTGGCTCCTGGCTGGACGAAGTAGCTTTCATTGCATGAAGTGGCTCACACAAGTTTACTGGGTTATCCTGTTCCCACTGGGGACAGGACTGTGGGCTGGGGTCAAGGCTTGGGCTGAGAATAGACTATCCCAAAGGGATGGGGCTTCTTTCCCTGGCTTCAGCCGATTAACATGCCTCCACCTCATCATTGCAGCGAGCAGGTGCTCCATCTGTGGCTGGAGGTGCTGTGCTCAAGCCTGCAGACTGTGGAGAAGTGGTTCCATCCCTGGTCATTCCTGCGCAGTCCCGGTTGGGTGCAGATCAAATGTGAGCTGAGGTGAGTCTGTCCCATTGGGCTTTGCCAGGGTCCAGAGTGGATTTCCTCCTCCCTTGCAGGAGGTGGCCCTCACTATGACTGGCTTTGGACCCTCTCCAGCGAGTAGCAGCATGGGCTGCCCACACATCCCTGCTGCAGTGATTTCCTTCTGTGTGCTGAGGCAGCAGCAGCTGTCTAGACAGTTTAATGTGATGCACTGTTTCTGCCTGATCAAGAGCAGAGCTTGGCTCCTGGGGAGCTGTCGTGACAAGCGGCAGCCTCTGCCTGCCAGCAACCTCCTGCTGTGCCCTGCACCTACTCTAATGGCGAGAGACTGCCTTTTCCACCCCTCTGCTCTCCAGGTCCTCTGCCAGCCACTCTGAGGCCAAGCAGGGAACAGGGAATGTGCTAGGGAGACAAGTCTGGCTCTCACTGGCTGGGAAGGAGTCACTCACTGCTGACTCCTGGTTGAGCAAGGGAGTGGTGTCAGGGGCTGAATGTGGCTGAGCTTGTACAAAGCACATTGCTTGGAGCCCAGGGCACACATCCACACTGCGTGCTGCTGGCCTTCCTGCATTCTGCAAGGCCACGGAGCAAACCCCTACCACTGCCACTCCAGCCCTGCCGCTACTGCCGTCCTGCGGGAACTGGCTTTTTGTCTGCACGGCCCGGCTGCCTCTGGCCCCAGTGGGACCATCTGTAGCAGGGAGCAGACCTGGGTGTACATGGCTGGGGGTGCCCTGTTCTCCTTGTGCTGCTGCCGCTGAATGGAAGCGAGTCCCCTCCACTTCTGTGCTGCGGTGTCCTGTGCACGGGGGCCATGCTAGTTCAGCACAGCCGAAGGACCAAGTGGGACTGGTTCACGGCTGGGCCCAGGTTTGTGGGGAGCAGGAGCGGAGGCTTATGCCATATTTCTCCCAGTCAGCTTCCTGTGGAGGGGCCTCGGCTCCCTCCCTGCTGCAGGAGTTGGAGGAGACCCCCACGCAGGAGTTTACCCTGAGCCCGAAGGACTGATGAGATTGTTGCCAGGACGTCTAAGCGCTGCATCCCTGTCCTAGGGAGAGGGTTGCGGCTGTGGCTGCAGCCCCTTTTTAGAGCCAGGTCCAGTGAGGGATCTCCACATGTCATCCCCGTGCAGCACTTGTGCATGGGGGTCAGGACACTTCTCTTTACTCCAGGGGGAGAGAGAGGGGTGTGGAAACTCTGAGGTGCTACTGGCAGGAGTCTGCTTTCTGGAGAGGAACCTGCAACCCCCCATTGCCAGCTGCATGCTCAGCCACGTCTGTCAGCGGAGTCGAGGACTGCCTGTGCCTCCCTGCGCTGCTGCGTCAGGCTCTGTAGGGGTTGCACTTGAGTCACAGCTTCAAGCTTCTCTTTCCAGCCTGGACCTGATGGGATGTTGAAGCCCAAAGAGGACAGGGAAACGGGATGAGTGGCTGGTGCTACCATTTCAACACCAACAAACAAGGATTTCCATCCTTCTAAGCTTAGTGGCGTGCTGGGATGAGCTGAGGAGCCAGTGCAATTGTGTGCCCCGGGGCAGCAGCACAGGCTGGGGCTGTGACCTGGGTGGGTGCGCACGTGTGTGTTACCATCGCTCTCTTCCATTGCAGAGTCCTCTGCAAATTCGCCTTCAGCCTCTCTCAGGACTGGGAGCTGCCAATAAAGAGGGAGGTGAGTAGGTGGCATCTCTCATTCTCTCTCTCAGCCGACGGCTTGGCTTACCACTTGTGCTCCAGCCCATCCTCTGCCTCCCTGGAGGCTTCTGCCTCCCCTCCTCCAGGAGCCGGGACCAGAGGCTGTGGATGGGGCCGCTTTCTCTGCCCAGGCAGGCTCTGCCCAGGTGCTGCATGGCAGTGCTGGCAGAGGGTGCTGCCTGCCCCTGCCTAGCTGGGGCAGAGGGAAATGGCAGGTCCCTCCCTTCCCTGCTGCTCTCCAAACCGCAGGGCCTCTCCCTGTTTCAGCTGCGGGGAGGTGGGAAGCGCAGAAGTCTGGAGACCTTGGCGTGCTTGGGCTCTGCCTGCAGACACAACCTCCCCTTTTCTGGGCGCGGTGCACTGACCCAGATCTCTGTGTTGTCCTGCAGGAGAAGGAGAAGAAGCCACTGAAGGAGGGGGTGCAGGACATGCTCGTGAAGCACCATCTCTTCAGCTGGGACATAGATGGGTGACCCCCACCCTGCCCTATCCTGGGGAACCTTCTCAATGGCGCACACTCCTCTCCCCCACCCCCATTGTGTCTCACCCCCCTGCCCTCACCCACCTCACCCACCCATATCTGTGACAAAATCCCCCTTGGGGGGGCTGCCAGGCCACCTGGGACAGACGACAATAGTGAGAGAGGCTGAGCTGCAGACCTGAGGGATGTGATGGTCGAGGGTGATGCTGCAAAGGGACAAGTGTGTTCTGGCCACAAAAAAAAAAAAAAAAAAGGCCCCCTTCAAGCCTTCCCCACCTCTGCCACCCCACCTTCTGCTCGCCTCAGCCCTGCCTGGGCCAGCAGCTGTGTGGGTGTGAGAGCACGTCTGCTGCCGTAGCTGTGGGGAAGAGGCAGCCCTCGTGGGGTGGCTTTGGTCCATGAGAGCTGCTGCACTGGCAGGTGGCACTGCAGGTGCAGGTGGAATCGGGCTGGTGAGGGATTCGCCGCTGTACGGGAGCAGGGATAGCACATCCCCTCTCCCCGTGCCAGCCCAGGGCTCACCTCTGGCGGGGAGAGGGGTGGCAAACCCTGAAGCGCTTGGACACATTCCTCTGACCTGGAGCCGGGGCTGAGAAGGGGGAACCGGCATCAGCCTCATCCCACCTCCCTGGCACCGGCATGTGGGGTGTTGGCAAGAGGTGCCTGACTGCCCCGGCCTGTTACCACTGTAACAGCCTGAGGGGATGGGCCTTGGCTCCTCTGGGAGCAGACAAAAACCGCCTCTCCCCTAAACAAGAGTGTTTCATGCTGTCATTTTAGTCTCTAGATGATTTTTACTGTTAACCAAAAAGCTGTAAATGAACATGTATATTTTGGCACCGTTGTAGCTCAGGACGGGGTTCAGGTTGAAGCTGGCTCAGGGAGACTAACGCGTCCTCCTTGGCCTGTGGTGGCAGTGGGGACGCAGGTCAGGAGTGGAGAATTGCTGCTTTGTGGTGGTGGCTCTGGATGTGGAGTCTGTGACTTTCTACTGAAAGCGCTTGTCTGTGAGCACAAACTACTCATGAAATGACACTAGATTCTTACTTTCCTTTATTCGGTGGGTTTGTAAATAAATTGCACCTTGGGAGAGTGCTGGGCTTTGGCTTTGTTTTTTTAACAGGGCCAGGACTAGATGTAACTTCTGCCAGTTGATAATTATGAGCCCATTTCTGCGCTGTCTCTGGCTTAGCACCAAGCTCATGTCTCTGCTCAACCTGCGCTGGCACTGTGGGGGCTCCTCGCGCCGGTGTTGCCTCAGAGCATCCCAGGAGGGCAGGCAGCGGCCAGGGCAGGAGCAGTTGTGCTGCGGACGGTGGCAGCTCTGCCTTGCCCTGCTGCCACCAGTCCTGCCTGAAGCATGGCCCTGCAGCAGAGCCCCAGGAGGCCCTGACAAGCAAGAACTACTCAAAAGGCAGGGATGTAGGGACCCTGCAAGGGGAGAGCCCCTGGCAAAGGGAGAGGGGCTGGCACAAAACAGGGCTGGGTGGTGGTGGGCAGCAGTGTTGTCTGCACATTAACAAGCTTCTCCAGAAAAAGCAGGTGGTCTCCCTTCTGCAAAGTAGGACAGTAACAGGGCACAGGCCCTGGCGAACCGTGTTCAGAAGCCCAAGCTCATGGGAGAGTGGAAGTTGCAGCATACTTACTGATGTGAAAATTTGTGTTTTCAGTCGAAGTAATTCCAGTTTGGCATCTGGCTGAGGAAGGCTGCAGTGTCACCTCACCACCGTAACAGCTGTGGTCCAGATCAGCCTGTTGGGCTGGGGGAGGCTGTAAAAGCTGCCGGGGCTTCTCCTACTGTAAGACCTACTTGTGGTTGCAGGGTAGGTAATTTCCATAGCCAGAGGGAACCTCCCTGCAGCGGAGAACGGATGAGGCACCACTACTCAAGCTTCTTTTTTTCAGGTTTGAGAAAGACCCAGAGGGATCACCCACCCTTAGCTGGAAAAGGCAGAGTGGCCCCAAGCCCTCCCACCAGCATAGCAGAAAAGTTTTTTGAGCACATGGTTGTTTGGAATTTTTTTAATAAAATTGATTTTTTTCAAATATTTGTAACTGAAAAAATAATTCAATTTAAAGATCCATTCTCTCCCCCGTTAACTTGTCACTTTTATCCTTTTCCAGTTGAATACTTGCTCTGGATCCGATGACCCAACACCATCTGATTTAGATGGTGCTGATCACCCCTCGCCGTTTGCTGCGTAGTGGAAGGGAGAGTGCGTGCTAGTCAAATACAGGTTACAAACAAGTAGTGGTTACAGCAGAAAGATTCAGGATTACATTCAAGGTAGAGGCAGAACATCAACTTTGTTTTTCCCAATGGGTGCAAAAAATGTATGTCCAGGGGAATACCTCTTCCGACAAAGAACTATTGAACTATTATTCAAACAAATAATAGTAAGAAAGCAGAGAACTGGGCTAGCCTGCTCTGGGCACTGCTTGGGGAAAAGACTTTTCTAGTATTTCCTGGGATGAGGCACCATCTTTCCCTCTGCCCATGGGCATGGGGTTCTCACTCGCTCTCCTGGCACAAGCCCCTTGTGCAGAGGGGCTCTGGCAGGTCAACTGGGTTTCCTGGGGAGGTGAGGTTCATGGTTCTGTATCGTCTGGGCTCCTTGAGGGCTCTTAAGCCTATCAGCCAATTTCAAGTACATTGGGCAAATTCAATGTAATTAAATTCCTACAAAGTTTCACAGATGAAGGTGGGTGGGTAAAGGTGAAAGGGAGCAGCTGTGAGCTCAGCCTTTCACCATCAGCCCTGGGGAAGGGCTAAACTGGTAACGAGCATTGGCATTTCTCTGCCAACAAAGACTGGGGTGCCTGGCCTACTGTGAGGAACCATGGCTGGGTCAGGTCAGGACTGCAAGTGGAATGCTCCCACCTTCCTCTAGGAGCTCATTGCACTTTGATAATTTCATTCTTTATTTACTGGTTGCAGCTTTGTAACTATTTGCACAAAAGAAATCACACAGGTGGGTTGGGGGGGGG
>NW_009646963.1:2193082-2199130 GCF_000708025.1 Charadrius vociferus | reverse complement strand
GGGGGGGGCGCTACTGCCCACTGTGGGCTAAAAGCGGCTGATTTTTTTGCTTGACGCACAGGCAGCCTCACTTTTTTTCCCTTCGCATTTGAAAGATTCTCTCCTGACCCCCCAATACTTTCCTCCTGAGAAACTACTTTCCTCCTGTGCCCACCTCATCCCACAGCTGGGCAGCTGCCCTGGGGGCACTCTGGAATCGATTGCTAATGCACTGCTGCTCCCAGTACACTCAGCACAACCACCAAAATGGAGCAGGGCTGCACCAAGGAGAGAAGTGAGGGAGAGCTCAGGGGGGTGAAGGGGGTGTCCACCAGTCCCAGCTATTTTGATTTTTAGGACATGACACTGTAGCTTGAGCAACAGAAGGCAGGCAGGGGGTGGGGGAAGGGGGTGTCCTCTCCAACCCGGACATTGAGGGAGGCAGATAAGAGGCTCTGACTTGCTTACAACTGGGGAGGGGGGAGAAGGGGGCAGAAAGGAAGGAAGCTGCCAGCAGGCTCCCCCTGCAAAAGATTAAGAAAGTGGCTCCCCATGCAGTTAACAAGCAAATAGGGCTCAGGAAAGCAGGCATTTCTCCCAGCTGCAAAACAGGCATGACCCCACCTGGCTACCGGTTTAGTGGCTGATAGCACATCGTGCAGGGCTGGCATTCCCCTGCCCCACCATGGAGCAGAGGTACCCACACCCCTGCGGCAGGGCCTCCTCCTGAGACGCACACAGGTACCAAAGGGGCAGGGGAGCGGAGCAGCATTTGCCCACCTTCACCTACCTCTCCCCAGCAGGCAGCACTGCAGCCTGGCATGGGGGGAAAAGAGAGGACAGCATCCTCAAGGAGATACTAACAGGATGGCAGTTTCTCCTTCCATTGCCTGAGCAGGGTCAGCACCTTAGTTCATATGATTTCAAAGGCCGCTGCCTCCCCCACCTTCCTCAGCCCGAGCAGCCCAGACCCAGCTCAGGGCCAAAGCAGGGGTAGCTGCGCGGCGAGGTGGCCACGTGGGGCACAGCTATGTTATGGCTCACCTGGTAAATATGGTCATGAGTTATTACTAACAAACACAGGAATTTAAAAGTGACAGGAGTAACAGCACAGAGCACCACAGGCCTGGGTTTCCAACACAACCCCCTGCACAAGGAATAGCATCATCATGGCTCTGGGGGCTTGGGGTGCTCATCTGCCCCCTCATCATTCAGCACCTCCCCAGAGGCACCAGCCCGGGGCCCTACCTGGCAGCAGCTGGCTGGACACAGGGTGGCAGCTCACAGCAAGCACCCATTTGCTTTTTTGCCTTTTACCCCGTGGGCCCAGAGGAAAGGAAGAGCAGAGGTTTCACTGCTGCAGCGCAGAGGACAGGTGCCCATTATTTGCTTTCAGGTTCCCACTTCTCCCCAGAACGGGGCCCTCACAGTCCCACCACTGAGCTAGCACCCATGTTTGCAGTGCTGCTTCCCCTTCCTTGCCTGTTGGGTCCGACCCCCCCAGCTGCTTCTTTCCACTGGGGCACTTTCTAAAGGGAGGTAACAGCACAGCTGAAGGCAGGAGACAGATTGCACATGGCCCCTAATGATATGTTGCTCATTGTGAGCTGTGCCCCTCACACGCTCCCCAGGACAGTCCAAAAGGCTGAGTGTCCTGCTCAACTGGGGGTGTCATAGGTACTGTGGAAGGTGGGGCAAAGCAGGTTGTGCATGAAGGCTGGACTCCAGGCCCAGCCAGAGGTCTGGGGCAGCGAAGGACAGATTTAACATACAAGGACCTGGATTTTAGCACCTTAAAAAACTGTTTTGCAGCCCAAAGCGAGTGATGCAAGCAGACGGGCTTCTGCCAAGCTCAGCAATATTTGGGAAACCAGCTTAGACGTTACCGGGTTGGTGGGGAACCCTGGTTCCCTTTGGCTACACTTGGGAAAAGTGCCTGTTCTGCCTGGCTCCTCGCAGCCCTGCGGCAGACCAGACCCTCCCTTGACAGATGGCAGCCGGGGCAGAGGGCACCCCTCCCGCCCCCCAGCCAGCACCCGCGCCTTTGCGTCCTGCTCCGGAGGTAGAATCCCCTTTGCCAACCGTTAAACCCACCGTGCCAGGGGAGCACAACCCCCTTTATTTGCCAATCCCAGCAAAGCATGGGGTACTGCTTCTGGCAACGGCTCAGGCCCAGTCATGCTATGTCCTGCTGTGAGAGGCATGAGGGAACTCATGCCCGGCAGCACTGCTCCCCATGCACTGCCATCATCGCTGCTCCTGCCTGGAGGCAGAGGGGCTGCTGGCTCCGTTCTCACCCAAGCTGGGGCAGGCGGCACCAAGGCGGGGGCAGGAGGCCACCAGCTCCAGAGCTCCTGCAGCCTCCTCTTCCCCCCCAGCAGCCGTTCTCCCTGCCCTGGCCTGGCCCGCTGCCCAGGCAGCAGTGACTCGAGCAGCAGGTCTGTCTTTGCCACCGCTGCCAGCTTCATGCAGGAAGGACACTGTTGGTGGAGGAGTACAAATACTAGGAGCTCATTTCCTTTTTTTTTTTTTTTTTGGGTTGACTGGCCTTTTCCCCCTGCATGCCCGTGCCCTCCCACTCCCATTCCCTTCAGTCTCTGCTCACAGAGTTACAAGCAAGAATCCCAGTGCAGCTGCAGATCGTGTCCATCAAGGAAGTCTGTGGAAAAGAGGCTGGGAGCCGCAGTGCTAAGGGGAGCCAGGCTCATGACGGGCCCCCCCGGCAGCTCCAACCAGTCCATGCTGTCCAAGTTAGCCTCAGCCAGATCCAGGGCTATGCCCCCAGACGGCTCGTGAGCAAAGTGCAATTCCGAGGTGTCCATAGGTGAAGGTGGGTGGTCCAGGATGGCCGAGCTGCTCAGCATCTCACTGTGGAGGTCATCAATCAGGGACAGGGGCTCCGGCCCATCATGGCCTGCCGTCAGCAGCGGGAGGCCAGTGCTGCTCTCCAGGAAGTCCTCCAGCCGGCCGACAAGCACTGGCACCACCAGCTCTGAGGATTGGTGGCTGCTGGGCGGTGGGGAGCAGGCTGGGGCCACGGGTGGTTCTTTCCCAGCTGGGGATGACTGATCCTTGAAGTCAGCAGAAATTTCTGTACAGAAAACAAACAGGCAGGACAGGGTGAGGAAAAGCTTGGCTAAACACCAGAAAGATCCCTCCCACCCACCAGGGCACCAGGGACCCCCCCAGACTGAGGCATTACTGACCACCTGGGATAAGGAAATCCTTCCTGTGCCCACACTTGGCTTGCTATGGGGAGTTTTCAGCCCACCTCTGGGGAATTCAAGCTCTCTCCAGTATTGCAGAAGAGAAGGGCCCAGATCTGACGCAGCAGAGCCACTGAGAAGCTTTGTACCATCCTAATGCCCAACTGACATCTCCCTCGGTGCCTTAATGACTACTGCTAATGCTAAAGGCACTGGCAGGGACATAGGAGCAAAGACCTATGCCATGACAGAGTGTCCCCTCAGTGCTCCATAATCCCCAGGCTCAAACCCAAAGACCATGGGAGTCTTTGTCTCCTTACCTCCACTTTCGATGAGAATATCAAACAGGTCGTCCATCTGCTGGCTGGAACAGCTGTTCTCCTGCGGGGAGCGAGTGCAGGATTAGCTTCCTATTTACCAGGGGAGCTTCCACTTAGAGCAACACCCTTGGCTGCTGGCTCTCCTCTCTTACCCCAAGGACGGAGCTGTTATCTAGCAAGAATGAGCACACAGAGGCATCGCACCAGAATCCTCCGTAACCCCAGGCTGCTACTGGAGGGGAAGGCATAGTCTGCAACTGCTGTACTAACACGCACCAGGCAGTGAGGGGTTTGGGATCTCTACCTGTGGTTTAGGGTCTGCCCCAACCCCTCCATAGGGAATTTAGCTTGGAAGGCGCAGTTGTGTCTCCATTCTCTGTTACTGGCCCAGATAAGGAATCCAAGCAGATTCACAATGGTAACTTTTCACCTGCTCTCCAAGGAAACCAGGGAGAAGAACTGCTCTCACCTGGGACTTTGGCTGTTGCTTCATGGCCTCTTCATAGCCTGGTGGCTCTTTGATTGGGACCGAGGGAACAGGGAGAGGAGGTGGAGGAGTTCCAAAAAGCGACGTGTGCTGTTGCTGCTCCAGGTCCATCTGGGCTGGGGAAGGGGCAGCAGGAGAGCCGGGCTGCGATGAGGGCTGTTTAGAATGAAGGCAGAAGGGGTGATCAGGGGAGAGTCCACATCAACTCCTGTCTCACAGCTGCTTTGAGAGACTATCACCCCCTCTCTTGGTGAGCGCTGCGCAGAGGCCTGCAGTGCTCTGCTCCCAGCAGCCTGACTTCTTCCATGCACTCTGTGCACTATGCCCTGGCTGCAGGGGAGAAAGACAGATTTCCCCTCCAACTCACAGCTGGAAATCTTTTGCTGATTTTTCTAATGCTAAAGCAACCAGACCACAAACCGCCCTCGGGCTGCTACTGGATGGGAGAGCCTCATCTGTCCAAGTGGGGGATTCCTCTAGAACTTTGGAGAGAGAGGGCACTTCCCTTGTTATGTTCAGCCTACTCTCTGCAATTTATCCAGGACCTATCTTTTATCCACCTCCCTCTGCAGTGCCTGCTTTGGGGACATAATTGAGCTTCACAGGCAGCAAGTTTCACAGCCTGATGGTGGGCGGAGAGCACCACAGCACTCAGCAGCACCAGAGACCTCCAAAGGAAACCCCAAATGTTGCAGGAAGTGGTGCTCATGACTCAGCTTTACCAGATGAATCAGCACACAACTGCCCATAAGAAAAAGTAAAATGTAGATGAGGTCTTTGCCTCTACAGCAGTTATGCGTGATCCCCATGGAAGCTTGCTCCCCTGGAGCAGTGATCCCCAGGCCGTAGCTGAATGCCAGTTCTAACACTTGTACTTGTTGATGCTCTTCCCCATCCTGTTTTCCCTGGAAAGCTGTTCGTCTGTTCTGTGACCTGCAGGTAGAGGAGTGACCCCAGGCCCCGGCCGGCAGAGCTGCTCTGGGGTCCGCTCTATTCCTGAGAGGGGCTGGAAACGCATTGTGGCACAGGCCACTGCGATGTGCTGGGAGGATACCTTTTCTGACACACTGGTGGGCCAGCTTTGCCAGGAGCACCGATTTTCAGAGATCATTTGTGTAAACCATTGGGGAAGAAGGGCTGCAGGTTTGAAGGTGCTAAGAAAAGACAATATGGTGTTGGGCAGCTGTCCCCGGACCACCTGCAGATCTGGCTTCTGACCCTACAGGGTGGCAAAAGGATTAGGAGAGTCACCATAGATGCCTCCACGGCACACGAGCTAAAGGAGTCTGAGGGAAAACGTGCCTTTGTTGTTTTACCTTCTGCATTTCCTCAAAGGTCTCAAAGCAAATGAAGGCACTGACCCTTTGCAAAGTGGACAGCCCACTCTGACTACGCTAGAAATGATTCCTGTCTTCACATCCTTTCCAGGATCTGACTCAGAAGTGATTCTCCAAGCTCTAAAAACTCTTCATAATCTTTCTGTATCTTACATGTTAGAGAGAGAGCTAAGTCATCCCTGATGTGGGCTAGAAAGGGAGAAGATGCACAGCAGAGCCTCTTTACACCCATCACCGGGAGAAGCGGTAAAGCCAGAGGTGCCCTTTTTCCCGATCCTGCACTGCACTTCACACAGAGATGGTTATCTCTGCTATGCTCAAGGCACAGGAATGGAAATCACAGCATGTTCACTGGAGAGCAAATGGTCACATCCTTTTGCCCCTCTCAGAGCTCATACGCCACATTCAGTAGCAGACACGCTGTCCACAACACCATGCAGTAACGCTCTCCATGCAGTAACCACCTTCTCAGTTTAGCAGCACTCCTTCAAGAATCAGGAACACCACTGTGAACCAAGGCTGCTCACTCTGGCCTCTCATCATTTTTAATTGATGGACAATGCTTGTTTAAAACACCAGCTGGTATTCTGCCCAGATGTGGGCCCAAAAGGCAGAAACTAGTAAACTGTCAGGGTTTAGCCCAGAGCTCTTTGTAAAGCCTCCACATCATTTCCAAGCGTGCCTGTACGGGAAGACCTCATGAACACTCAGTGCTCCTA
>NW_009646963.1:2171979-2193005 GCF_000708025.1 Charadrius vociferus | reverse complement strand
GCACCCCTTCTGCTGCCACATTCAAGCAGAAAACCAAACACTCCACACAGCTGCAAGCTGTGGCAGAAGCTGCTGTGAGATTTCAGTTGCTGTGATGATGGTCTCTGACCAGGATTGTGCCTGTGTGTTCCCTTCCCACTGCTGCTACAAATCCCGGCGGCAGGCAAACAAAAACAAGGAAGAAGTGAGCAGGCAACGAGCTACCTTTCTGACAGATTGGTTTAGTCCTCTGGGCGGCGGCTGCTGCTGCAGGGACTGCTGCTGCTGCTGCTTCTGCTGCTGTGTGGGCTGCTGAGGGGTGCTTGCAGGTAGCTGACACGGCGGTTGGCTCGAAGTTTTAGCGGGTGATGATTGTACTCTCTGGAAAGAAAAGGGTATCCATGAGAAGTTATTCCCCAGACACAACATGGAGCAAGGCTTGTGTTTCTTAAAGGATTTATGGAGTTTGTTCTTCCCCACTCTTTATTCTTTAGGAAATTCAGTCAATCATTCTGTTTCACCAAGGACAGAAATCAGATGGAGGTGGGATTCAGAGTTCTAAAAGAGGAGGTCGTACCAGTCTAAATCTCAAGGCTATCCATGACATCCCTTTGAGGGCGGGCAGACCTGACACAGGACCTGTGCCCTTCTGGAGCAGCGGCTGAAGTTCAGGTGAGATACCCTGGGATATCAAGGGTGACACCGGATGCTGATATTTAGACAGCGAACTGTCATCTGCTACACAGCAAATGCAGCCTGCTCAGTGCCTGTCCCTGATGGTCGACACTGCCACTTGCTCTGCAAGAAGGTGCAAGAAATGTAGCAGCAGAGAATGAAAATCATCTCTGATGCCATGGAAGATGCTGGGGTTTGACTTATGCCATAAAACCTGCGCATATTTATCCCTTCCTGGAAGAAACACTCGGAACACTTCTGTTAAGTGCTGAGCTCATGCCAACAGAGGAACAGTAGATCATCTCTGATGAAAGACACTGTTAACACTGAAATACTGACACGCATTAAAACAAAGAGCAGTCAAAAAGCAAAAAGTCACCTCCCGGGGTCTGACTGCAGCTCTCAGTGGACAAGGTGACCTATTCAACTCCAACTACAATCTCTCTAATAAAGGACAAGAGGTGAAATACACTCTGCTTTTTTTAATACCACCGGCATAGTTTTTCTTTCAAAAAGTAGTGAAACGTGGCAGCAAACCCTTGTCCTCCAAGCCTGAGATCCTGCCTGACAAAAGGCAGAAGCATGTGTTTGGACCAACGCTGAACAGCCTGTGATGCACACAGTCAATCATGGATTGCTGTACATAGTTCCTCATTGTCAAATTCTAGTCTTTTTGCTGAAGATCTGCTTACACTGCTTTGTTTTACAAAGCGATGATCTACCAGCCATCGTAGCAAGCAACTCAGCCATTTTAGTATTTACTGCATTGAATTTCCACCCCATTAAGTCATCCTATGGTAACCTGAACCGTAAAAGCGGGAAGAGGGAGAGAGGAACCCAACTGCAGCAGGGCTGTGATCTAACCCTTGCCTACCTGCAAGGCCGGGCAGCTACTCCCTGCCTTCCCGTGGGGCGAGAGGCCCTGCCTCTCGGCGCTCTGCTTGGTCACGGTGAGGACGATGTGGGTCCCTGTGGAGTCGGTGATAAGGGTGGGGGGAGGGGTGCCCTTGATGAGGTCGCTCAGGGCGCTCCCTTGCTGGCCAAGGAAAAGCCGCGGGCTGTGGGACTGGCACGGCGGCTCTGCTTCCGCAGCTGGCACCTCCTGCTTCACCGTCACGGCTTTCTTTGGCACTGGGCTTGGATTCAAAGTGTCCATTTGGCTAGCTGTTGGTGCAGGGCTGAATTGGTCTGTTTGGCCACTGGATTGATTTGCAAACTGGCAACTCAGGAAACCGTTTTCACTCTTGACCTGGGTGCCAAACGCTACTGGGTTGGAGGCAAGGGTTGTTCCTTCTCCCGCAGCCGCTGGGGCCGGTAGTGACTGCTGAGAGCGCTTCTCCTGCTCTAGCTGTAGTCTAAGCATCTCAACCTGCTGCTGCTTCTGCTTCAGCATGCGAGTGAGTTCCTCGATCTGCTTGTCCTTCTCCTGCAGCATCTGGTCTTTGTCCTTAACTTCTGCATCTCTGCTGTTACCAGTGCTGCACCGCTCTGACCTGGGTGCCGCATTTACGCTGCAGGAGGCAGACTTGGAGCTTTCTTCCTTCACCAGGAACTGCACTGGAGACGCCTGCAAGGTGAGCTGGGTCAGGGGTGAAGTCACCATCTCTCCAAAGGTGTCTCCGGTGGCCGAATTCTCATCCCCTGTGCTCATTTGTGAGCGCTCAGAAGGAGTTGGAGAAACAGGAGGAGTCGAGCCTGTGCTGCCAAACTTCATCACGCCACCACCAGTGACTGTGGCCACAACTACTTCTGCTGGTGCAATGCCAGTGGTGACCAGGGCTGGCCCTGTGCTCAGCCTGGCAGCTGGGAAGGCTACCACCACTTCGGCAGCTTTTGGGATGACAGCTGCTGTGTTGGGCTTGGGAGTGGGGGTTGTTTGGCTGGCTGCACCGTTCTGCTCTTGATAAGCTCTAAGACGCTCAATCAGACCCGTCTTTGTGCCCGAGACAGGCAAGGCCCTCAACTTCAGCTCTTGCTTCAGCTCTGCTACCTGATACAGGGGAAAAAAAGCAGGCAACATTAAGAGAACATACACTCTTTATTAACAGCTACCATAACCATGGAGCAAAGGACTAAACTGACCCTCCTGCAGGCCAATAAACCTCTACCTCAGGTACAAACTGCAGGGTAGCAATGTCACCTGCTAGGACTAACTCCTGTCAGTCCACCTCAGCCCTGCTCTGGGGCAACAACATCGTTCAGTACTGCCCTCTCCACTGACGATGGCAAAAAAAAGGGCTGTGCAGCTCCACAAGACATTTACCTTCATCTCATCCAAATTAGCAGGGAGAGGGCCAGGCTTCCCCACTGCAGCATTACTGTTTTGTCGCATCAGCCCACTGGAACTTGAGGATACTGAAGATGTGCTGCTGACCGTGGCAGAGAGATTGCGTACAGCAGGGGCACTGGCACCACTCTGCTGCTCTCCTGGAGGCCTGCAGGGAAATTAAAAACACAGGGATCAAAACCAAAGTGGAAAGGCACTGGAGGCCCTCAGTGTCAACAGTCATCTTCAGAAATATCTGGGTCACTAGTGACACCCTAGTCACTAAAGTACACCAGTGCCTTTGACTATAACCATGCCCCTTACCCTGCCAACCAACTCACTTCAGCTACTTTTGTCTGATTCATCTGACACTGGCCCTTTTGTGGCTCGCTGTAACTTTACGAGGTTGAGTGTGTTACACCCAACCGCCACACCCACAACACAATGTGTCTAATAACAGTACTGGGGAAGCAAGTGCTTCCTAAGAGAGAGCTGCCATCTAGGACCCATACTTTGGTGGAGCTGGCAGGATGGTCTGATAGTTGTAGTGCTGCTGCTGCTGCTGGCTGAGTATCTGAAGCTGGAGAAAGAGCTGCTGCTGCTGCAGTATTTTGGCATAGGATGAATCCATGGGAGGAGCTCCCTTGTCCTGCTTTTGGTCCGGGGGAATGTACTGATGATATTTAAGCTTCTTGACTTTCGGCTTCAACTCCTTGGCTTTTTTACTGCGCTGAGACTTCTCACTAGCAGACTTGGGCTGGCTTTGCTATTTAGAAGAAAAGGAGGTAGCAATTAAGAATGGTAACACTGAAATAACATAACACTCCATGTAAATCAAAACGCACGGTGGGATTTTAATTTCAAAATTCTCCAGATTTGACGTCAGGGTCTTTCCATGCTGCTCTAACTCGGGCAACAGTATAATCACCCGCAGCAGCTTACACTGTACCATAATGCAGGTCATCTTTCCCAGGACACCAGACCACTTGCTCATCCAGTGCAGACACACAGACTCTAGTTATGGATAATGCTGATTGTTTCAAAACATTTTGCATTCGGGACCCATTTTACAGAATACATGATGACGTGACGATCTTATCTTCCATCAGACTACAACAATGAAGAAACCAGCCAAAATAGTACCTTAATGAGTGTTGGTGGGGGCTTGGCAGCAGTAAGAGCTGCTCCATTGGTAAGACTAGGAGGCAGAAGAGGCGGAGGTGGCAGAGGCGGGGGTGGCTGTTCAGGTAGGAAAAGTGTTTCACTGGGGTCTGCACTTATCTGCAATTGGGATGTACCCTGCAGGGACAGAAAACGATGTAATGACTACACATACGAGGACGGAAATGGTTTAAGAGAGTGCAGTAAGTTGACACTTCAAGAGAAGCAGCACAAGTTTCAAGTCATTAATTAGACTCCTCTAACTCACTGCTTCAGTTGTGCCTGAGAAGCAGCACAACTTCTTAGGGCAGAAAAGGAATCAAAATCCCACACCTGTATCTCCCAGCTTTGCCTGCCAGGATCAGTTGCACACCAACACAGGCTGTATCACCAAGTAATGATTGCCCCCTTCCCTACATGGCACCACTATAGGAGCTTCTGAATAAACAGAGGACTTCACCAACAACACATAGGAGCTAAGACCCCTTGTGAAATCTCACGCACTATACCTTTTAAGGATCCCTCAGTCTCACTTTTTAGGATCCCCTAAAAATCAGCAGTAGCTGTGAAGCTCCAGGGCACTGCAGGAGGCTACCACATTCTCACCTGAGCTAGTGATGTGCCAGTGGCGCTAGGGAGAGGCTCACAAATCCGGGAGTCCATCGGCGATGGGACAGACCCCTGAGACTCATGGCTGGCTGGCTGTTCTGGGGAGAGGGCATCACTGCTGTCCTCATCAAAGGAGGAATTGTCTGCAACCTTTGGGTAGTTCACCTGTCCAACTAGAAACACAAACATCAACTGTGGTCTTTAAAGTGGAATAAGAAATTATTTCACTCGACACTAGATGTTTCACAAAGATAATGAAGGCATGGAGAGTTATGTCTAAGTTGTGCTTAAAGCACCAACTAAAAATGAGAGAACAAAGGCCAAACTGGATGAGTTTTGAGTGTTCGCATTCATCTCTGCTATCAATAGAATAAAATGATGCAGACTGAGGTGAATCATTTCCCTTGCTTCTTAGCCAGACAAGATCAAGAAGTATAACAAGAGCTACTTGACTCTGCCCAAACCCAGATCTGTGGCATGGCTTATTTGATTAGCGTTTGGCACCAAAGAAGAAGGTTAGACAGTGTAAGGTTGGGTCATGGTTTATTTGGTGTTCTTCCTATGCTGTGGAAGGTAGAATCCCTCTTCAAGACAGAATACCAAATTGTCCTCTTGTCTTATAAGCAACAAGGGCTCTGGATTAAGTGGTGGCCCTGAGTGCTATTAGCATTTCTGTCTATCTGCATGTCCAGTAGATAAATTCACTTGAGTGTACATTTGTAATGCACTAATGTTTTTTAGATTACATTATCTCAAATTAATCCTGCTAAGCAGAAAAATACTACTGTTTGCACCTAACATAAAAGCAACAGAAATCCAGAGAGATGTCAAACTCAGAAGGAAGCCACTTCTCTAATGGTCCAGTTCACAAGTTCACTTTTTCTCTTCCTCAACCACTTCTCGTGCAACAGTGAAGGCAGGCTCTCCCACAACACTGTCCTTTTCCTTTTTCATGAAAAGTATTCCATCTTGCTCACAGTTGTCCCATTTGTCTTTAAAGTAGTTGTGCATGTTTGAGGGGATGAATAACCACAGACGCACACAGACTGTTAAGTCTGGGGAGACGGGCAACAGCACTGCTGAGGCAGTGGGAAGGCTATTCCTCAGCATTCCTTTCAGCCCTTGGAATGGCACTGGCATGATTTACATCTGTTCTGGTTTATTTTTAAAGGAGTTGAATCCTCTGAAGTTTTTAAGTTCACAGACAGCTTTTGTTTCATCACACCTGTTTATATTCTGTCTCCTCTCCCTGATCTGAGTAAGTCAGTGGGTTCTCCCTGACCAAGGTTGCTGACATGTTATAATGGGAGAGGGATTTTTAAGGAGAGAATCTAGGGAACGCAATCTTCAACAGTCTTTCAAGTCTTTAGGGTATGCAATTGCTTTCACATTATTCTGGGGTGTCCATACTCCCTATAATTTAATGTCTCTGTAGCACTATCTGGGCCAGAGGGAGTTCTGCTTTTTAGAATTCTTGGGGCTGAAAGGCTGTGATTCTGAGGCAGGAAAACAAGACCAACCATGGGACTGCACTCCTTTAGACAGGCAGATGAATTGATAGGAAATCACAGCCACCCGTGGGAAATGCCCTTAACACAGATCCTCCTCTGGCCTTACCTATAATGGCTTCCTTCAGGCTCGATTCCACAGGCAAGATGTTCTTCTCCACCAGCTCCATAGGACCTGGCCTCTGCGCTATCTTCTCATTGAGGTCATCTGCCAGCCTGGCTCTCTTTAGCTTCAGCTGCTTAGCCTGCAAGGAGGGTTCAGCTGAGGTCTCTGTTCAGGGGAGAGTAAATAAAATGGCATCAATCCAGCAATGGTCAACCTATGCACTTTAGCAGTATCTTACTTCTAGTCAGAAAGGTAACTGTAGATAACAGTAGATAACTGTACAGAAAAACAGTTGCAGATAACAATAGATAGCTATGCACGATAAAGATATTACAGATATTATGTATTATTTCAGTTATAAAGATAATTCCAGTAGCCTTTGTGACTCTAGAATGGGACGAATTCACTGTTCTCAAACGTGATGTCACCCAATTCTCATTCATCTTTTCCCTTTCAGTTGTGTCCAAAGATGTGGTACTTAGCAGCAGCATAGCACTCCCCTCTCTGAAACTGAGGTGCTTACTGATTAGATCAAATCTGCTTCGCTCCCTTTTGGATATTTTACAGTGTCTTCCCTTAGCAGAAGAGCAATCCACAGTCATTCCATTTCATTGTTGCTCAGCTACACAAAACTGCACAATTTTGAGTTCACATAACAGATTCTTCTGAGAATCTCCATGCAAGCAGAGTTGAATCCCTCCCAAGAAATCATGCAACAGGCATGATGATCTGCCTGCTTCCAATTGAAAGAAAGACATGGGGGTCAGAGGCAATTTAGAAAGCAGTTAAATAAGTAGTTACAATAAAGTTTATTGTTGATGTTTTCCTGTTCAGCACGTGGCATACCTTCCAGAATGTGCATCCTAACCAGCTCTGATCTCTCTGGCCGGGACCGGATTTTCCGTTTCAGATAGTCCTCTGTCTGCAGCAAAAACAGACAAGCAAGAACCAATTTCAGTTGGTCAGACACAGGAGTGAGGTAACCTTGGACAGCACAAACAAGAGAAACAACCATCTTCAGTTGTTACTGAGATCTAGATAAACACAGAACAGAGAAGGGGCATATCTTCTGACCCAGAGAATGAGCTTTTTCTAAAGATGACCTTCGACTGTACCTTGCCTCAGTGTAAAGGTGCACTGTTGCCCCGCAGAACAGAAACTGGAAAGGACTTCCTCAAGAGCTGAAGCCCTCTCTTCCCCTTTTGTGCAACACCATTAACTTGTGTCAGAGTGAAATTCAAGACATATCTTTTTACATTAAAGATATATGCACTGGTTCCATTTTTCACAGCAAATACTTTCATATACTGATGACATTTGGGGCTGACTTGTGGTTTGGGCATCCTCTTTTATTTGTTTAAAGATATGTTATTTGTTAAACTAAAGACCCCATGCACTCCCTTGGCAGGCAGAATCTAAATGCTATGACAAGACCCATTTAATTTCCAGAACTGCTTTCAGCTCCATCTTGGGAGAATGCACTACAGAGCAATGTACAGAGATGACCCTCTCCAGGCTGAGCACATTACCTTTTACACAGCCCAGAAATGGGAATCTGGGGGCGGTGGATAACAGACTGGTAAGTACTGGCCATCAGAGAGGGCCTTCAGAGAAAATAAATATTAAAGTCGATCAGAAAACTGCACCATTACAGGTTTTAATCACGGCTGTTATTTTTTCACTTATAGTGCTTTCACTTTTAAAACAAAGCTTAGGCCAGCAGTCATAACAGCTTTACTAATCAGAAAAAAACTATCCCCAGAGGCCTTTTGAGGAACAGAAATCATCAAGAAACCCCCTAGTTAGCAAAGGTGCTGGATGAAGTGTGACGCCTGGCTTCCTCTTTCTATATAGCCAGAAGTCTGTGTGATTTCAGTGTTACAAGATTTTGTGGGGGATCCTCTCTACTAAATTTTCAATTTATAGTGTCCTAGATAAACAAGTGCACGTGCAGGTAACAGAGAACCATACACTTTCCTCAAAGGTGGAACTGAGCTCCACATGATAGCAGCATTTAAGGGCAAAACAGATACCATAAAAATAAAAAAAATATGGACAGCGAGGAAGAAGAATATCAGTGACTTCCAGAAAAAAGACTCCAGGAGAAATCCAGGCACTACATTCACTGTTTTTTAGGCACTGTTTTTTAGTTCACTGAGGGTTAACCACCACCACAAACAAGCTAAACAAGACCCCATCCAATAAATGTCTGACTGCATAGTGCTGTATTACATCCAGAATATAAATTATTTCCTTCTGCATCTCACTAACAGCTTCAGAATGCTCAAAACGCAAGACATACTACTCCTGACTTCCTCAAAACATTAAAGAGCATATTGTATCTTACCCTGGCCCGCTCCAAACTCCTTCTTTGCTCATGAAATGCAGCTGGACTTTTCAGAGCTGTTGAGAGAAAAACATTTAGAGAATGAATTAGAATGATGAAAGTTCTCTCACTGCACATCCCTTCACACCAACTAAGTTAAGAAATATACCGCAGCAACTGCCTCCTGCATCTTTCAACACAGTGGACCAGATCTCCAGCTGGTATAAAGCGATGTGAACTGACATCTTCCATTTGACAGCACAGGAGCTACAGGAGCTGACCTTGACTTTTTGTGGGCTACTGAAGAAACATGGGCTACACTTCTAGTTGAACTAACCACTGTTCACAAAGTTGGGTCCAAGAACATGAGTCAAAACCAGCCCCCCAATAAATGCCATTTACAAGGTTCAACACAGAGTAAGGTATCAAGGACCCTTAAGTAAGGGAACGGCACTGAAACATTGAAGAGGTACATGAAAGGGTTGGATGAATGGAGGAGGATCCTAATGAACTGTAAATCCTCTTTACTACCTTTTAATGTCAAAGGAAACTGCAAGTCTTTCCTTAATCTGCACCCGTGTTTTGTGTACATGCAAGAGCTGGTTGCAAATTCTGCAGGTCCACAGGACATATATATTGTTCTAGATAAGAGAAACTATCATGAGTACAGGAACACTTTGACAGGAAAGTACATCTGTCTGTTGACAGAAAACCAAGACTTGAGGAATTAACAGCAGCTCTCCATATAACAGACCTCCTCGCCCCCTTGGGTCCACTATAAAACCAGAGCCAAAATGGATCATGTTTTAAGAAACAGATCCTCTGCTGTCCAGGACCGTACTAACCCTGGAGGAATCTCTCACTCTGCCTGGCTCCTTTGGAGCACACAAAACTCACGTCCCACAGTAAAACTGGAGAAAGAGGGTGACATTAGTTCTAACTCAGCAATGGTAAAGTGTCACTAGCTCCTCATGGTTTTCCGAAATTCACAAGCAGCTTGTTTTTTAAAACAATCACATTGTGGCTTGTATTCAGAACTAGCTGAAAGGAACATAATAATTTCATATTTCTGAAATACACATATTTAAAACTGCCTGGTGGAGTTTCTAAATTACCATCAAGCTAAACAGCAAAGTTAAAAAGACTTCAGCTTTAAAGATAAGTTGCAAGTCTTTTGAATACAGAAATGTAAACTTGTACAGTTAGTAACTCCAATATATTGCATCTAGGTCCTATGAAATACAGTCTACTCGTATTATTTTTCACTTAAGACCAATGATTAAATATTTCTCAAATGTAACTTCATAATGAAATCTCAAAAGACTATTAAAAAATAAAAGCCTTTGCGTAAATGCAATGTAAGAAGCTGCTTCTAACTCACGTGTAGACTTCTAAACTCTTTCCTATAGAATAAAATGGAGTAGACAAAGTGTAGTAGAGTAGACAGACACAAGTTCTGCAAAATATAGACCTAGAGTCCCTCTGGGTTCACATCAATGGGGTAAAAAGTAGAATTTAGTCTGTATGCCAGGAATTCTGAACACACCAGGGCATCATAGATGGGATTCAGACTACAGAATTGAATGAAGTATAATTTGTAGAATAAATTAACAATAACTGAAAATTAACCATAGCAAGTGAGTACACAGATCCCTACAACGATGAGGCAAAAGTTCCCGTTCACATTAAAGATTGTTTTGTACAATCTGGCTATGGAGAGAAATCACTGGAGAAAGTTATGCAAGCTATGAAAAGGGAGCGCACTGATTGCACTTTGGGATAAACCAAAGTAAGGGTAGAGATACGGTTTTGCAACAACTGCAAAAATAATACAAAAAACTTCACTGGCTGGCTGAGACATGCTGGGCAGTCTGACCATCACACTTCGATGAAGAGCAAGCAACAAATAACACTGAGAAATACTCTTTTCAAGCCACACGAACTGCTTGTGAATATGCATGTGCTTGAACATAAACATGCATTTCTTTCACTGTACGCATATCGCAGAAAAGTGAAATAGAAGTTCAGGTACACTTGGGCAAAGACACTATGCAATATATAAATTGGTACAAAAATCTACCCTGGAGACAAGCGAAGCACGTCTCCTCTCGAGTCTTCAAAAGCTCTCTACCACCGGAATGTGCAGGCACGGCAGTAATTCTTTACTCTCCCCTTCCTGCCTAGCTCTGCCGTCAGTAAGAGGCAGCACATGAACTTTAAGTGACATTTCCCTGACCATAGCAAATGGTCAGGAAAGTCAACTGCAGTTCAGCTGATGTCACAGGTAGTCCAAGAAAACTCTTGCATACAGAAGAACAAAGCAAGAAGAAAAGAATCCCCGAGGAAAAAAAAAAAAAAAGGTAACACTCTCCCCCAAAACACATGCACGTTAAATACTAAGTAATGCAGAACTGCTACGGGAAGAATCTTGTAAAGAACAATTTCAGTCTCTCGTGACTAGTCCAGTCCTCTGGAAAAAAGCACTGGGTTGCAGCTCTCTGGGCTGGCAACATGACAGAAGACTTCATATTTGACCTCTGAAAATGTCAAGAGGGCACAAATCCTTTACTGCTTCCCTCAGCAATCTAGGATGAGGCTAACATGTCAGAAGAGGGTGTCTATTGTAAAATCATACTCCACTCAAAGTTAACTAAGCCTTGTATGTTTTTCTGGCTCTGAAATGACCACATAGCGCAGAGCTGTGGAGCAACTCTGTTAACTTTACTATAGAAAATGGGAAAAAAAAAAAAAATCCGACGAAGAACTCTGAAGAAGTAAGGCTCTGGGTAAGCTCTACAGGAGACCCACAATGCAGATACGCACCTTTTCCAGCTCCTACCACTGCCCTTCCTAGCCTCTTGGCACTGATCCCTGCACAACTATTCCTGCCCCCTCTATCCTTCTGGCTTGCTCCCTGAGTACTGTTTTATCCATTCCACTCAAAATTACCCATACTGACAAAGCTCTACTGTTCTCAGCTATATCAGCTATTCTGGCTCATTCTCACGGTGTATGCAAGTGAGCAGCTTAGCTGGTGTAGCAGAGGCAGTAGTAACCAGGTAGGCATGGGGCAGCAACTCTATGGCTGACACAGGCTTCATGTCCACAGCCCTTGGTACCTGAAGCAGCAGATATAACCACAGAAAATAGGAATGAAGAGACTCCAATTACCTAATGCCTTCTGACTGCTCAGGTTGGATAAAATATACTAAACTATTCCTTACAGTACTTTGTCTAACCTGTTCTTGAAGATCTCTCATGAAGAAATGCAATACTATTGCAGAGAAATTATCCCAGTGCACAGATGTCCTTACTATTTAAAATCCTTTCTGAATGTCTAACCTACATTTCCTTTCCTACAATTTATACTCACTATTCCCTGCCTTACCCGCAATCATTGCAGAGAACAATTTATTCTGTTCCTCTTTGCACCTATCTCTATATATTTGAAAACTTTGGTTTTCCTACAGTGTCCTGTTATATAAAATGACAAACCCAGTTGTTTCAACCTCCCTTACAGATAACATTTCCCAGACCTTTGCTTGTTTACTCTTGTTTGGACTCCTTCCGTTTGATCTGCATTTTTCTTGAAGTATAGTGTCCAAGATTGGGTACATCTTCCAGCCTAGGCTTTATCAGCTTTTATAGATCTAAATGATTATTAAATAACACTTTTCAGTAGTGTTTGCCTTTTTTGTGTACACAAAATGCATAACATGTTCAATTGTGCTTGGCTCATAAACCATGAAAGGTCTCCAATCGTCTTCAGCAGAATTGCTATCTAGCCAGCCATTCTCCATCCTCAATTCATGCCACTGACTAGACACACCCAAACGTATACACTCTGCATTTTCCTTTGGCTTTGTCCCATACTTCTCAGCTTCTCCAAATACTGTGAGCCCCAATCCTGTCCTCCTCCAAGCCTACTAACCTGCAAGCTTAATAAATATGTACATGCCGTTCCCTCGTTTACATCAAATTACTGAAAATACTGAATAGTATCAGACACAGAGCTTCTCCCTCCCCACCCAAAAGCCCTGCTCAACACATCCTCCCAGTCTGACACCAAGCTTTTATTCCAGTACTGTTCTCTCACCAGTTGCACACATAGCTTCGAGTCATCCCAGCTTGCTTACAAAAATGTCAAGCCTATGTCGAGCACCTTACTAAACCCAAGAAGTGCAAAAAGCCATTTAACACCAACTTGTTCAGGAGACAGTTCAACAAATAGTTAGTCTGGTGGGAGGTTCAGCTTAAGTAATGACCTCTTCTGCCCCCTCCCCACTGTCCCACATGTTTCTGCCTCACCATTAAAGCCCTAATTGTACCTGTACTGCACAGGGAGCTGTACTAGGGAACTGTCACCATAAAGTAACTCCAACACCTCCCCATGGCACTTGCCCCTCCCCCAAAAGAGGCACTAGTCAACTCAGTTTGAATCCTTGATCTAGCTAACTGGGTGGCCAGCTTTGCTAACTTTGCCAGCAAAACTTTGGGTGAGCCCCTGATGAGAATAGTGTGCTGCCAGAGGAAAAAAAAAATTCCCAAATGGCAACAGTAGTCTTAGCTCTTGAGAGTTTTTGTTTTCCACTCTATGAAGAAAAAAAAAAATTACTTTATCTTTCTCTGCCGCTGGGGTATTTGAGAACGCAGAAGTAACTTCTGCAATGCCCAATTTCAGTTAGGTATACCTTTTGCCTGCCTCTCTGGTTTTGTTTCTACATGATATGTGCATGGTATTTTCATTGTCAATAAACTGCGGTTACACTTTTTGCCCTCATTCCTGTACCTAGGCCTTGGACAAAGCATGTTAGCCCTCAGTTATGCTGACAAAACCGTTTGTGGACTCAGATCACAGTTGTTTTGAAAGAGTTATTTTAACCTGGATTGGTATGCTCGTTTACAGCACAGCTCCACGAATAACAGTGTCAGCAAAACTGAGCA
This sequence comes from Charadrius vociferus, assembly GCF_000708025.1. Classification (NCBI taxonomy): domain Eukaryota; kingdom Metazoa; phylum Chordata; class Aves; order Charadriiformes; family Charadriidae; genus Charadrius; species Charadrius vociferus. The sequence continues at coordinate 2,179,431 of NW_009646963.1, read as the reverse complement.
AAAATTGTCCTGCCAGACAAAGTCAGAAACAAGAGGCTGGGTTTAAAGCCAGCACTACAGCAGAAGCCCCCACGCTGCTGAATCACGACTCCCGTGTCTTCAGACTGCCCCATCCACCTTACGAAAACAGCCTGATCTTACAAATGGCCGAACAAGCACTAAAAATGGCTTAGTGATAGAAGGGACAATAGCATCACCAACAGTGTTTGAGACAGCATAGTCCAGCAGGTGCCCGTCATTGAGTTAAATGTACTTTTGTCCCACTCAGACAACCATCTGGCAATTTGCAACATCTACTGTTAGGAGGATGAGCTTTACCCCTCACCTTTAGATGACTGCCAGCAGGACATGATTTTCCTACCACAGATGGGATGGCTAACAAGGATCTCATGAGACTCCTACCACATACATCCTAGTTTTTTAGTCTCTCTGCTACTTGTGGAGCATTTTGATGCTTCATCACCAGAATTCCTGAAGTGTTAGTATCTTTGTGGTCACACCCTTAGCTACCACGAGAAATCTCCCTGGAGGTCAACGATGCAACTGTTTTGTGCCTCCACCCTGCTACAAAAATGTTTGCAGCTATACATTGCAACTACTGTCCTTCCACCTGACCTCCCCCAAAGCTAAGCAGCAGCACACAGGACCATCTACAATGATGCAGACCTTTCCATACAAAGCACAGAGATGGAAGTTGCTAATCTTTGCTTCAATGCAATGTATTAATTCCTATGAAACGGGGTCCAAAACTGCAATGCGTGAGTTCAGTGTTCCCTCAGTCCAAGCCACATTTTGAAGATGGCAATGTGTGAGTGAAGGGAGATATTGCTGCAGAGCATCAAACTGGTGCTGCTATAAACAGACTAAATTAAGGCCCAGGAATCAACCCCAAATCTCCAATATAACAGCAGAGACAACAAGCCAGACAAAATGGTTGAAACATTTCTGTTCAGGGTTTATCCTGCAGTGTACAAAAGCAAATTGTAGCCTTGCAAAGCTTTCAAAGATCATATGCAGATCTTCAAGTTCCTGTTATCTAGTGTGAGAAATAAGTGGAATCAGAACCAATTTCAGTCCTCTAAGAACGAAACATAGCAGGGAAAGGGGACTGACCCAACTGCTGAGAAAAATAGGTCAAAATATCTGTAAACTCTGCATTTGCTTATGCAGCTGACAGAAAACACCCAGGTTTGCAAGGAACTAATTAAAGGGAAGAAAGAAAGGCAAAAGGGTCTTCACAGGCCCTCATGAGCTCAAGTGTCTAGGGGAAAGGAGAGGCTGCAAAACCTGCAATTGGAAAGATCACTACTGGAGGCTACCAGATGTGTAGGCTGACAGGGAGACAGCACATGAGCTTTCCTTCGCCATAGTATCTACCTCATCATAGATAACAAGGTGGTATTTGAACTGCAAAATCAGTTGGTCAGACAACATGCAATTTTTGTAGAAAGGCTACTGAATCAAGTATTTTGCTGTTCAGTTAGATCAGTTCCTGAAGGAAAGGTATTTTTTTCTTTTGCTGTGACAAAGAGAAGTTCATGTCATGTCCAAACCCAACCTCAGACATGCTGACTTAATTCAGAAAGGCAGAAGGCCTTCTGCTGCAGCTGTTCACCTCTGCTCACAACCAAATTCTAGCTTCTCTCTCTTGTTTACTATGCTTTCGTAAAAAGATGAGATAAAGTGCTGCAAACAGACTCGATGACTTCCTCTGTTGGTTCAGGGTGGGGCTCCCACCCAACAGCATTTGGTGTGGAGCATTTGGTAAGAGGCACAAAACCTGAACCACAGATTAAGGCAGTTGGCACTTTCTTCCTCCCTTCATCTTCACCCCACTTCCAAAAATCATTTCTCATAGGATGGAAGAAAAAAGTATTCAAAAACTGGGTCACATGCACAGAAGGAGCCATCATCTTGCTAGTGGGGCAGTATCAAAGAGCAGTATGCTGTAGAAATATGAAAAGGGGGTGGGGAACACACAGGTGATAGCAAAGAGATCTCCATCAGCACCCTTTTCTTCTTATGCAGCTCCAGGAAGTTTCACATCCGGTGCACAGACCTGATCACACTTAAGAATTCTTGCTGATTTCATACCTGTGGCATTGATAAGGCCCTTTGGATTAAGGCTAAGATCTGAGTATCAAGTTAAGGATAAGAAAAGAAGCGACAACAGGTAAATTCTGATTATTGAAACCCCAAAATATATAAAATTAGAAAATTCAAAATTAAGATTGACCTAAAAAAACCAATCCAAATATTTTTACAAAGGTGAGAAACACACCTCTGGCACCGAAACAAATGCAACTTTGCCCTTCAGTGACACCTCTCAAGCACAATTTTTAAAGAATCACGAGTGTTTCTAGTCTCAAACTGAAGAAAGGCTGTAGAAAGGTTCTTCCCCATATTGTTACTCTTGCCAGCGCTACCAAAGCATGGCATTACAGGTGTAGCATAGGGCTTTACAGAGCCTTCCCAGTCACCGAGCTATTCCAGTCAACAGTTATGGCACAGAGGACAGCAGCCAAATAAAGGCCATGTTAGGTAGATTGTTTGGTGAGTCTCAGGCTGTTATGGAAGCCAGAGCTGAAGAAGTCCTGCCTCCCTGACACCCCACCTCAAAGAGCTACCCCTTCTCCTGCATCAACACTCATGAGCCTGCACAGTAAGCTGTTCCTCTCCAAAATAGCCACTTTCCAGCTCCCTGAACTGGGCTTGCCCTGATTGGACGAGCATTGGTACAGGTGGGACTGTGGTACCCTGTCTCAGCCCAGCTCACCATGAAGCCGCACACCAGCTGAGCTGCTTCCAATGCCTGAATGAAGCACCTCTCCAGAGCCCACGTTCACAACTCAGCAAAACTGTCAGTAAATTTATTACAGTGGTATCACCTTTATGATACAGCTGAAGTGCAAGATTTACATTAGTTTTACCCATGTGAAAAACCTGAAGTATGGGTTTGTCACAGCAAAGATGCAAAATTATTGACAGAAAGGGCTAAGATTTTTCAAGGCCCAACACGAAGTTAATTTAAACTCTAACAGATAGGTGCAATTTCTCAGAAAGTTCACCCTATTTAGAAGCAAAATGGAAATTGTCACCCATGGTAACAGTTATCAGATCTATGGGTGACTATGGCTACAGCTTTGTGTCAAAGAACATTTACAGCAAATATAGATAGTATAACCGGCTCTGTCCATCCTCATTAACTCTTGACATTCAAAAGAAATTATCTAAATCCTGAATAGAAAAATAAAAAATATAAAAGACAGCTTCATTCAAGTTAGGAATATGCAACCTCCAAAATGAAGAGGAAAAGGGAGAAAAGGAACTTCTAGTGAGAACCCTTTGATCCATGCATTCCTAGACCAGACTTCATGCCTGCTTCTTGGATGGATAATCATCCTCTGCAAACTCTTCTGACAACTCTACCGAGTGTCCAGACTAGGGGAGGTGTGGGGCCATGAGAAGAAAAAGGAGAGACCATTCCCAGCCAACGAGTAAGATTGAAGCCAAGACAACATGTGGGAACATGAAGGGGAAAAAGCTGTATCACATATCAGATTTTACTCACCTGAATTATTACACTTCTCTTGCAACCAGCAGAGTTAAATCTTTGATCATTGCAGGGATCAAGGACTAAACAAAGCCAATCAAACCCCTGAGCACGGCCTCGTCTTTCTACAACTTCAGAATGGGCAAACAGCACAGTTTTGTTACTAACAACGAACTTTCCTACTCCAACCATGTCTCATTAATCACAGAAGATATAAACTACATGGCAAACAAACACAGACATCTATCTAAAAATATAAACAAACCAGGTGCAGTTATTAGGCCCCTGACAATGAGGCTCTCATCTTAAATGCACGGACACCTTCTCCACAAAAAGCCTCAAGGCTTTCAAACTGTGCTTCAAAAGAAGAGATCAAAGTCAAAGAACCAGCAAACAATTCCTGGGAGACAAGTTACAGGTAGATGATCAACTTAAAATAAAACCAGTTACAGTTTCTGTGCTACATGCCACAAGCAGGAGTACAGCTGCAAGTGCCCTCTACAGCTTTTGTTTGTTTTATGATACCTGCTTAGTGTTCCAGACTTAACTCTCAGAGCATGACATCATAAATCAAAAGTCTCTATTTTTGAGGGCCCATTCTGTACACAATGAACCAGGAAACAGCAAGGTTTCAGAGGTCAAATAGAGTATTAGGAAAAGTCTTTATAATTTCTATATCTTAAAGACTTGACAGGACTGGACATTTTATTAAACAAGTCTGAGAATAATAATATTTACAGTCCGTATGTTTGTTTTTAACTCCTCATCCTAAATGAAAGTACAGTTTCAGCTTGTTTTGTGGAAAAAAGGTATGAAAGTGAAGCAGTCATCAAGACACTAGATGGCAGGGAAGTAAAAATCTGTAATTTTGCTTTGTTATTATAAATATATTCAAAAAACTATAGGGAACATCACTACGAAGACCTGATATGTAAAGCAGCAAGAGAATGATGGGAACATGTTACGCAGCAGAGATAGGTAAAGCAGGAAGAGCTTTTTCGGGGTGTTAAAGCAATTGGTTTATCTGCAGTTCAAAGATAACGCACAATAGTCTCAAAATGTCGACTGTGTAGCCACACTGCAACACTTCCGAATCAGTACAACTCCACATAGGCACAGCAGTTAATCTTCTATCCTAGCCTTTACATAAATGATAAAATATTGTTGAGACATTAAGAATTGCACCTGAAGCCATCAGCATGACTGCAGAATGGTTCCTGCCTTGAAAAAAACTACACATGTAGATAACTATGTATGTTCCAACAGCTTACTGCCTCTCCTTTCCTTGACATCCATCAAAAGACGCTCCTATTTCACAATTAACAGTCAAGCAATTAAGAAAGCCAGTTTTTTTGTTTTCTTTCATTTCTGACAACATTTAATATGTTCTACTGTAGCTAATGTTTGTAACAGGATCCAGGAGTTGACCACATCCTCAAAGGACAGGTCTCCTACCACCCCATATACTATATTGACAAGTTTCAGGTTTAAAACTGGCAGCTTAATAAGAAAATATGATCATGAATAAAATATTAAATATAGAGCTATACAATGAAGTTTTAAGTGCATAATTTTCAACAACAACATTGCTTCTTTAAAATTAAGAAGTGATTAGACTGTCAGGTGAAGGCCAAAGCAGCAATATCATTTTTAGCAATCCTACACAAACACAAGTGTGGATGTATGGCCAAATTTGGGGGTTGAGGTGTTAAAGTCTGGAAATGTGGTTTAACTTTAGAAGCTCACAGGTGGCAAGCATTTCACTTCCTGAAATAAATACCTCAAAGATGCCTGTTTTCTTGTGATGGTAGCTGTGCTGGATGCAGAAGACCACTTACAAGCTTTGCCTAGATGATGATCAGCAATGATATGCCAAAGCACAACCTGTGTTTTGTATCTGCAAATTGCTAAGTGTACCCAGTAAATGACAATTCGTTTAGAATTAATTCTAAGGAACGTCTCACAGCCCCTCCCAAAAGCAAATACTGTACTTTGGTTTTATAATAACTATTACATTTTCTCCATTAAACTTGTGGCTACGAAAAAAAAAAAAAAAGCAGCTAGTGGTATTAAAGGCCTAACAAGATTATAATCATTAGACTGCCTGCTGTATTACAATCATTCCTAATCACGTGACATATTGCAATTGAACTACGGCACACTCCCCTTGTGTAGTCCAGAGATAAAATACACTCTGTTCAGCAGAGTCTGAAACCCAGCAACACCAGATTCACAAATCTTGTATTCCAAAATACATTCAAGCAATGCCCACAGCTGCATGTCCAAGCAGAAAACTGCATCGGAGTGTTGGTAATGCAGACCTATAGCGTGGAAACACCTCAGCGCCTGTAAAAGCAGTCATATTAAAAAAAACAGCACAAACTCCATCCTGTTTGGATTCTACATCCATTCATGCATTCTGCATATATTGCATCCTGGAATGCAAACATGCAGTCAGAGTAGTTGGATGTGGACACAAAAACTGGCAAACATCCAACACACTGAAGTGACAAAGAAGCTCCTGGAAATTCTCTGGTGTACTGCAGCCACTTTCCTTCTAGTTTTCAGTCCAGATGATGCCCTTTTCAAAGGCTGCCTGTGTCACCTTTCAGATATTCACAAAGCAGTGCTATAGAGCAACACAAAGCACTGATGGTCACAACAGCAGCTTTCCTGCAGGATTCTGCCACATGACAACCCTGCATGCTTGCCTATATTTTGTGTTTGCAGCCAGAAGCCAAAGACCCCAACAGATAAAACAATGGGCATGTGAAGCTTTAAACCTTGCAAAACAGAAAAAGCACAATATATTTTGCAAAGCAGAGTATTGCTACATTTGCCAAATGTCTTTCCCCTAAAAATTTTTTCTGTTTTAGTTGAAGATACTTTCCGCATGTATTTCTACTCAGATGCACGTTAGCTACTGTTTTAAACATTCTTTTCAAGGGTGGAAAATTGGGTGTTTAATACTCCCCCAAAAAACCTTATGATAGCTGTAACCTTTAAATCTGGCACTGTAAAAACTGACAATATCTGACTGTTTTTCTACAGCCTCACAGAATTCAGAGTTGAGCACAGACAGCAGTTTTTGTTTAGCTTGCATTTTATGAGGACAAGAAGATGACAATCACCTCTGCATAGCTACAAAAAAATGCAAATAGCAAAAAAGCTTGTCTGTTTCCACTGCCAGAAAATAGGCCAAAACCTGAATAAATATGAAAAGTCATCTCTCCTTGTTTCGAGATACAATTCTTCTAGCTCAAATCACAGGTATGTCAGATGCAGATGAAGACTTGCTTCCCACCTCTTTTCTATAGGCAACTGAGAATTTTAATCTTCAACTAACGAATCCTGCTGCTAATATAAGTTTACACAAAGTGATAACAGAAAAGCAAGAAGAATTAATGAAGCATAAACCCCAATTATTTTGAATCATCTGTCACTGCTAATAAATGCTTTATTTCTTACAACAATACACTAATCTTTTAGTGAAGCATTGCCCTGTAGGTGGCTGGTGGGTTGGAATCATTATTCAAGCAAGATTAAGTGTACTTGGTAAAAAAATGTTGAAACATTTGCCTTTCCTCTCGACCGTATAAACAAAATTCCACATAGGAACAAAGTAAGCAATTCCCAGCTCTGTTCTGAACAAGCAAAGCAGGAGTGGTGCGACTCTCACTCTCCCTTTGATGAGACACCAACGCGTCTTCTCCCACTCCTCAGGTTTACAGTGTCTAAAAACCTTGAGCTGATGGAAGCCTGAAGTACAGTTTCTGATTTAGGGCACCAAGCTGAATCTAAACACCACGTAAGACTTATACTGCAGTCAGGAGAACCAAAGGCACCAAAGTGAGTTTGCACACTAGCTAGCTTTTAATGTAAAACAAAACCTTTTACTT
>NW_009646963.1:2167614-2171943 GCF_000708025.1 Charadrius vociferus | reverse complement strand
AAATTAACATGTAGGATAGCACAGTAAGACCAAATCTGCACAGAGTAACAGCTGTAAGGAACTGACATCCACACTCTATATGTGAAAGTGAAATGGGAGGTGGCATGCCAGACAAGGTGTAGTCTGGTTCCATGGACTGAATGCATATTAGCTGTAGGTAGAATATTTTCCAGTTTACTTTCATCACAATTTAATCCAACTCTCAAACTTCATTTCATGGTGCAAAACAAGGTACAGTAGGCAGGTGCAATCAGGAGCTTCGCTTCAAAAGCACCTTCCTGATGCAAGCTATAATGCTAACATAGATACAACCACAATTACCACAATTCTTTCAAGAGTGTTAAGGCTCTCCAGATGGAAAATAAAGTCTAGAAGCCAACCTGCAGTTCACATGGAAAACGTGCTCTAGCTTATTTCATTCAGCACAAGACTATCCCCTGGATTCCCACTTTTATATTTCCATTAAATCATCCTAAAGGGCTGTGTGGGACTTGGTTCCTGACTAACAAACTCAAGAGGGAGACATGGGGCCCAGTATAGCCATGTTTAGTAGTAGATGACAGAAGAACACAACCAAGTACCTCAGTGTTTTCACAGACAGAGGGTACAGGGCAGAGAGATAAAAGAATACAGGATACCTGCACATTCCCAGTAGTAAGTAAAAAGGTCTGTTGTGAACTGCTCAAAGCAGAAGCAAAGCTGTCACGGCTCTGAGATTCCTTAAGGAAGAACATGGCCTCTAGTCACCCTCTGTACTTCTCAGGTTAAAAACGGTACTTTTGCTTTAAGTATCACAATTTAACTCTCATCTGATCTCCTCATTAAAAATGGGCCAGGAAAGTAATGTTTTAAACATGTCCCTATTTATGGTTATTTCCAGTTGGCAGGTATGGCTAAATGATACCATGGCTTGGAGAGAACTAATTTCAAATCATGTTTAGAACAGATCTGCTAAAGTGTTTTTTCGACACTGCAGAAAGGACCTTTTCATGTGTTGCCAATATTTTCACAACGATATTTCACTAAGCATTCTTATTTGGTCTGTCATAAAACTCACATGTAAGAGACATAAATGAAGCAATGAAGGGCACAAGTCTGCAAAGACTAGTTATTTAGGCTATATTTTAAGCAAATTTAAGACTGACTAATTACTGCGGGTGCCTTATTTGAATTACTTGCAAGGGCCTCATTTTCAAAGGGCCCATAAAGCAGACCCCTCTTAGGAATCACAAGTTTGGCCAGCCACACTTTGAAGAAAGCCAGTACTGAACATAACTTAATACAGTATTTGCATATTTATCCACCTAAAGCAGGAGACGACAAAGAAGTCGGGAACATTTTCTTCTGGGAAGCATTAGTAAAAGTGCACAGTCACTGGGACATGAGTCTTTCATCAAAAAGCAAGTAAGCGTATTCTGTAGAAGCAGGTGTATGAGTTCCCCAGGTAAAAATAAGAAGATGGGCGTGATGTACTATATCCAGACAGGACAATCTTTCCTTTTTGATTTAGTAACAGAATTTTAAGCAGGGGTCCCAGAAACATCTTGAGCATGTCACTACCTTCCAGAGAGCCACTTCAGCTGACAGAGTGCTGCTGACAGGTTCTCTTCATTTAGAGAGAGAGCTGACAGCCTAACCTTACGCCTTTAGCAAAGTCTAAGTCACACCTCTGTGTCATATTACAGTGTGCACCCCAGAAATAGAAGGAACGAGAAACTCCTCATTACTACACTGATTTCAAATAAGGTTTGTGAAATGGGGGAGGGGAAAGTTTTTGACAGAAGAAAACATATACCTGATCCATTGCCTTTTACTAAAGCTGTTAAGTGAAACTGAGACGGCCTCAAAAATAAACACTTGCTCTTTGGTCTTCCTTCAAGTTGTTACCTATAAGTCATCTAGTTCAGAGGTACAAAAGCATGACAGAACTATTTGTCAGATAACTTTTTGCATTTTGGGGGGAAGAAGGGGAACACAACAAAAATTACCTTCTCCAACACTAACCTGACAGTGACTTTATTAAAACTTGGCATTAGGGTATATCCTATGTGTCCACTCAGACAAGTAAAAGTTCTCTGGCTCTGCAGATTTTGCCTTCCCCTGCAGGAAAGGGACTGGCTGATGCCCATAGGGCTCTTCCTAGCTATGTTTTCTAGCTGCAAATATAAAACATGGCCCCTTGCTGGTTAACATCTTGTATGCACAGCTTGTTTTCACTCAGGTTATGGAATATGTACATACAAAGTTACAACTGCCTCAGAGGTCTGGGGAGCTGACAAACAAGAACAGAAACTGCAGAGGCAGGAAGCCTGTTAAAAGAGTGATTACCAGCATGGGTGAAGTATATAAAGCACTTCTAACACAGCATGTTCTCCAGAAGACTCTTCTCCACCGTGATCAAATAAAAACATTGTTTTGGAGTACAGTTATGCTTGGAGCTGTGACTCTCTTCCTCAGTATCAGAGGTGGCCCCATACCTAGAGTATCAACGCTTCAGAAGGACCAAATTGGGTGGGACAGGGTGGGGCTCTTATATATGATGTTTTTCTTCCAGAAACAGAGAATCTGATCTTTCAAATCATATGTGAAACCATTCTCCACTCAAAACCATGCATAAAAACACGAAGACAAAGAGTTTAAGTGATACTTACGCGGCATGATCCCTTGGCTCACCAGCTCCTCCCGTGTGCGTCGCTGCTGGAGCTTCAACTGCAGCACTGCACAAGAGCAGAGAGAGGGAAGAGAAAGAAACCCATCAGTGCAAGAAACAACTGAGGAGACATTCCCAAACGCATCTCGTTTTCTTCTTTGGATGCCAAGGCACTAGCAAGCAGCAGAACGAAAAGACACTCTCTCCCACCCAGCTCCCCTGCACCACTGCAATTGCAGAAGTGGCCTTCAGCAGTCAGGTTTCCGTATTCTGCTGCGGGCAACAGGCAGAGGAAGTTGCGCAGGGTCTTGGCAGGGTGATAAAAATCCGCAAAGCCAGGCTTGTTTCTCAATTCTTTCTAGAGCACCAACTTCTTTCCAAACCATTAATATTAAAAAACAAGCAAAGAGAAACACCGGCTGACAATCCTCCAATAAACACAGAGTGACACCCCAGCTGCTAATGACTCCTGAAAACTCTAATTACCGTGTGTAGATTAAATTGATATGACAAAATTATTGGTCATTACCCTAAATTACAAGGCTGATTTTCTTCCTCAACTCAGAAATTCGCCTTCAGAAACACCTCATGAAAGTGAAATATCATGGATATATCTAGAAGTGTCATTGTTCCACAGTAAAAGGAATCCCTTATCACTAAAATTTTTCCTATTTATTTTAGAGTAATAGAACATATACATTACCTGCATGAAATACAATTATATTTTTTCTAATGCAAATCTCTTGAATAGCTGTAATTTCCACATTTAGATTATAACAGCATTTTCCCTTTAAACTACATAATCAAAGCAATATTCTAGAGATTTGTCTTACAGTCAAAGACAACTTCCATACAAAAGGGACCTTACAAAATTGAAGAAAAAAATCACATGCGCACACGCGCACACACACGTCGATTCAGGACAACCTGAGTGAACATCAATAGATACTGAATCCAGCCTGCAATCAAGTCCAAGCCCCTAAGTATACTCAACATAAAATATTACAGAATGAATGACATGGCATCTTCCCTGTTTTCATTTCAATTTCTCTGTCAAGCTTATGTCTGTTGTATAGTCCACATAGGAGAGGTCCACACAAACGTAGTGGAACCACCAGACAGCACAACTACTCCTTGTACAGTCCAACTATACAATCTCATTATAACCCTTATGCTTCCTTTCTCTTGTCCAATACATTCAACTTCATACATTATATCCAAATTTATACTCTACACTCCCTAAAGCAGGGATCAAAAAATGTAAGAAGATGCCACTTCATCTACTTACACACATTATCACATTTTATCTGTTTCTTTCAACCTCCTATTTGCAGTTTGCATTTGACTAAGACACATCTTCCAGTAAGGGTTCTGGTCTTCATATGAAGTTAACAAGAGATCCATCCCTTTCTTGAGTGTTTGTGCAGCGGCTAATCACCCTCATTTAAATGCGCACTAAATTTTCACTTGGATTTGTCTAGCTTACGCTTCCCTTGGCTCTTGATGTACCTTTCTTTGAAAGGTTTATGACAGGGAGAATATGTTTCCTACCTGTGCAGGTACTTCTGTACACAGTGTGCAACCAAGTTACCTCTTCTCTTTCTTAAGCCAAACTAGGATTTCTTAATATATGCACCCTGGGCAGGAAACTACTTCCTTTAGTACAGGGGAGGGAAAGA
>NW_009646963.1:2101611-2167572 GCF_000708025.1 Charadrius vociferus | reverse complement strand
GGAAAGAGGGAGGGAGGCTGTACAGAACGCCGTGCTAATTCTGTGTGGGATCAGCCAAGAGCCAGTGCAAGGAGGAGGGAATGCAGAGGGGAAGGAACAGGCCCTGCGTTTGGCCATGAAACTGCAGAGAGGAGTGGTAGTCCCTGACTCTTCCTCCCACCCAGCATGCAATCGCACTTCTACTTTTGTGCTAGTGCGAGGGCTAATACACTCTCACGGCTGGCCTCTTCACAGAGCTCTTCATTTGCTGGATTCGTTTTGAGGTGATCAAAATCCGAATCAGGTGATGACACATCTACACGAGCACTTGATCTAAGAGCTTGCTGCGATAGAGTCAAACCTCTCACTCCCCACATCATCTCTCATGTTCCCCTGACTGGTGGCTGGACTCACTGACACGACAGAGACCACAGCCCAGCCAAAACAGGGAATGGTTTTCTGTCTCAACGAGTCAATGAGGACGACTGTATAGCCAGGTATTTCCTAACACTAACATAAGGTGAGAGTGAGACTTCATCCTTCCAGCAGCAGTACGCCACTAAGTGATTTCAGCCCTATTAGGTAATGGCACATTAAATCTCTCACTGTGTGGCATTATTTCCCCTAATGAGCCATTTCAGGGACTCATTTCCATACCCTAATTTAGCACATCTTACTAAATGTATACAGGCAAGGCACAGACCTATAGCATGAGGTCCATCTCCCCAGCTTTAAGTGCAGATAATCTCATTATTACTCATGTCTTCCCACTTATACAACTAGCAATGTATGTTAGCCCTTTTTGCCACTTTACTATTTATTTGCTAGTACCCTCTACTTTCCCTCCCATTTCCAACTGCACCTACTATTTACCTTTCACCTCCTGGAATCAGGGATTTTAAGCGAAAAATTCCCCCACACAGGTGTGGCTGGCAGTTTTTGCTCCCGGTACCCTCACCTGTGTTTATGCACATTTTGCTGAGTTGTCTCAGTTTGCCTAAATGATCCAAACCATTTTTTTAATGCCATTATTTATGCCTCCACTAATCTCTGTGCTGTCCACACCGTACCATCTTGCATTTGTTTCCAGACCGTCCCACGCTGATCCCAACTAGAAACACTTTTCCGCTTTCTTTGATTAGTCAGTTCCTAATCAACTTAAGCAGTACTTCATTTAATTCAAAGATACTTTTTAAAACCAAAATATACCACACTACTAAGTTAAAGACCTTATAAAAGTCTATTACACACAGACAAAACCCGTAGCAACAAAATTTCACGTATCCAAACAACAAAATCTCATTTGAGCAGACCTGTTTTCACAAATTGAAAAGCTGAATAGCACGATTATACAGCTATTCTTATACCATCTAAATTCTTTATCAAATTTTCCATAGTTTTTTCCTGGAACTGATACCAGATTAGCCACTCTTTACTCACTCACCCTTTTTCAGTAGTGATGCAAAATGTTACTGGTTTTTCGCTCTTCTGAAGTCTCCCTCCTGTTCGCAGATTTATTAGAAATCAGTCTCAGCCAGACATCCAGAGACTTTATCAAGTGACTTAAAATTCCCTTCCTGACTTCAGCTTCCCTTATGAATTTTCTAAATATATCTTATTTCTATATCAGTTACCATCTACTACCCTTTCTCTCTACCCATTATATGCACCTTTTATTTTTAAACACTATGTCCCTTCACAGCAAGAAACTAGCAACTGTCAAGAGGACTAAACTGCAAAATAGGAAAAAGGTCATTTTCAGGATACTTTTAATAGGCACTAAGTAATTCCTGGGATTTATAAATGTGTATAGATACATATTAAGCACAAGTTATAATCAGCACATAATGCACTTTTTTCCCAATGCATCTTATTTTTGTGGCAGGGAGGAGAGCAAAAAGGATTACTTCAGTTCACTCCTGAATTCATTTTGGCTTAAATAAGTACTTGGAGTTCCCAACACCATTTCATATATTTAGGAGATCACCTGTTTACGTGTGCAAGTGTGTGAATCCTATATATAGATTAACAGATGTCCCAAGAGCCAATCCAAGGCTGTTGTACATGGAGCTCAGCCAAAGTTCTAGAATGACCAGAGAAATTCAAAGTTACTCAAAGACAGACTGGAGTGTAAGTTTTTTAATCACAAACCAACAATCTTCTGTTTCCTTTATCCCTCTAAATTAATCTTTAAATTAATTTTCAAATTAGAAATAAATCCGGTCATATAAAAGGAGAGATATCTCTGCTGGCTAGAAAATAAGTTCCATAATTGTACCCTTCTACCCACCGCTCTCATTCAACTCGTATCACAGTCGATGCAACATTTTGCGGGTTTTGTACACTTGTCTGATTTTCCCACCCAAAAATGGGCACAATTTATTTATTTCACAAATATGAAAAATTCTGAAATACAAAGTTTGAACAAGGTTTTTATATCTCTAATGAACTGTTCCAGAAATTAGTAAAACATTCCAGAGAAGTCTGGGAGCTGGCATAGATGACTGCTGCCAGCAGTTTAAGAGGAGGGGTAGAGAAAAAGTGGGGGGAGGAGGGGAGGGAGGTGTACTAAGAGACAAGTAACATTGCAATACAGCTACTATCAACGGAGTTACACTGTTAGTGAAATACAGCAAGTCATGATTACTTTTTGTTGCCTTAACAGGGAACCCACAGGCATATTCCAAGACCAGAGCTTACTCCTGCCTACTCATGGCAGGTACCAGCTCAGAGCAGTATATGCCTAATATACAGAGGCTACACCCATAGGGACGCTTTCAGGACACTTGAACTCCAGTCGTGGTACAAGGGATGCATTAGTAGCAAGCAGTAGCAAGAACAAATATTTATGATGAGCTGAAGTGTTTTTTGCAGCTCATCATCTAAATCTGCAACAGCGTGCCTGCCCTTACACATATACACCTGAAAGCTCTTCTATTTCTAAACCACACTTTGCATTTAACAGCATGACTAGAACTGCTACAGAAACTAGACTGCAGCCTCTGCATCTCAGCATCCAAGCGAAAAAAAAATATCTTATCTTAGAGACTATGTCACATACCAGGACAAATTTATGACAACAAATTAAAAAAATATTCTGTATTTCCTGTTGTTTTGAGAACTAGTGAAGAGAAGCACACAGCTCTGAACTGCAGCTTGTGGTGCGGCCCTTGTGCCTTTTTGTGTTGAATACAGACTTACTGCCAAAGGGACTCTGTGTTCACATTTCTACAAAACCTCTTCTTCCAAGAAATCCCAAGTGATACTCAAGGTCACCCAAGCAAGGTAATGATTAAGCACAGCCATATGGTGGATTACAACAGACAGCACGAGCAGTAGCACAGAACAGGAAGGGAGGAAAGCTGCTATAGCCAAACGAAACCCTATAGAGGGGCTGAGGGAGGCAGAACTCCCTGGAATTCGGGCTAGGATACCCGTGCAAAAAGGGAGAGTGGAAGACACAAAGTGCACATTAACTAGATAGGCTCTATGCTCACAGATGTGATTTATCGATTTTGGAAATTCAGTGAAAGCAGTCTGCTTGATAGAAAAATTCATCCTTGCAACCCAATCAATAAGCCACGCAATTAGAAAGAGAAACTACCGAAGAACAAGTGAAATTAGGCTAACTTCATTATCTAAGCTGAGGAAAGTGCAAGAGTAAGTAAAAGCAGTAAAAAGCAAACTATGCACTTTAATGCTTATAAGGGTTCATGGTCATTTATTTTTATGCCGCTCAGCACCTCTGAACACCCCGTTTGAAAGCCGTGTGCTACAGCATCCACTTAACTCACAAGAAAGCATTAATACTGCACAAGCTGGCATGGAAACCTGCCAGTTAATTCATCAACTCCTCTACCTTTCAGTAGTGATAAAGATTTTTTAAAGAGAATTTTCACTGGCCTAGCACTGAGTAGATCTGACTGGGTTTACTTTGTGAGGGTCAGAGAACACAGCCTAAGGAAACATGGCACTAGGTCACCATTTGCAGCCCACACATACATTTAAATTTTTCAGTACAATCTGTATAACACTGTTAGACTAAACCAACAGTCTATATGCAACCAACTTAATTATAATATGCAACCGACTTGTGCAACCATAAAATACAACTTTGACGACATGGGATATTTTCTGAACAAAATCATCACAGCTGTCTGTGCAACACTGGGGCCTCTAACTTAAATACCACAGTGCCATGTAACTACTGCTGTGAAGGGTGAAGCCACCTTTCCACTTACCACTTGGCCAGCAGCAGCCATTCTAATCACATTGAGAAGAGAACTTTTTTTTCCTAGTTTCTGATTAAATAGTCAGATTTGACCAGTAGCCAATGCCAAATTCAGCTTTGGAACATATCAGCAGCATATCGGTCATTGTTTTCAGTGAAGGTTATATCCTACATTTGTGATTGAATTCAGTCCCTTGGAGATGTCGTGAGAAAACGTTTCTCTCACACCATAAGTGGTCTCTGAGCATTTTTCAGCTGTGCCTTCTTACAAAACAAATGTTGACTTGCATTAGCCCTTTCACGCTTCGAGGGGAAGCCAGATTAGATTTGGTTCATACATCAGCAAGAGCAGCATCTGCTAAACTCCAGTTGCAACACATTTCTGTACAGAAGCAGCAAAGGGTCATTAGTATTATCAAATTTACTGTAGTGTCCGCAAGAAGCTATAAGAAAAATTCAGCTATGAAAGTTTGTGATCAATGAGTGAGTATACAGTGGTCAAAATTAATTTTGAAAATAACTCAAATTGCTGAGGTGGATGACTTTTTTTTTTTTCAGAGCTGAGTTTTTTCTGGCACTGTTGACACCACCACCACACCCCCCCTCCGTCACACAGAATGTACTAGAATGGGGGTTACCAACAAAGAAAAGCCAACTTTTCGGGCCTTTTTTAAAGGCAATTTTCTGAGCCTAACAGCATTTTAATCCACTAACTGCTGATGGGGAATACCCGCTGGCTTTGCATTTAGGCAGACTATGCAGTTAACAGAGAAGCATTTAAGTGAAGCAGACTGTAAATGACACCCAAACTGCAGGGATTATATGACAGTTTGCTACTCTGGGAAGGGGATGCCAAAAATTCACATCGCTCTGTGGGGTGAAGGAGAAGCAGCAGGTACACTGTTGATCCTCACAATTTGCAAGCATACACTGTTATTGGGAATAGCAGCCATACAAGTCTATCTCAATGCATTTTAAAGAATAGCTTGGAGCAAGCCTGGGCACAGGACAGTTAAGCAGAAGTTTATTTCTTTACCATTTGAGACTATCTTACATTCCACTACCTCTTTTCTCTACTGCAGCAAAAACGGCTGCTATTAAAATGCAGGCAGTTTCCTCATCTCTTCCTTAGCAACCATACTACAGAGAAAATGGAGTTTGGGAGGGTAAAGAATAGAAAGAGAATTTGTTTTGGTCTCTTCAACTGTTACAATAACCTTTCACACTAGAGGCAATAGCCACTTATTTATATTCATGCTGTGGTCCTCTCTTTGTGAGAAGTAGGATTGGGATCACTCTCCCTATACCCAAGGAGGAGGTCTGTGAAGGAGATCCTGAACAGGAAACAAAACCAGGATCAGGAGTGGTTCCCTATTGCGGGTCATATCAATGATGAAAGTGGATTTCTTAGCAGCACTGCAGAAATCAGCATGTTCTGCCACAATAAGCTTAGACGGACAGGTGTCTCATATCAGTTTGGGAAACACTGATAAAATTCTGGGGAACACTGATAAAACTCCTTACCCAGCTGTGCTTGTCAAACAGAGCCAATAGTAGGCACAAAGCCAAACAGGAGGTTCAACCAAGAAAGCCACACAGCTGCATCCAAGGCAGATCTAATACAGAGGACTTGAAATTTTTTTCATGACCACCTTTTCTTTCTTACCCTCCTAGTAAGCTTTTGAGAGCACTGAAAGTTTGTGCAGGTGAGAACAGGAGTACAATTCTGCCTGATGTAGACTTAAAACCTCTATCAAGAGATTCTTAAAAAACAGAACAGATCCTTCACCTCCAAAGCAACAACTTCCAAAATATTTCACAGTAGATGTGCTAGTAATAATCCAAGGATGTAATGTGGGTCACATAACACCAGGGTTGGGTTTTTTTCTGTCCAGCACTTCCAAAAGCCTTCAGGCTCTCAAATGCCCAGAAGCTTTTAAAAGCAGCTGAAAAGTACAGAAAAAGGAGTGACTGGTCATTTAAGAACACCAAAAGAGAAGGATGAGAGAAAATGAACTGACTCTCACCCTCAGGACAAGAAAAGCTTGTTTCCTGATAAAACACACTCTTCAAAGCTTCTACAGCTCACACTGTTCTTGGGTCATATAAAATCATTGACAGGACATGCAGCTTACACATGCCTGCTGACATAATAGATGCATTCTCTATATGACCATGTTCCAGAAGACCACTTTTGGCTACTAGAAACAGAAAAACAGGTACAGGGCAATAGTCCCTTTTTGTTGGGAGGACGCTGTTGGAAGAGAAATATGAAATAGGAATAATTTAAAAAAACGTTTTCAAAGGATGATGAAATACTTGCATGTATGATCTTTTAATGAGCCAATGTTATGAGGCATTAAATAGCTCTCTTAGTGGAGACAAACAAATACGGCTTCTTTGATATGGTTAATTTAGCAGAATCAAAGATTTCAACCTACAGAAGAAACTGCTCCCCAAAGAATATGGAATCAGAAGCAAATACACAATCAAAAGCAAAAGAATCTGTTTCATTCCTCACATATTGCCACAAGGTAGCTGGTTTACACTGTGAGTGCAGAACAAGCAGCTACCTCAGCAGTTCATTTTTGAGGCTTTGTAACATCTTTGATACAATGTGAAAATCAAAGTAATGTTAATTAAAAACTATATTTAGAAGATAAACCCACAATTTACAGCAATTTTGGTTTTGCTTGGACATAGACTACAAGACAAACAAAAGCAGGAGCACGGTCCAAGGATCACAACATAGTATCATCTAATGCCCAGACAGGACAGAATAGTTACTCCTGTTGGTGGTTTCCAAAGGCTCATGTCAGCATTGGTGTTCTGGGGTGGTAAAATGTGTAGATAGAAAAGGATGAACAAGTTCATAGTCTCAGAAGTTTAGAATCTCAGTCCTCAATACTGCACACAATTGAACATGTTTATTTCGTGGGTGCTACTCATGTATATGACTCTAAATACATGCAAACTTGATTATTACTACAAAAGTTATGCTGAATTTTGCAGGGTTCTTTTTATGTTTATTTAAAATAAAGACTAGCAGTTGCTGTGCATTTTCCAGCATTTCCCTTTACATTCTTCCTTCATTATTTAACTCCTGCTATTTCCATTAAACATTGGGGGGTTTAATGCCATTTTAACCATTGCTACTTTTTAATGCAATGCCAGCTTTGTCTTCTTTAATACTAAAATTTTAAAATCAGATAAATGTATTACCGTTAGTACATAAGTCTTTCTATTGAACACATAGAAGCCCACTCTTATCATAAAATCTTGGTACTCCTAATAGTCCGTTTCAGCACTCACTGAAACTGTTAAAATAGAATAGGCCTTTAAGAAATAAACCTGAAATACACAGGAACTGGTATATTTAGTAAGATATGTAACATGTAAAGATGTGCAACAAGCTTGTCAACAGGAAAAGTTGGTTTGCTTTCTGTGCAGGGTACAGATTCTTATAAAATCATTTCATCCCAGTAATACTGGTTAGGTGAAAACTAAGGGTGTGAATAACTAGGCACATATCCATATCTATGGAATCTGGCTACCATGCATGATTCAACAAGATGACATGTAACAAAATACCTAGGTGGAAAGGTCTACCTAAAATTGACACACCAGTATCATAAGACAGTAAATATTATCTGTAATCAGTGCTTGTTGATGCCATCTATATATCCATTGTTACTATCTATAGCTGGAAGAGAAGCCTTGAGGGGGGAAAAAACAGAGAGAATTTCCCAACTCCCTGTGTAAACTTGAGTCACAGTCTATACTGATTTATATGTTTCCATGAACAAGGAGGAACTAACATTGCCCTTAACCACCTTGCAAAGAAGACCCTAGAAAGAAATTCTCCCAGATAATTTAATATGACATGGCAGATGGGGACAAATGAAGGAAAAAGGAGGAATGGGTAGATATATCCTGACAATCAGATGTACAGCTGACTACTAATGTGTCAGTACAAAATGCAAGCTACTCAAGGGGAAAAACCAAGTTTGAACCCTTTTTATTTTTTTTCTTTTACAGATAGAGGTATTTCCACCTATAAGAAGAAAGAGCTCCAACCTTTATTTTTTTCCTTAAAGATGAGACATGAGAGTTGTTCATATTTTTTCTGAAAAATTATACAGAAGAAACAAGAAAAAACATGTTTGGAGATACATCAGAATCTGATTTTTTATTTTATTTAAAACTCTGGGTTCAAGGGATGACAGGTTTTTGGGTGCAGAAAAAAAATCAAGTCTTGAGACAGTGCCAAGACACATTCATAAAACACATGATTGATTAGACGTGTTTATAATACTAAAAGTGATGAGGAAATCCTTCCATGCCTATTTCAGCAATGAGAGACACGGTCTCTCATTTTTCCTTCATAGATCATCTCCCATATTGCAATTTCTGCTGCAGCACAGCACTCCAGTGTACTAACAGCCTCTCAGATCACGTCAAAAACTTCCTCAAACATTTCTCAGAGACTGTGGTGTTAACCCAATGATTCAGCCTTCCCTCTGCCACGGGGCACCCTCTACAGATAGAAGGTAAAAGCTCCCTTCACAGAAATCTAATGGTCAAGATACCACAGAACTTCTGTGGCAACAGCTGCACCACCTTGACATATGAGCTGTGTTTTTGGGTTTTCCACTTAAAGATGGAATAATTCTGTATCTCCAAGACCATTTCAGATTCTTAACCACCTAAAGATGTTCAGTTTACTGCAACTAAATGCAAATGAGAGCAAATGTGTTTTTCCACAAGTGGTAGAAAAAAAGGACTTTGAAGTATGCAAATTTAAATACAAAACCACCAGTTATTTAGAAAAAGTAATTAACCGCTTATATAGGGAACTTGGAAAGCCGGTCATTATAATTTTAAATTAGCTAGCTTGAGCATCTCTCAGCTTCAGTTGGTTGATTGTGCTGACAGTTATTTCATGGAACATGGAACAAAAGTGGGTTTGCCCAACATGCATATTATATGCAAAATAAAGACTCAGAGCATTCCCTATCTGTTTACCATTCCTGCCACCAGCTTTTGTCCAAGTCTCTTAGCAAGAATTTCAGGTGGATGCTACAAGGAATTACCATATTTCTTTAATCCATGGTAGTGAGAAACATCTTTGCTGTTTCCTCAAAGACTGCAAAGAACACATGCCACAATCGTGGCATCGGAGGTTCAAATAAAGATCCTGGCCTTTGTACTGCAACAGTCTGACACCTTCTTTACAGTTTAAGTACAAATTCTATTATAATTCTGTTTCTACTTGTAAAAAGTTGCAAGATTCAGCTATAGCCATCATGTCCCTCTACATCAGAAATCAGTTCCTTCACAGCAGCTGATACCCAGAATTTGTATTACACATAAAAAGCACATCAAATTCCCTCAAACTCGTTAAACTGTGATCATGCAACATCTATCTACGACTTTTTACTTCCTTTCTCTTTGGATATTTACTTTCTTTCAAAACTCTGGACTGCAGATCTCCAGGACCAACTTTCTTCTTTTTTTCTATGAGGGAAGATCCACAGCATCAAAACTAAATCTGGCTATGAGGTTTAATGTGGTTCTGAAGTGCTATCACAGCTAAAAATATCTGAAGAATATAATTCTGTGTAACAGGTCAATCTGCAAACTAAAAAAACCCAGCAGTCCAGAATGGCCTGCATGACCACTGACTTCAGACTGGTGGACAAATTCTGCAGATGTTTAAAATGTTACTGCTGGCTCAGTCCTCTACTGAAGGGCACAGAGGAGACTGCCAGCAGCAGCAGGTACTCCCACACTCATTACACACAGTGGAAGATTCTCTCCAACTGCTCATAGAGGTGGGCTTTCGCTAATAAACTGAACACAAGCAAGTGAAGGACAGACACATTTCCTTTCTGTTGCTCCCTCCAGCAAAGAAGCAGGGGAGATAGCTCTGTGGTGACAGTGTTTGTAACCGCTGTAGTTAGATTCACGGTCACGTCAGTCCTGAAGACACAATCCTCATTCTAAACTGCCTGCAGTCAGTTTGACAGCTATTATTAGCAGCAGTAAAACAGTCTCTCAGTGAAGCACAAAGGTACTACTAGTTTAGCATCAACTTCTAAAATGTCATCTTCCACTCCTGAAAAGGGGGAATTTGACATTGGAGCATGGATAAGGGTACGAGCTGCAAGCAGGCTTAGATGGACTTTCGCACTTTAGTATAATAAAGAAAGAGGCATGAAACCTTGGTAAAGTGAAAGTGAAGAAAAAGAGCATCACAAAGAGCATTCTCCAAAATAAGAAAGAAAACCCACAACTGTTTGCAGCAGCAGGTTACATGCTGCTTGTAATACCGATCAAATTACACAAAGGGAGCTTGTACATCCTGGCCTCCAGCACTGCTGTGAAATTTGCAGAAGTGAGTAACCAAAGAACAGAGTTACTGCTACATTCAGTTCCTACAAAAAACAGTTACAGTCCCCATGCATTTAATACTAGAGAAACAAGTCACACCATGAAGCTGGGGAAAGTCCACACAGAGAAAGTCAAAAGTGGAGCTCTTCCTTCTGTTGGCCAAAGGACATCACTCAGTTCCCCCAAACAATCCAGCTGGGTGGCACAATGATTGTGCCCTGACAAGTGTTTCAGTGAGGAAGGTCACCAAAAAGATGTTAAATGTGTCAGCTGGTAGGGTGCAGCAGAGACGCTACAGGAAATACCCTCAGAATGGTGACAGGACCTCAGACTCCAGTCTGTGCTTCAGCTCCATGAGTTGCCTTTGGAGATGGAGACCACAAAATGAGGTTTTTATAAGCCTGGCTGCACCAGATTATTCCTGTCCCTACCATGGAGAAAACTTCATTATGGACACTTCTGTTGAAAACTTTCAAACATCTATCTTTTTTTACAAAGATTTTCTTTACAGCTGCTTACTTCTGAAAGATTGTATTAAAACGAGATTGTCTAGAAAGCTTGGATTTCACCAATTTTCACTGTTGATTCTGTAAAGAATCCATGTCCCAAAGCAATATACCCTCTACCTTATTAATGAGCTTCTTATGCATTTCTTGTTAGCTTCATCAGGCTTAGTCTAACTTTAGATGGCAGAACTGCAGACGAAAAAGTTCAAATCTTTGTTTACTTGGAAGAATGCTTACTATATTATATACACAATAACCTTTGCCAGTAGGTCACCTGCATAGTTCTTCTACCTATCTCATTGAACACCAGGAAAAATCCTGAATACACTGATAAGCAAAAAAACATTTTGTAGTTCTCATTAGTAATCACCATATTGCAATGTACTTCAGCTACTGCAGGTCTGCTGTTAGCTTGGAGAGATAACAGGTTAGTAAATTTTACATACCACCAGGGAAACACATTGTATCTATTTCCACTAGCCCAAGGAAAAGAAAGAAAACCATGAGTTCTGCTTCATGTTAACGCCATTCAGCAGATTATGCATCCACTTACAGGCCTCCTGCAAGAAAAAGGAACACAATTTGTCCCATAGGCTCACTGCACATTTTTGTTTGATAAACCTAAGCTATGTCAGGAGCCATATCCCATTTTCTACCATAGGCTGCAGAGGTTCTTGCCAAGAAATGTGCTGCTTTAACATTTTGGATGGAAATTTATTGATGCAGCAGGTGACAAGATCAGTAATTCAATGCTCAGAAAAGACTGGATAGATGGGAGTTGAGGCACGAAAGGAAAGACCTAAGCAGGCACTTAATTTTGGTATAGATATTTGTTAAGTTGTTGATCGCACTTGCAGGTGTGACAGAACGCTGAAAAATCTGAGGTGACTAGTGACAGATCTTATAGATAAAAGTACTGAGATAAGATTTACTCAGGCAGCCTGACGTGGATCCAAAAACACAAGCAGAAACCAGGACTGTCACAGGAGAGTCACGGTGACATCTGTCTGGCAAGGGCTTTTAACAGGCATATTAACAGCAGAAGTTGTTTCTGGATGCAAAGGAGCAATCTGGGCTTAAGTATCATGGTTCTGTTTTCAAAAAAGCATCTGCTTTTCAATACCTCCCAGGAAGTCTAAGCATCAGTCATTTGCTGTTTAAAAGTATATATACAGATATTTTCTACAGAAAATAAGCAACAAATAATTATCAAATAATGAATAATTTGAAAGCCACGCAAATTTTTTCAAGCTTTATTAATGCGTTTCCCAGTTGCTGGGATTATCAATACCCCAGCATCACTGCCATTGAACATAAAGCTCAGTTTAACTGTGAAGAAAATTAAGTTGATAGGGCAGGAAAGTACTTAGTGCAAATTTACTTGGTACCATGACTAGTTCAAAGCATTGTCTGCATAAATGCTACTGACAGCTGCACTCATTGCACCACACCCAGTTTCTATTCTTTTTGTTTTCTGCATGCGTTGAGTCCTTACATTTCCTTGCTCTTGCAGGTCCGAGTCTACAACTTTTTCCTTTTAGTACTTTGTGCTAAAGAAAGTATTATAGTAGCCATTTTTTGACAAATGAAGTAGATCACTGTGTGGTAAACAAGCTAGCCTCTGTTCCTCTCCTCCTCCTCCTCCCATTCCCAGCATGAAAATAGCTAAGGCTAAAGCAACAGCTGGGGATCATTACACTGACAGGAATAGTTCAGTAAACTCCAAGAGGGGAAAACATGTCATATCCAAAAAAACCGAAAACACATTAGGGCAGCAGGACTGAAAAAATATGTGAATTCAACTCCAGGGATAATGCTGGCTCTGCTTCCACTGATAACGACTGACTTATAAAAACCCTGGTCATTCAGTGTTAACCCTTTCCCTAAGCTTCCCACTCGCGTTATAAACTTAACAAATACCCTGAAACACCTCTAAGTCTTCACAGTCAAATGAGGCACACTGGGAATTAAGCAAAAATAAATTTAAATTGTCATCTTACTGCCAGCTTTGAGCCACCTCACATTTATACACCATTATGTTACCTTCACTGCACCTCTCGCCTTTTAAGCATAATCACAGTCACTGTGCTACCCATTTGCAAAGAGTGGTTGCAGCACAAGACTACAGGGAGTCTAACTACATACTTTTGATGTGCCCCTGGATTTGCTGTAAGAAATGACAAGAGGTTATCTCCCCATACATTCAACACATTTTTTAAGTTTCTTCTGTGCCAGAGCACTATTTGCATAAATAATTCTGAATTGTGGGATGTATCTGGCCATAATTCAGAGATGTGTCTGTTGCATTATGTGACTGGTTTCTGATGTTCCTTATCCATGCGTTTGCACGAGGCATTGCTTTCACATCTCCCACAGCATCTTCAGGTCCACTCCGAACTAGGAAAATGGAGATCAACCTTTACAGAAAAATGTCACCCTGTATTCCTGTGAGATGCCTCAGATGCATCAGCTGCCCTCTTGCTGGGGATCTCCTTGGTGTTGATAGCTTTCAAGTCTGTGCAGGTTCTTCTGCCCTCTACTGGAATGAGGTACAGCCACTGACCAGCTTTACCTTCAAGTGCCCGGAGGTGTTATGACAATAAGGTCGATCACTCCTGAAGAAAGCCATATGTTAACAAGTACTTGCATGACTCCTGATCTCTTCAAAGTACTAAACAGATATTAATAGTTTAATCGAAGGCTAAGCTAACTCAAATTACCTCACATTTGCTGTGGACCAAGAATGCTCACACAGTTACCGCAGATCAGATGGCATGCAGAAACTTGTTCATGTGTCTGGGCCCCGACACACAAATCTTGGAAAAAGACAGGTGAGTTTCACTGTCAGCACCCAAGTCACATTGAACATTTTTGAAGGGAGAACTTGCCGAAATAAGTATTTAGTTTAAGAGCAACGAATGAAAGACATTGCACAGAAGTGGAAAAGTTGTGATTTACTTTTGGAAGTACTTAATTCTAAGCCAGACTCACATGAATGCTAATCGGTTTTTGAGTAGCTTTCTGAAATTAGAAAACTTGCAATTCCCTCTTCATATCTTTCATGAGGGGCTACCATACTGTTGCGTTAACTAGCCCAGGAACTGCAAACTGGGCTCTGGTATTTGAAAACTAAATCATTCCAAGGCATTCTTGAACAGAAAACATGTTTATGGATTCCCAAATTCTAGGAATTTTACAAATAACTGCCCCAACACATACTCTGAAAAATAGAAGCGTATGTTCTTTTACTTCCCCATGTCAAATACATTTCTGGGTAGAAACGATCAGCAGTTCCCAAACTTCAATGTCAAGACCTAATTCAAAAAAATAAATAAATCAGATTTAGGAGACCGTCTTTTTTCCAGAGGCAAGGAAACAAGATGAATTCTATTTCAGATAGCCGCTTCTCATGAGATTCATTAAGAGAATAGGTATAAGCATTGTTACTATAATACACACACCTCTTATTTGCCTGGCTTTATAAAGAGGACAAAGCAGAGTGGCATCCATTCATCTGTGTGTGGTAAAGACTGAGGAAGAAAAGTGCATGAATTTTCTGTCCTGGGTAATAACAAAACTAAGCCGTCCCATTTTTAGGGGGACCAAAACTGAGGTACAAGAGTCGTTATACTTTCAGCTCAATGCTAATTCTGGACTTCCAGAGCTTCAATAAGGGTTTACATGTAAGTGCATCTGCTTCTCCACTGCCTGTACAATTTGGCTCTGTAAAATACAGTGCAGGCTACAGCATAAATACAACAGGCATCCCAACACTGCAGGAGACTTGAATGGAGCAGCAACAAAGCTAAAGAGTTACTCCTTTCTCTTCTGACACAAAAGCAGCTGGAAGCATCTATTTCTCTTCCCTATCCTTCCTGTTTGGTAGCTGGTACAAAGTAGCTTTCCTCATCACATATGATATTTGAGTATCGTGAATTAGACATGGGGTAGGCTGATGATATTGCTAGATTTTGCAGAGTCAACAGAGCTTTTTCGATAATCAGAATTATACAAGAATTCAATGACCTTAATTCACTTCAACTTGAGAGAGCAGCAAACATTTTTATATTGATTAAAGTACTACAGAACTGCATTTTCTTCATTCAACGTGTTTCCTACTGTAGAGCTTGTGATATTTAGTGACTGGATGAAAGATCTATCCTGGCACATCCAAATGCAGAGTGCTCACCTTCTGTAAAAATCAACGCCTTGCAAATACCAGACAGCTGCAAGTTCTGGCTTTTTTTATTTTGGTTTGGTTTTTTGCTCTGAAGATTGATGTGCTGTAGTTCTTTGCCTTCAGAGCAGACAAAGTATTCTTGGAATACTGCCTATACTAATGGATTTATGACTCCCAAACTTGAATTTGAGGACTGTGACTTCAGTTTTCTTTTCCTTCTCTGTATTTGTTCGACAAAGAGTATTCCAATGAAAACAAGCAACAAAAATAGTAATATTTTTAAAACCTAATAACAAGATAACTCTTGATATCTGTTAAAGAGGCTTGGTAAGGGGAGTGACAGTAGGGGATAGAAACTTAACAGTTTTGTTTGGCAGACTCAGCAGGCCTGGAGTTGCATATGAGAGAAAAAGCCTCTAAATGCAACTGCTAAAATTGTCTTCCACGCACTGGCCATCTTTCCACAACAAACATGGCCTTATTCTATCTGGCTTTTTGTCCTCAACTCCTACCACCCTTTCCTTTACTTTTGTGTCCAAAATGTCACGGAAAATAATTTTCTGCTCCTCTCAGATCACATTACTCGCTCTGAAAATCAGTCATCGCCTTATTTCTGAGGCCACTGTGTTCAAGATCTTTGTTCACTCCTGCAAGTTCCTATTACAATTTCACCTGCAGCCAGATGGATCCAGTATTTCTGATAAAACATAAATCTTGGTATGTTTACCATTGGCATTTTGTTATGTTCTGCCATTCTTCCCTGTAATCTTTTCCTGGTTCCTGTTTGTTGCTATTTATTATGTTACACACTATGAATGGATCACTGTCTCCTTTCATCTTCTCAAACTTTTCTCAATCCCTGCAGATCTTCTTGTTTCCTCGCAGATATCACTCCCTGAAATTTGACCTCCACCTGTCTACATAACCTTTCAGAATTGTCAAACCCCCCTAAAAAATCAGATATATTTGCAGGAGAATACCATTATCTAAAATAGAATCACATTTAGATACACAGACCCCACTCCTTCCACACTCTTCAAACAGCAACATACCGAAACTTAAAACGTGATACTCTATCTCCTTCAAAGCAGAGTTGCCACTCCAGAACAAGCCTTTACACCTTTAATAAAACAGCCTTAAAACATTGCTCACAAGAGCCCTATAGAGATAGAGAAAGAAATTTAAACTCTGAAATTAAAACTTCCAAATGCAAGTGAAATTGTCTCAAGGTCCAAGTGCTGCAAGTCACTACATACAGAGCTCCAACCTTGTCCTGTGACATGCTTATGAGCGCCCTCAGGGACAACAGGTCACAAGAGTCAGTGGGAAACCCAAAATCTGGACTACTGCCCAGAAAAGAAAAAGCAGGCAGATTCAATATGCAAGAGAAAAAAAAAAAAAAAAAGAAAGGAAGGAAAAAAAAACCCAACCCACAAACCAATTATACAGTGCCTACAACAAAGAAAGCAGAGCCTGCTAACCTTCTCGTAAGCTGTAGTATGAATCCTGGTATGTGCTTGAACAGCTCTTCCCTTGCTTTGACACAGTCTCTGCAAGCGGCACAATCCCGACATAGGCAGGCTGGAGTGTCTTGGCTTTATCCAACATATTAGAGGAAATCCCTGGACCTGAAGGCAGATTCTGTAACAGAGGAGGTGTCCCAGGCTAGTGGAAGGGGTGCTTAATCCTCACAAGAGACCCAACCGCAATCCCTCTCCACCAGGTTTCGGTCACTGCACCAAAGCGGGACAGTGGAAAAAAAATTAGTTTACTGCTAGATTCCAAGGCTGTGCTTGCATAGGAACAGAGACGTACTCAAGGCACAGACAAATCCTGACAGCCAACATCTAAAGATTAAAATCAGCAAGGCTCTTGGCAAAACTTTTCTTCCCACTATCTCAAAGCTCAGACAGAAACTTCAGTGTTTCAGCAAGCAGCTATAAGCATTCAGGATCCCAGTAGGCAGAGCAGTGCTTATCAACAGATGCGTGGACTTCTCCGTGGGGCCACTTGCAGTAACAGCCAACCTCATTCACCCAAAATAGTGAACAGTTGGTTTCTCTACTCACACTACAGACACCTGCCAGACAGGCAATATCATGTGATTGAGCACTACCCTCTCTCCCCCTGCACCTCCTGACTGTAAGCAAGCTCTGCACACAGCTAGAACACCAACACTCTGAGTGCAGAAGCCACGCTGCCTTTTGTCCCCTCCTGTTTAAACTATTAGAAATGGAATTTTAGTTGTGGGAAAGTTAAACTGATAATTCAGGAAACAGAGTTCTTACATGCATTTGCTCTGAGACCGCTTATCAGTAACAGCAGGCTACTTCTGTACAAGCACACATTCTCGTCTCTTCCTTTAAATCCTTTCTCCCAACCTAGTAGAAACACCTACCTGAAGATAATCAGCAGCCTCAAATCAATAACCCTCTACTGCAAGCACTAAAACTTCAGAATCTGTGCATGTATGGAAGCAGTCATCTCACCTGGAGCTTATTTAATGTGTGTCATGAATAGATGCCATATGGTTGACTAACTTTGGTTATACATACTACCCAGTATGGTACTGGAATTGGAAGTGGCCAGGGAAAAGCACGCTCCATCCATCCAGGAGGTACTCTTACCAGTACAGCTCATGGCTTTGTTGGTTTGTATTCAACAAACTTAAGCTAAGCATGCATCATAAAAGGTGCAATGAAGTCTAAAAAAGAGAAAAAAAAAAAAAAAAAAAAAAAAAGAGTTGCCCAATAAATACACATACCTGAAAAAAAGTATTCTTTCTATTTTTCCAGGAAAAAAAAAAAAAAGAAAAGATAGTAATTGGTGTCATCCTACAAGCCTGAAGCAAAGGCAGCAAATGGACATTACAAAAATGAGACGGTGAATACTCTAAACACTATTGGAACAGTGTCCATTGCATATTCTGCCCCCCCCAACAAAAATTTCTCATCTCCAATTGGTTTGAGAGGTATCCACACCATTTGATAAAGCAAGGCAGGAATAACAACCACAGGGGAAAAAGTCTCTAATAATGAAGTTAATATCTGTAGAAAAGTGGTGTTCAACCAAATTTAAAAAGCATTACTTTAGCTCTGCCATAAGCTGCATGAGAGGAACAAAACAATCTAACATATTTTTAAGTAACAAACTAAAAACTAATATACACAATTTCACATGTTTACTAAATAGTGATGCTAGATGGCATCAGTGCCATTTCTGAGCACCTTGAACAGTACTCTCCTTATTTTGAAATGTTCAACCTTCACTCAGAAAAGAATCCAAACTCTAAAGTTCCTGTGGGTAACAAAAATACCTCTGATGATAACATAAAGCTCTGTAATCACATTATTCCTAAATTACCAATGTATACAGAACACAAACTCTCCTCTTAAATTTAGGATTTGTAAAAGTCAGGTAAAGGGTTCAGTTTCACAATGAACTTTGGCCAATAAGGTCAAATTACTGCATAAATAGATGAGTCTGCTTTTGCGTGAGCATAAGCAGTTGTGACGCTGCAAAGAGCTGCCTCGGGAAGCTGACCTGGCAGACCACAAGAGTGCTAAAGCCAGGACGAAGGAGGGGAGAAAGAAACACACTGTCCAGACCTCTCCTTTCAGCAGCAACACACAACTGCACATTGAATCAGGCCTGACACTCTGTGCAGACGGGTCCCATAATTACTGTAATAACTAAAGAACAACTATCCGGTGCCAGACTGAGTCCTACTTCTTCTGGCGAGCAATACACTGTCTGGATGGTTGAAATGACAAGATTCAGCTACAGAGGTCAAAGACTGCTATTACTTTGCCAACCAGGGCCTCCGAGCTAGAAGCTCACTAGTGTACAAGGCCTGGGAAATGAGAGCTGGTTGCTCTGTCCAGCTGACTCACCAATACCCAAGTATTGCCAAAACAGCCCTAAGATGTTGCCTGAGTTCTGATGAAGAAAACTTTAAGAACTGAAAAAACAGAGGCACTGAACAGCTGAAATACATTAAATATATTGGCAGTTTTGGCAATCTGATGATATAACCAATCCTCTGTTGTTATAATTGACAACTCCATCTTGATGAACATTTGATCCTCCTAATGTATTATTGCAGAGCTGCAGACATGTATACAGATATACCTTTCTTCCCACGTGAACAGCTTGGAAAGAAAGACACCTGATTGGCTCAATGGGAGGTAAATAAATCTGTTCTTTGCTGAGCAAGATATCTTAAAATTTTGTCCTACAGCATCAAATCTGTCCAACACAGCTATTTAGTGTTCTGAAAGAAGGAGCAATTATCCAAAACGGAAAAAGATGGGCCAGAATACTCCAAAAAGGACTCAGCCCTACATGCTGTAAGAAGACAAACTCCAAGGGGCCCAGGTTGGAGGGTATCTTCAACACACAAGCAAGCACTTGTGGAGTACCTCTTTGCAAAATACGGATTCTGATAGATGAGTAAAGACCAAGAGCAACTTGTCTTCTATGAAACACTGACACTACTGCCAGATGTTGACAATCATCAAAAAGTTAAACAAAAGTTTAATTTGTTTTATTGGATTCTGATGTACTGGTAAGAGATCTGAAAGTCTGATCAATGATCACATGGACAGAAATGTCAATGCACTGTAAGAACAAGTAAGGCCTGATGAGTAACTTTGACAGTTACCTTGGAAATCACCAGGGCAGAAGGGAAGGTCCGTTACACGGCAGAGGTAGGATTACCAACAACAGGTTCAGTTGCTTGACCACTCCAGAAAATAGGATCAACCCACACCAACTCAGGTCCAACATTCAGTGTCATGCACAAAAATTACCCTGGAATTTGCATCAGTGCTGTTGGCAGAAAGATGACCTTTATCAACAGGACCTAGGTATTTGCCACAGATTTCTGGTTTGGAAAACATCAGGCCAAATTTTCAGAATCTGTCCATGAGACATCTATTGAGCCTTACATCCTTTGACTTTCAAGTGTGAAATGAGACACAGACAGTGAGAATGTATTCTTCCTCAAGGTACTGCATTAACATTTTAACCCTCGGAGAGAAATAAAAAGTAACATCAGGTGCACATATGGCTTGCACAGATATTGCTGCTAGTTCTGAGGCCTGGTGGGGAGAGAATGCAATACTTGTATTTGAATGCCAGTTATCATTACTTACTATTTCAAACAAATTCATTAACTTTCTCTTCTTTTACTTTTCTATTCTCAAAAGCCAAGACAGCATATAAGCAGCAGCTTTTTCAAATTCCCATTCTGTGCTAGAAGAAAAATACAGAAGAGTGAACCACTCTCAAGCTAAGTTCTAACCCTGCCACAGATAATATTTGACATTTAAATTCCAGGAGCACACCAAATTTTGCCTGTGCAAAGTTAGTATCAGACCTGTAAGGTGCTAGGGCTTAAAGCTTGCTTCCACCAAAAGGATCTCTCCCAGTTCACCTTCTCCTGTTCTTCTCCCAGCCACACATGCTCTTAGCCTCCTTAAAACCAGTTCTGACATTCATCTGGTGACCCGATTCAATGTACTACACAGCATTACCAACAGGTGGGATGAGCACCAGAGCTTGTGGCTGGTGAACACAGTTGGGAAGAGAGAGAGAGACACTACACCAATCTTGACAAAGGCTAAGCTTTGGATCAGCTTAACTGTAACACAAAACTGCATCCTTAGTTTTATCTCCAAAAATGAATGTATTCTTTAAACTCAAATTAATGAGCAGATAGAACAACCCACTCACACCAACTTAAAAAGTGCTTTTTTTTTTTTCTTCCTTTTACCTCCAGTCCTCCCTGCAGCAGGTTCTCAGTTTTCCTTCCCCCAGCAATAATGTTCTCAGATGACACAATGCCTGTAAGGATCTGCATACACACCATTTAGTGATGTACTAACAATGTACTGCTAAAAACTGGCAAACAGCTGCAATATATGCACACTCTGGCAACATGAGAAAGACCTCAGTCAAGGTCTAAGCCAGATGAACCCTCAGAAAGAAGTATAAGCCCACTATAAGTGAAAATCTGATTCTGATATTTCTAGCAAGCAGACAAAAGCTAAAAAAGTAATAGAAAGCTGCACCTACATCACTGTAAAGCTTTGATGTCTTACAACTCTATTCATTTTATACTTCAAAATAAATACAGATTTCACACTGACACTTGTGTCGCTTACTTTTTCTCAGCTAAGGATCACATTTATGTAATGTGAGTTTGCTTTGGATGTTCCCAGGATCCTGCCTCCCACCAACAGTGACCTTCAGGAAGAGGTAGAAACACCAAGCTGGGAGCACTGTACATTCTTGCTTCTCCAGTTCTCAGGAAGAGCCTGAAGTTTATACGCTCTGATCTTTTCAACTAGCTGGTGACAGCTAGTGCTGTCAGTTAGCATTCAGAAAACTCCTAGACGTGACAGGTAGCCAAAGGTAAACCACCATGCAGATGTAAAAGAAGGCAACAGCAGCAGGCATGCCTAGGATCCTGGACCTTTGCCGTAGCTTTTGAGTGGCTCCTCAGTCCCCCAACCCACTCTGGGATATACCACCACCCCCACTTTTGGCAAGTTTGTCTGTCATTGAGCTGTAAATACTGTGAGTTGAAAGCATAAAAATAGCTGCTGCACAGGCTGGAAAACCTATCAGATGATGTCAAGGCGCATTTTGAGCCCTCCCCTCCCCCCCACCACTTCCTTTCCTATGTCACTTTCTCATTACCTCACTGTCTCTAATTCTGAAAGTGCTTCTCTCTGCATCTTTCAGCTGCCAAAGTGAACTTTACACAGCAGCTACAGCCAAATCAACCCCCAGCACATATATAAACTCTGCCACCCACCCCATTCCTTGGGATTCAGCCAAGATGTCCGTTTGCCTTTCCCTGAAAACACGCACATGAAATCCGTGATCCCTATCTGTAACGAAGGAGAGAGAAGAATCAGTTCAGCCCAAGGAATGCAATGCTGATCTGCATTTGATTAACTCCGTAGATAAGCTGTTTCCAAACAGCAAGGCAAGTCAACATTGTAAGTGAGGCGTGGACAGACAGCAGCAGCGATGCCCCATCCCCCTCTCCCTAACACGGAGTCACTCAGCCCTGCCTCTTTCCCAGGCTCTGCAGACCTGAGGAGGAAGGAGAGGCAGAAGGAGGAAGCTAAAACCTTTGCTTTTCCCACTCCTCCCGTCCCCAAACCAAGAACTCCTTTGGTCAGTGCTGCTGACCAAAGGGCATCTGCAAACAGACTGCAGCAATATTGCTGCAAGGGCAGAAAAGAAGGAGAGAGTTCGGGAAGCAAAGATGTTGGTTCACTTATAGTCCATGTTCTCTTCTTTCTGCCCTCTCTCCAGGGCCTGTTGTACTGAGGATGCCAGAGGGTGATGAAGAGAAGGAAATGGTTCAGAAATCTACCCTACTCTAGAACATATCAAAACAAAAGCATTAGGCAGCACATGCTCCTAATATTACTACATAGGAGTGGTACACTCAGAACATGTCGTCTACACAGCCAAAGTGCTGGAAGTGGGTTAAATTAACTTCTTTTTTCTTTTCTTTTCTTTTTTTTTTTTAAAGTTGGATTTTCTTTTGAAAACCACTGGTAACAGTTCTGTCAATGCCATCCTCTATGAAGCTGCAGATACACTCCTTGCCTACAAAATGGTGTTGCCTATGTGGAGATTTCTATCCAAGAGAAGAAATGCAACTAGTAGGTGGGTTTCTCTGGATAGAATAGTGGAAGAACTTTGTCCACAACAGAAAATTTCCCAGTAAAGGGCAGGGGGCAAGCAGAGAGATTAAGAGAAACAAGTTTTATAGCTAGTTCCCAAACAACTGCAGTCCACTGTGCATATGACCCCAACAAAAACAAGCAAGTAAATTAAAAATACACATCCAAATACATTTTGTTATTTTTACCATTTTGGTTGATAAATTCTGGTTAGATGCAAACACTGCCACATACCTTTTTATAGTTCAAAGTTACTAGCCCTTCTTCAAGTTACCACCCCCTGCTGAGCCCCCAGAACTAGTTGTATGAATGCTCTCACTCTGTTCCAGTGCAAAGTTAGAAAGATTAGCTCGAATTACCTTTGCTAAGCCAAACAGCTTCACAGTGAGAGCTCACACATCAAGTACGGCATCTACAAATGGGGCGGGGGTGGGGGGTGGGTGTACCTCCAGTGAAGGGCCTTAACTTAAAGCTGCTCCAGCTGAAACCACAACATAATTCCCATATATTCTTTTAGTTCAGTTATAAACCATCTTGGTCTAAAATAATTACTTCAGAACACAGGAAGTTAGAGTAATAGTTCCCTGTTCTTGCCTAGGAGCAATAGTTTACCTGTTATAAAAGAGTCAAAGGTTTCAAGCCAGAGACAGTCACCCAAGATTCAACAGTTACATTTGTTCTTAACAGCCTTCCCCCGTACAGTTGGGTCTGCTCATTCACCCACATGCAGCCCAAATAACTTTAACCTCTCCAGGGGCAGGCAATGTGCTCACACACATGCAGATGTGCATTTCCACACTACCATGACCGCACACAGGCAGGAACATCCAGAGATTGCAGGAAGACTGACATGTGAATAAGTACATACTGTGCCCAGTGAAGAACACTGAGCTCAAGAACCCAGACTTTTCAAAACATTTCCTCTTGCAGATATTCCAGGCTTGACACCATACAGTTAACAGCAAAACTGGTCCAAACCGACACACAAGTATGTCTTTTACAAAAAGCAAAAACTATACACATTAACCACTCCGTTTCTCTTAGGCCTACAGTTATACAAGGGTATATAAGACAAAGTCACATTTTACCACGTGGCCCTAGCATTGGTCCGTATTGACACGAATCAGGTGAACACATTTCACAACTATGAACAAGTGAAAACAGAAAAAAACACATAATTTTGTTTTGCTCTCAAGAGCAGAAAAAAAAGTAGTAATTCTGGTTGCCAGACCAAGGGGGTTAGTGAGCAGGACAGAGCAGAAAAGGAGACAAATAGGATTTGTCTTAAAACAGCTATTTCTTTTTAGGATGGAATAACTGGCAAAGGACAGGAGAAAGACACCCTTCCCCTCACGTTAAGGCATGTCTAAGAGTTTGAGAAGTTATGTCACTAATTCCTGTGGTTGTTGAGCAGAAGATATCCTGCAATTCTCCCTCCCACGTCCTTTCAGCTTCTAGCAATAAAGGGTTTCTTCTCTGTCAAACTGTCCTGCTACAGAAAGGGGCTACCTGCAAACACTTGGAAAATGCAGTCTATTTTTAAACTACATAAGCAAGAGAGGAAACAGCCAGGCTGCACTCAATGTTCATGCACTACTTGCGAAAGGATTAGCAAACCCTTCATTGGCTTCGCAGTTTGTACTAGCAGAATAGCTGCTAGGTAAACTCTCACTTCAGGATTGTGACTTTTGCCCAGAAAGCTACTACTGTTCCTTCTCCAAACACATCAGTTACATGGGCAATAACAACATTGTTGAGGCTCAGTATGACAATTATCCTTGGTTAATCTAATACAGAATTGCAATCCCAGAATCTAGATTTTTATTAAAATGTCTATTTACCTTTTAGGGTTGCAGAAGACAGCTACCCAGCTTGAAACGACTACGCACTAATGGAGGTATAAACTATCCTGTTCATTTAATATGTTAGTAGCCAATGTTAATAATTTTAGTCGTGGAGTTTCTTCCACTGGTAACTTTTTATCTAAAAATGGTTCTAATGCTTTGTCTCAGTCAGGTAGTAGTGGAGGCTTGGAAGAGGTAAAGCAGGAGAGGAAGTTTTATGATACTTCTAAGCCAATTCAGTGCTTAGCTGCCACTGAAAAGTGCTGCTCTCCTTTTCCACTGTCACAGATGCTCATCTCACCCCACAGTAAAAAACAGCTATTGTCAGGATTATTTGAAACAGAAAATAATTTTGTCCCTCAAATGTAAAATTCAGTTCTTGCATTGCCAGAGATCTATAGATCACCCCCATAGTCAAATGCTCAGACTCCTCCTTTAATGCTGAAACACTCAGCTATCCCCTGGATAGATGCCAATTGCAAGCTTTCATGGCAGCTTCAACAACTGAAATAATGTTACAGATATAAAAATGTATAGCACATTCAAGTTTTAATCTTTAGCTACAGCATAAAATAAGTCTGAGACAATGTCAAGGCACACAACCATTTAATTTCAAGGAATGGACTGCACTGATACAGAAGGAAAGGGCTTCCAGGATCTAGTATGGACTCATCCCCCTTCATGTGTGCAGACATTTCAGACCTTAAGTGCAACATAAAGCCTGAATCTCCAGAGTGAGACTGGATTTGGGATAGTTTTTACCTCTGTGCCACTAAATCATTCAGCTTTTGATTAGCAGGAAAAATATCCTGGTTATGCTACAGTGGAAGGAGGCCTTTAATGCCTTCATGGCATTCAGTTGCCTATCACTTTAGGAAGATGTGGTTTTGACAGTACTACCATTCCTTCTCCAAAGACTACGTTTTTGAGTAAATCGTATTCTGCATTAATCAAACCACAGGATTATTTTCCTTCAAGCTGTAACAGAAGACAGACTCTTGGTATGAAATGTACAACTTATCCCAATTAATATATCATTTGTACCTCTCCCCAATGATTTGGTCACAACACTCACAGGTACCAGATCAAACCCACCCGACTGACCTAAAATATTAATGCAGTTCATGATAAACCCAATTTTCCAAGCATTTGAAAAGAACCATGTCTGGATGGAAAAAAGCTCACCAAACACCAGGCTCAAGCAAGAAACAGTAATTTTGCACAGACAGAGCCATAAAGACAATAGTTCCCTCAAGTGAAAACCAGGGTGAGCTACATTGCTTATACTGCTTGGTACCTCAATGTAAGTTCACGTGCACAGTGAATTGCCACAAAACGTAATACTGTAGCTTTACATCCTAAACTTAGCCTGCATGTATCCATGTTCCAAGCCTCTGCCCCAAAGACCTTTCCACATATGTGAGACTGCAATTTTTAGGCACCCATGATACTACCATCACTGGCAAAAGTTTAAGGCAGAAAAGGTTTTACAGACATAAGGAAGGTACAACAAAATACTGCACGTGGTTTGATCTGATCTACGTGGCTACCCACAAGAAACACAGGGAGGGGGAGAGAAGCAAAGATACAGGCCTCCATTGCAAGGAGCATGATTACTTTTAAAACAAATTTTATCTCATATCCAAGAGTTCTGGTAATCCTGGCCATGAAAGCAAAGAGAAAAGGCAAGGAACCCTGAGGGTGTATCCTCTTCTGTTGCCCCACCAAAACTTGCCAAATCTTATGAATTTTAATCCCCAACTAGCTTAAAAGCATTGAAAGACATGTAGCCTAAGTGCTTATAACTGTAAAGATAACTGTGCTTGGAACATTACGTTCCGATTCAAGCCTCAACTTTCTGTTCTGCTTCCCTCCTCCGAAATCTGTGAGCTCACCTGAAACAATATGCAGAGAAGCCTCTTTGGTCATTATCTTTCATCAGCTGTCTGGCACCCCTTTAAGAACTTCTTTTGTCTCTTTGCTATGAGTTACCAGAACTCATCAGTCAGAACCTCATATTTATCGATTCTAGACAATTCAATTCTAGGAAAAACCCTTTGGTTCGATACACTGGGCTGAAACAAGTAGTGAGATTTACAGGTAACACAGAGTCTGTGTGTCAGAACTGCAATTAGAAATCCTAGCATCCTTCCTCGGCTACTAAATCTATTTCATGAATCCAGACACAAGACAGGGCCAACTGAGATGAGGACCACATAAAAGGTTGGTGATCTAATTGAACAGACAAACATGCAACTGAAAAAGATACAGTTTTTAAATGCCTGCCAGTTCTTTTGATCTGACAGGACTTGGCTGCTCACTCCCAATACATCTAACAGCTGGCTTAACAGAAGTCACTTACAAACAAACTCTTTAAGACAAAAACAATTTTAACAGTATAGACATTGCCATATGCTTACTTTTGGCAACCATGCTATACTAAGTCCAGAATTTACTATAAACTCACAGCTCTCTCCTATAGGATAATATTCATGCAGGACAGCTATTGGGCAAAACTGTCTTTAGGTATGAGCTATGATGTGAGCGACAGATGGGGTAGATGAGGGGACAGCAGTCAATATGGTGGACCATGACTTCAGGCTCCTGTAAGATCTTCAGAGGAGCTGATGGAAGTAAGGGCTGGAGACAGTGAGGTGGATTGAAAACTGCCTGAATGGCTGAGCCCAGAGGGTACACCGTGTCACAAGAGAGACATGGACATGCTGGAAAAAGTCCAGCAAAGGGCCATGAAGATGATGAAGAGACTGGAGCATCTCTCCTATGAGAAAAGGCTGTGAGAGCAGGGACTCTTCAGCCTGGAAAAGAGAAGGCTCAGGAGGATCTTATCAATAAATACAAAAACCTGAAGGGAGGGTGCAAAGAAGATAGAGCCAGGCTCTTCTCAGTGGAAACCAGTGACAGGAGAGGAGGCAATGGGTACAAACTGAAACACAGGATGATCCCCCTGAACATCAGGAAACACTCTTTTACTGTGAAGGATGACAAAGCACTGGCACAGGCTGCCCAGAGAGTTTGTGGAGTCTCCATCTTTGGAGATATTCAAAACCCATCTGGACATAGTCCTAGGCAACTGGCTGTAGGTGGCCCTGATCAAGCAGAGGTGTTGGACAAGATGACCTCCAGAGGTCCCTTCCAACCTCAACCATTCTATGATAGACACGTAACCACCCTTTTTCCAGAGGCTTGCTTGTCCATTCATAGATAAGTAACAACCTCAGAGTAAAAACAAAACAAAAAAAATCTCCAGCATGACAAACCTCATACTGGGGAAATGCACATATTTTTAACATTCTCCAGAGTCCTATATACTCTGGACCCTAAGAAACTACCCACTTCTAATTTCATATATTTTTTAATTATTTGAGCCTGTCATGCACCATATATTCTTCTTTGCTGTCTGATCTTTTCTCTATCCTAAAATTACTGCTCAGCCACTGCCACTCTTTACTGGTTCCATGATCTGGTGTTTAGCAGTTTTCTCATCCTGCTGATGACTTCAGAGTTGAAATTGGTTCTCTTCCATCTTACTCAGTTTCACTATTCAGTACAGACAGTTTGAGTGATGTTACCCAAGCCAGATAAAATAATGTAGCAACTTCCTCCACTTCTCATCATTCCCTCTTTTTGATGGTTCTATGTTTCATAAAAAGATTCAGTGAGTTAGCTCACTGATCCAGCTGCAAAGTGGGGGTTTTTTAATGGCTTTGTTTTCCAAAGTGAAGTAGACTGCTCATAAAAGAGTCCAATTGTCCAATTTACATCCAAGCTAACTGGAGCTAAGCAGCAGGTGCACTGAGCTGCTAATGACAAAAAACAAGAGAAGTGAAGTACAGCCCTTTCCCCACCCTTCCATTGGTCATGACAAATCACTGGGTCAGTTCAAACTGTTTCCTATTATTTCACCCTTGAGTCAAGCTTCTTTCTTCATTTTAGTTTCAATCTCTTTACCTTAAAGAGATTGGACCCTGAGAGACAGAGCTGCCACATTTCTATTTGGAATATGCTGAAGATAAACATGCAAGCACATGCTGCATAGATTGCCAGGGCACGTACTAATAAATCCAACGCTCTGTGGACGTGCCAGTAATACTCTTTGTACTACAAGCACACTATATACTTAATTTGCTAAAGCACAACATTTTCAAGATATGTCAGATTTATTATACTTATGCAGCAGAAATGTCCGGGATTTCTGAATGTCTTCTGCTGTCTCAGTTACTGGGGTGTAGTTCCAGCAAGGGCAGCCAGACATCTGGAAATTCTGCACAGGTCTTAGAAGAACCCCTGTAGTCTGGATGGAGGGGGTTGGGGGAGGAAAAAAGTGGACAGTCTGGGGAAATCAGACATATAGTAGTCACACCAAACTTCACAGGGAGAGGCAGTATCTGTTATTAGGTCAGACCTCTGGAAACAAGAGCTCCTACAACAATTTAGGCCCTTAGCTTTCCACAACCAACTCATGCTTCAAGGTTAAGTCTGAAAACTCATGTTCCACAATGCCTTTTCAGGATGTACTTCTGCTATCAGCATCTTGAAACCATCGTGTTATACGAATAAAGTTATGCACAGCCAGCCTCCTTACACAAATTGGAGAGAACTGCTTAAGCATTTGACAATGCCAGAATTATGATCTTAGGACAGCCTTTCCCCACACAGTCCTCCCACACTTTTCCGTCTTCTGCCCCCAACTCTTCTCTCCTCCTCCTCTAAATCAGTTAGTCACCATTCTTCACTGAAGAACCAATTTTTCCCTCCTGCTCACTCTCCAAATTATTAGCTACTCAAAACTCTAAATCAAGCTCTGCAATCTCCTGTCCTAATTAAATCAAAGGAAAGAGTAGTTCACATAAATAACATTTTCAAGATCTAGTTTTAGCTTCTAGATTTTGCAGCAAAGTTTCCAGTCCCGCTTCAGGGCCAGAAGGTTAAACATTTCTCAATGACGCAGGCTCCCTTAGCGAGTGAGTGACGAGGAAGTGGTCCAAAAAAACCTCATTCTTCCCAGGCACTAAATCAAAAACAGTGAGTGCCTCTCTCCAAGGAAAACTGGGAGGAGCGGAGCAGTCTTTTATAATAAGCAGTCACTTAGTCTACCACCATAATGCAAAACCCCAGTACAAGGAAGAGAAGACAACAAAGCATACCAAAAGAAAAGAAAAGAAAAAAAACCAACACAGAAATGAGATTGTGAGAGTACATTTAAACTTACATGGAAATAAAAATAAAATTAAAAGAAAAAAAAACAAAACCACAAAACCCAGTCACTTAAGCTTCTGTAGAATACTACATTTCTGTATAAAATTACTATTCTTTCCTGGTGCATTTAGGTTGCTGGTAACTTTCTAGCTTAAAATTAAACATGTTTTGACCTTTAAATGGGCTGAAATATTCCTCTCTGAGAGACCACTTTTCATATACTACACTGTTCCAGACACTCACATGTTAGTCTCTGGATTTTCAAGACAAGATTAGTAAGAGGTTTCTCCATAAGGAGCCTACTAATCTGGATCTTGTTCTTGCTTAGTTTGAGGTAACATGGGGTCAGCAAAGGCGTACTGCAAAGTGTTTTCTATTTATTTCAGCTTTCAGTGAAAGAATGTTGAAGGCTTTAAACCTTGGGAGTGTTTTGCAATAAGTCAAGCTCAAGGTACTTTCTGAAGAGCTTAACCAACAGTTTTGGGAGTTATAATTTTTAACTGGTGGTATCTCAGTGTCAGATAGTAACTTTAATAAACCCAAACTACTCAATTTATTTTCAAAAGGTGTATATTTAATTTGAGTTTACATCAGTGAATGCAAAATCCAAATGTCAAATATTGAGAGACATAGACAAGGAAAAGCAGCTTCAATCAGAGTATTTCCTGCAGGAAAAAAAAAAGGAAAAAAATAAATAAATCTCAGTCACTTATTATTTCAGGCTGATCAAGCCTGCCTGTGCTTCACTGGAAGCTGCAACTTCTTTATTTGTGATACACTTGTTTCTGAGAAAAAACAATCAGGGCAAAGAAAATTAAAAAGACTACAAAGAACCATAAATACATTTCTCAACCTACTTCTCACACTGGATAATTAAATAGGTTCCTAACCTGCTGGGATTCCAATGCTGTGCATAATGCTAGGAAGTATCATTAACATTACTTAGAGGATCCGATTTAAAATAAGGATCATAATAGAAAGACAAAAAAGTATTCAGCAGGTCACGTTTGCAGACACTACTTTAGCACTTGCGTACTACTTCAGGATATTGTTAGTGGATGTAGCTTCTTCTAATGAAAATATTTTCCCTGCATTAAGCTTCGGATCAATTTAACTACAAAAAGTTATTTGGCCTAAAAGACACCGACACATGCTCATTTAATATAGAAAAACAGAAGATTTTTAACCAAAGAGAGAAATTCTAGGACAGTTTTCCAGTATAAATTGCTGGCAAGTGAGAAATCTAACACTTTTTAAAACGATGCTTGATAAAATTATGAAGGGGAGTGCATGACCTGATTACTTGCAACAGCAGGGGAGTGGGCTCTGCAACCCTGAAGGATAATTTCAGTTCTGTTTCTTTATGACTTCTTACCTACTTAAACTATTGCTAAACTATACAACATTCTTAAACCACACTAAGGTTAATCACAAAAGGGAGCTGTGCCAATGTAATTAAACCACTTTCCTATGTTGATTCTATTAGTAATATTCTCTTGACAAAGAAATTGAGGGGAGAGGGGGCAATATTTCTTCTATTAAGATAAAGATTCTAGTTTCACCTCCACAAAGCAGGGTTCGTGTTTTCTTGGTCATAAATTGAAAAAAAAAAAAAGTTCAGATTGCCTCAAGGTAACCAGCGGAGGTTTCTCCATTTGAAAAGACAATTTGAAACAAGTGTCAGTCTCTTCTTGGAAGAACCCTAAGGTCAGAACAGCAGAGGGTGCTGCAAGTCTGAACTGAGGTGCATCAGCTCAGCAACAAGGATCATCATACCAGTTTAGAGAGACTCAGTACAACACACGTTCAAATATTAATCCAGAACCTAAATTAGTGGCAGGCCACAAAGATGACTATGATCAGTCTGAGCCTATTTAAATAATCATTAAGTCATTTTTATACGATTGTGCCTAAGGAC
The DNA here is from genome assembly GCF_000708025.1 of Charadrius vociferus. Taxonomy (NCBI): domain Eukaryota; kingdom Metazoa; phylum Chordata; class Aves; order Charadriiformes; family Charadriidae; genus Charadrius; species Charadrius vociferus. The sequence goes on along the minus strand of NW_009646963.1, from coordinate 2,135,595 downwards.
CCCAAATAAGAAGCTGATTTAAATAATTCTTTTTTTACTTCATTTTGCTCATGCACTTGAACTATGTTCTTAAAGAAAGGCTGATTCACATTCATTGTGTAAATGAACGGGTAACTTACAGAATACGATGACAGCAATTAAATAGAGCCCATTATACATAATGCATTAATTTACCAGCAAGGAAGACTCTGCTTTGATTAAAGTTACAGCATATAAAACCTGACATGAGTTTACATGCATTTTAAGTTTTCATTTAGTTTTTAATAGCAATTGGTGAATGATAAAAAAAAACCACAGTACGATTATGACAATCTTAGGATGTAGATTAGAAACTGCTTAAAATGCACACACACAGACATACCCCTCCCTTAAAGTTATTTCTCCATAGTTACATTTTAAAGTAAGCTGGAACCATAAGAAAGGTTAGGAAACAAAGCAGTGGGTGAATAATTGTTTTGTGTCTACCACATCTTTGCTGTTATAGAACAAATGCAGCTTGTGTGTGCCCTTGCAAGTTCATCTTAGTTCACAAAGACAAAAAGCTGCCTGGGTGTTTTTTTCCTACTTTGTCTTTCTCAACCTGTAGTGTAACACTCACTGCATGAAATGAATGAAAAGAGTATTTTCAAAGCAGATAGAGAATATATTACTATTTTGAAAAGGTAATATATCACTTCAACAACTACTTACTCCAGGTTTTAATAGATTTCCAGCAGTTTCTTGTTTAAATTTAAAGTTGTCAGGAGAAATAGGCACTGCTCAACTAAGTGATTATAATGAGTTGTCTTCATTGTAGAGGCTGTCATTCTTGACCAAAATAAATAAATAAATAAATAAATAAATAAAGGGCATCTTTTATATTTAGTTTCAGTACAATCGTTTAACTCTAGTTTGGCTAACTAAACAACACAGTGGTTTGATTACTCAATAGTTAATGACAGGGATAAAAGGCAGCAAAATGTTATGTTCAAATCTTTCATGAATGGAATAACTCAGTAATGTGCACCTTACAGTTGTGCACTCCTCACTACACGTCTTATAACAGCCAACTCGGAACTTCATGCAGTTAGTAGCTCTGGCATAAAATTTTCCATATTTAAAGCTGACTTCAGGAACGTCCCATTTGCTGCTTCGGAAAGAATTCCCACTGCATGATGACGATGAAGCTCGCATAACTTTGTTCAGTCTTTGGATCACATGCAGGATTCTGGTTAAAAGCCAGTGAAGAGTCATTTTATCACTAGTCAGAATATACACATCTCAGGGAACTCTACCAGCAACCAGGGAGCTCTTCACACTTCCGAGGAACTTGCTACCTAGATACAAAAGGTTACATTTCCAAATGCCATAGATTCCAAACTGAAATCAGAAGTTCTATTTTTAAAGTGGTGATGATGCAAACTATAAAGCTAGGAATGTTTTCCCCTCACCTCCACTCTCCATCCAAAAGCAAAATCCTGATTGTATTATTTCAAGAACTCATTGCAATCTCAAAATTCCAAATTGGGGAGCGGAGAAAAAGAAATAATCGTCATTTTAAGTTCTACTATTCAAACAAAATGAATGCCAAAAACTAGAGGAAAAAACTCACAACTAGAAAAGTCTCTTACTAGGAAATGAAAGCGCAACAATAAGGAAAAAATCCTACTAACAGGTGGTTGAAAAAGACAAGATAAAAGACAAGATGAAGTTAGAAGGCATTTTAGTGCATGAATGAGAGGTTATTCTTATAAACACCAAAAGCCAGCACTGAATTTAAACTTGATTTAAAACAGAAAAAAGAAAGCCAACCACAAAAACTGCAGCTCTGAAAGAGTTGAAGAGGGGGACACCTCCCTTCTATGAATACACAGACACGATGTCCCCTTTCATCCCATTAAGAGTAGTTTAGCAGCTGACATCCCTAAAGCACTTCAACTTAAATACTTTAAAGAGGGAACAGAAAAAGCCTGGGAGCTGTGTTTTGAAAGGAAGAATGAATGGGATCAGCATCATGCTGTCCTAAATTGAGTTTAATATATCACTAGTCAGCTGAAGTAGCTAAAAAAATGCAAATTTTCCCCTGAAAATGAGTGAAGTTTTAGATTTGATTCAAGATGACACTAACTTTCAATTGCAATAATTGTTCTTTTTTTCAGAACCAGTTGGATACAAAGAGAATTAGGCCAGAGAAGTCAAGTTTTATCCCCTATCGAGAAAGGAATTACTTTGATGGTCATTTACAGCGCTGACTTCAAAACAACACCTCTTTTGTTCTCTAAATATGCATGGAAAAAATACTCTTGTTCATCTAAACGGCACTTCTAACAGTTTAGAACAACCTGCTTTTGGTTTGCATACCCTGCTTGATCTGTAATAGATTCTATGATTTTTTTCAGCAGGTCAATGGAACAATATATCAAAATCCAAATACGCTACCCAATAGCATGTATGCTACCTAATACCCCTATGTTGAGGAGATCTTAATTTTTTTCAGTATACTCACAGAAAGAAACTAAGATTACAAAGAGACAATTATTAATGTGCAACATATACCAATACAGTGCAAACCAGAGTATAGTGCACATAAACAAACCAATGCTACCCAGAACAGTAAATGAAAAAGGTTTTAAGTAGAACAAAATTTAGGAGAAATGGAATTCATTAACAAAAGTAGCCATTTGGCCAAGTGCTAACGTACATTAATTCTGGCAATGCCAGAATGCTGCTAGACTAAGTGACCGTAACTCTTATCTATCTATGCAAAACGACTGCAAAAAATTATATGAAATTCAGGGATAATCTATCTGGCTGATTGCACCTCTGTATGTGTACTGCAGACACATTTCTTCCCAGCAACCTTCATAGAAAGGAACTTGTGAACAAAAACAACTAAAATTTAAAAAGAAATGGAAATTATCTTTGAAAGTTTGTATTTGCCACTTAAGCACAAAATTTGCATATAGTGGCCAGCAGCACAACCAGGACTCCGGAGATTTCCCCAATTTGCACAAGCCCCTCATATGGCCGTTCAAAAACAGTTTTAAGTGTTACTGGATTGTAGATTGTGTCAGAAAAAGTATTCTTTTAGCACTCTTCCCTCTTCATAAAAAAAAAAAAAGAAAAAGAAAAAAAAATATTCACAACTCATTCTTTCAGCGGGCCAAACAGTCTGTTACAGAACAAACCCAGGTCATATCAACAAACTATTCAGTTCATATCTTGACCGAACAGTGACCAACAGCAAAAGAATTTGCAAGATCTCCATATGGGATAATTAGGTAGTGACATAAATAACAGAAAGGCTTCAGGGGAAAGAAAAAAAAATAATAAAAAAAATGAGGCTACATAGAAGGATTAGGCTGAAGTAGATAATGGGAAGGAAATAGCAAGCTTTTGGAATCAGCAAATAAAAATAAAGAAAATAAATGAGTCAGATGCTGAGAGAACCAAGGCATCAGAAAGGACCAAGTGACTTCTGGAGAAAAATGCTAATGAGGGAGCTCCCACTGCTAAGAGCTTGGCATAGATAGACCTGCACATCAGCTTGATTTTCACCAGAATGAACACACACAAACTGGCATGGGGCTGTTTCCAAAACTGTATTGTTGAATATGAATGTAGAATTTTGCCTCACTGTGTATGACCATTTTTTGAATGACTGGGTCAGTAATACCATAGTTCTTCAAACAAGTTCAGTAGTCCAATGAGGTGCCAAATACAGCAGTTAAGTTTCTGCTCTTATTTTCACATTCTTTCTCGGTCTACTGCCTTTTTGAAATGTCTTTTCAGCCTGATTTTCACTTTTACTTTTTCTTCCTCAGCTGTCATCACTTGTATTGATGTTTTCACTCTTCCCTTTTTCAGTTTGATGGGTATGTTTAATTTTTATGGTCAATACAACATGCACCTCACTAGTCATATTGTTCCTGCTTTGTGTTTTGTTCTGAAGAAATAGTCCCTCCCAGTTTAAGCTATTCTGCTCCCAGAACAGTAAAGTTGTATTCTCTTCCTCAGTTCTTTCCCTAAAGTATTAAGAATGTTTTTTTATCTTATATAACAGTATCAGAGGTGTTGCTTTTTATGTGCCCACCAACATGGAATACAAACATTATTTCCTATATCAACTGCAGCTTCAGATACTGTTACTTCTAGAATGGACTCCCATTACTACCCAAGCATTAAATTAGCACAGTCTTACGACCTGCATACTTTCAGGACATTTGGTCTATGGAGTGCAAGCTGTTTAAGGTCTATCAGGACAATTTATTTACCCAGCTTAGGCCATGATTCTCCTACTTCTTCAACAGCTGTTCAGAAACCTTGTTGAGTTGACTGGGACAGCTGTTCCCAGCTTCCATCTTTCCAGCAGGGCTTCTGGAGATGAACCAAGATGCCTTGATGGACCAAGAAGCCTTGAGAAGTTGTCTTTCCTCATTAGATGATTCTAGATGATTCTCTCAATGAAAAGGGGATCCAATTTGAGTCTCAAGTGGTTTGCCCAACAGACAACTGAATTACCTCAACTAAGACAAACAACAGTGGCAACCAACAGCAGCTGAAGTCACAAAATGCTAAATTTTTTTTAGGAAAAAAAAAAAAGTTGAACAATTTGGTCTCAGCATCAAGTAGCTGTTTTCCTTATCTAAAAGCTTGTTATACACTTCCATTATTCAAGACTGATCTTTAAAACTTGCTATGCACATGGTTCCATCCTGTTGTCATACTTAATTTCCCCACCAATCTTGTGAATCCATTTATATAAACATTTGCCTGCTTTTGCTTAATATTTTTCCAACAGTGGTTGATCCAGGAGAAAAGAGAGCTGCGACTGATGGAAGAGGTGCAATAAATCTATATCCCTCATTAGGTAAGGTAAGCTTGCCAGGAAATTGCCTCAACATTGCAGAACACCACTGCATAATCTAGGACTAAGGTTAGCTGACTTAAGCGAAAGCTACATACAAGTACTCTTTAGTGGGAGAAACTCTCACCCTAAGAATTAAAGGCAAGCCTCAGGAGTTTTCATAGTTTGGAAGAAATGAGAAACACAGCCACAAAAAGTTTTGAAAAAAGTAATACTAATATGAAGGCTGTTTCCCTAATTTTAACAAGTCTTACTTTATTCTGTGAGTTTCCCCAGAATATCATACACAAATTCAGTCACAAGAACCCTGAAAAGTAAATTTCATGGCTCTTGCTTGTCTGCCAAAAAAATTAACAGAATTAGAAAATCTAGGAGAAGCAAAACACATTGAGGTAAACATTTTTTTCAGGCCTTTTCATAACAACTGTCATATCAAGAAAAAAAATAATTTCTTTACAACAAATATTAGATACTCTCTGCCATACACATCCTGTTCAATACCAAACACCTTGCTAATGTCTAAACCATACCTCCAAAATTCACAGACTGCAAGACTATGCATAGAGTAATGATGTGATGTATTCTGTCCAAACACCCTTCTGAATAGAGACCAAAACTATGTATGCCATATAAGATGCAGCCCTGCCGTAACACCTCTCTCGCCTTTCCTATTTAAAACAGGAGGTGGAAAAAACATACTCTAGTTCTCTAAACAACAAAGAATACAACCATATGTCAGAACTATAAAATAAAGGTCATACAGGATCTTTATAGACATACACAATCTTCACAGATAATTTACTAAACGTAAGACTCTAAATTAGGGAAATCAGCACCACAAATTCAGAAAAAAACCAGCAATTTCTGGAAAAAAACTATACTTAACTACGAAGTTATTATTTTACTTGTCTCTCCAAGTCACTACTTGAGGAAAAGAAAAAGCATTTAACTTTCAGAAACAAGTTTGTCTTGACACTTTCGGCATTACTTATGTACTACTTTTAAGGCAATGCTCTACAAGACATTAAGAGTACACAAATGCAAACCCAAACTCCTAGGCCACTAGTTTGTGGTCGGGTCTTACCAAGGTTACAGGGTTACTCTGTTCCCATCCATAGAACAAAGGACATTCATATCTATACATATTTGTTAAGTTTCATGACTACACAATGTTCTAAAGCCTCAGATAAAAATACTCTACAGAAATACACCAGATAGTTCTCACTCTGGCATATCTTAGATGTCAGAAATGCAACTCTACATATCTAAAAGGTAAGCACAGTATCACATAAAGACCATAATATTTAGGACAAAAAAAAAAATCATATTAACACAATACCATTTTCATTCCCAAGGAAACAGTCTTTCAAGATATAAAACAAGTATCGGGAAATTTCAAAGCAGAAGTTTTTTTTCCCCAAAATGCGCAATTTAAGAAGTATCTCTCCAAAGTATCAAGAATATGTTTCATCGAAAAATAATTAACAATAAAACCACACAAATCCACCAAAAGTTAAACAGAGGAAATTTATTTAGAACAAGTCCTAGATCTGACTGGCATTTTCTAATCTTCATGAAGCACTTAAATTTAACACTAGGGACCAACAAATGAAGAACAGAAAGATAATTTTATCTCTGATGAAGCTCTAAAGTGATCAGTATTTAACAACCAACTAGTATCCATCTGCAACCTGCACATGAAGTTACCACAGCACTCTAATTTGACTTTTCTCAAAGTCACATAGCCTCCTGGCAGTCCCTACATAGTTCAGCAACCATGATTCACTGGCAAAATTTACCCATGGCATATGTTTGGGATGATACCTGATTGGAGTGTTGCAATCTGCATTTCTGGTTCCATCATTGTCATGTTGATCCTTTTCTCAACAGTTACAGTCCCTTAAAGACCTCTTTTTATATATAGATATAAATATGTTTAAAAAAAATAAATCCAAGAGGACCTCTCAACTTCAATCTTGTTCAAAACTTGAAAAAAATTCTCATCCTTCTATGATGAAAACTATGCCTACTGAAACAACTCAGTCTTTAAACATGCAGTTCTCTGCTTATTCACTACAGGCAAGTTGGAACAGCCCAGAATCAAATTACTGCTAGGAGAAAAATGAACACTCGAAGGGGAACGCAAGATGTGTAGTTTGCAGAAGTAAGGTCCGCCCCTTGATGCTCTGTAAGTAAAAGGGAGGGGAGAGGAAGGGGTCAGAGACACTACAACTGGCAGTTTTTTCCCCTTTCAAAAGAGAAGGATGACGTATTTAGTAGACTTTCAATCCCCTAAGGGGCTCTGCTGATGAGGCAATTTCATTCCAAGGACAAGGAGACCCAGTGTTAACATAAACATGCAGACATCCTCAGCTTTGAAACAACATGGCCAAAACCATATACATCCTGCTGACAGATCAGTTACTTTTCTTCAATCTTTACCACTCCTTTTTCTTAATTGCACTATTCCCTTATCCTATCAACTCCCCTTGCTGACCACTAAACCTGAGCTACTATAACAAAGGATTGGAACATCTTCCAAATAGATGGTAGCATCTGTTTCCTAAAAACAAACAAAATGCCCTTTCTCCTTCAGACTTTTCCCATTGTGGATCACACCCTCCATCCAACCTGTCTAGAAGTTTAAAAAACACTAAAGCTATGTTTCCCAAGTCCAGGCGATTAGTGTCAAATGATTTGGAATAGCGGACAAAACTTACATAGTCAAATATTTCTTGAGTAAAAGATAAAAATAGAATTAAATCTTTCCTTACTAGATGATTCTAGCTCCCAATAGAAAGGAAATTCAATTTCGGTCTCTAAAGAGTCTCAAGTAATTTGCCCAACAGATAATTTAATTATCTTAACAAACTAATTCCAATGCTTCTGTCCCCTGAGCAGCTTTCCCTTATTCCCCATCTTTCCCCAAGGCTCACTGTCATTTCTCATTAGGTCATCTAAGTACGTAACTGCATATATTTGCACCAAACCCAAAAGTATATTGAGCTCTGCATCAAAGACACAGACCAATTTTTAGATTTAAAATCACTTTGCAGCAAGTCAGAATCCCTCTCTTGCCACAAAAGTATCTATCAAAATGAGTAACTGGGTGTGCAAAACTGCTTTAGCGCTGTATTCTGACCCCTCCAATCTTAAATAACTTCAGGGCTTCTCCAGTACTCAGATGCAAGAACTCCCCAACAGCTGCTCCACAGCTGAGAGAAGCGCATGACAGGTTTCAGCAACATATCTTCCTTCCCCCACACAAACACATCTGGGGCTTCAAAAGAGGCAGCAGAAACTCATTTGGCAGCTTTAAACAATACAGGAAGATCCCTTACAGTGATGATATTGTACTATTTATCCAATTTCCATATTTGTTACATCAGTAGTGTGTTTTAAAAGGAGAAGAATCAGCTCATTCGGACTTCTCTCGTATTCAAATGCCACCTATGCAGTCCTAGATTCGCAGCCAGACTAGGCAAAAATTGCAGACCTAAATGTTCATTCTTCCTATGTAATACTTACGGAAAGGAACTGCAGTGGTGCATTTAGAGATACTAGTGACAGAAATAAGTAACTTTAACACCTACCCCGAATATCCATATTCATCATAAATAAAGGAAACCACCAATTTTCAGCAGAATGTATCCTTATTTTGTGGTGATACGTGGAAATATAAGGGGAAGCAATATGAGCAAAGAGGAAAAGAAGTTTTTCCTACAGTGTCCAGGAATATCACCTCAACTCCCTGAAGTATGTACATGTGCACTGTCAGTGACCGTGAACAGACAGATGGAATTTAAAGCACTAACCAGGACGTTGATTATTTGACCAACATGGAAGATGAAGATTGCACTACCGAAGGTCCTCAGGCAGATATTCCTTCATTATACTTTGTGCTAATGTATGATAGTGGCAGAGGGAGAGTTACAGCCTGCAGAAGTGGCTGATGGTATCCCAGTATAAACGAATTATAGAAAACTTGATATTTTCTTGAGGAAAGCCACACACTACAGAGGCAGGCTACCACCCAAAGCTAGGATTCAGTTTGCTCACCCAAAGCTAGGATTCAGTTTGCTAAGTACTAGTAGCAACTGACTATTGTGGAATGGTGCAATCTTTCTTTTGTGAAGCAGCCACTCAGACTGAGAATCTTGCTAAATGGCATTCTCCCTTTAAAGAACCAGACTTCCTTTCCCCATTACTACCCTTAATATTTAAAACAGCAAAACCAGCAACAGAAGTCCTTACTCACACAGACAAAACAGCTGCCCAGATCTGGGCCTGACTTGTTTAACAAGCAGTTTAAATTCATGAAAAAGGCATGTTGTTTTTTAAATAGCTATCAAATTATATGTCTAACGTTCATCCGTCAGCCTTGAACCTTGAAATCTCAGAGGCAGTAAGAGAGAAACTGGAAAGGAGAAACAGAAGGGAGAGGAATATTACACACCAGGGATTGGAGAAGGGCATTATAATCTTGTTAACGTGATTGGGAACAAACAAAAACCGTGTTGAGAGCTAACTTGTTAAAGCCACCACATTATAGCTTCCTTTGGCATTACTCCTTCCAGTTCAGCTATTCCCCCATCACTATTTAGAAGTTTGTTTTAAATATTTCAAGAGATTACCACTTCTCAGCTGTTTAGTAGCTCCCATCAGTAACAGGCCAATCATTTCTATCATGCTCTGAATCTCATAGCCCTACCAGAAACTTTCAGACAGCATGCTAAATTTATAGTCTCCTGGGACATAAAGTCTCTTAACACAAATCTATCCAAGATAGACTGGCTGTTTTTATTCAAACAACCATTCCCCTTACTCACACACAAGAGAAAACAGCAATCCTCATTGGAATGTGTGTAAAGGACAGATCAGAGAAAGCTATATATTCCCTGTCTTGATCCATTTATTACAAGACAGACTTAATCTTCTTCACATGTAAATTCTGGATGAGGCAGTAACCACCACTTGGTAATTAAACATAACTTTAAGTCACACTATTCCAGAAGTCAAATATACACTAAAACAAAAATAAAAACAAAACAAACAAACAAAAAAAACACAACAACAAAAAAAAAAAAAAAAGAAAAACCAACACCAAACCACATGACAAAAACACAAAGTGGGGAAATAATTTCAGAATAATCTTGTCTCTTTAAAACCCTTTCTCGGGAATAAAACACCACCCTTGTTGATAAACAAACATGCCTAACTTAAGTGAGTTCACAAGTCACAATATTCACTTTTTAAAAGGACAATTTATGACATGATTTAAAGAAAACATTATCAGTGTTTTTAAAGTCATGGTAGCAAGAAGACAGCTATAAAATCTGCAAAGTCACTGTAATAAACTATATTTGAAATAAATCCTGAATCTAACTGCATTCAATGTAATGACAATCCAGGATGGGAAAGAAGGGGAGGGAGGCAGGAACATATAACCTAATAAAAGAATTATAAGAGCAATCACCTATGCGATTCTTTAAAATAAAACCAAGTGCCCTAATAAACATTTAAAATATTACTCCTATCTTTTAACAGTAAATAGGCATAGGCATATAGGCGCTAAATTAGCTCCCTTAGAATCATTTTAAAAGTTCATATCCCTAATTTGTGAGTATAATCACCAACAGCTTATGTGGCAGCAATTAATCCCATGCTTTGTACAGCACTTGGTCTTTACAGTAACAGGAGTACCTTCTGATACCTAAAGCACACGCCTGTTATATGACTTCAAGTCACACTGAAATTCCACAAATTCCAACTACTCTCTTTGCCCCCAGCACATACGATACTTTAAGGCAAGCATCCCAGATCAAGTAAACCCCAAAAATTGACAAGCTGGTACAAGTTTTACAAGATTACAAACCTGTAATCATAAAATGCAACAGTTCTTTTGAAAGAATGTTACTTCATCTTAAACAAGCCTACAATGAGAAGAAACCAGGACTGTTGTACACTTCAAACACAATGTTCTTCATGACCTCTGGACAAAACTAACTATGAATTCATCTGGGGAAAATGGGTCTAGAGAGGGTCAATAAGCTAGTGGAGCAATTATCAGAATTTCAAATGAAAGTTAAATAGAAGGACATTTTTGTTCAGAAATTATCAAACTGCATAAGATTTGTTTATTCATCAGTTGTTTTTTCCCCTTTTTTGTAATCACATTCATGAGGGCCTTGCTGTAACCCTGCCCTAAGGGTTGGGAAAAGTTATCTTGGCATCTTAGTACAGGTGACTGAGAAAAATCAAGATACATTTAAGAGCTTCAGATGACTCTGTAATGACCTTTTTTTTTTTTTTTCACTTGTGCAGCAACTAATGAGTCAGTCACAGGTAATCTCTCATAGTTAAAGAAAGCTGAGTCCTTCATGAACATGGGTAGAAAAGGAGAAGGAATGTGAATTTTGGGTAGAAAATCCACTGTGAAGCACAAAGACAATAAAATATAGCTACACCTTTAATGTTCCATTGAGCTCCATGTCTGAATAGAGCCCAATAAGTGTGTCAAAATATTTTTCTAAAACCTTATCACATAATGCTTCCTTCCACTAAAGTGACAAGAAATTGTTTCCTATTTATCTATTATGTTCCAGTACTTCACACATATCCTTAATAGCCTTTATTACATTTTAATGGCTCTGAAACAAAACCAACAAGAACCCCCCCCCGAAACACTCTTGTTGCTTTTCAGTTTTTTAAGAGCAGAAAAAAAAGCAGAAAAAAAAAAGGAATCCGCTGTCCTAAGACATATGGCAGCATGTGCGTACAAGACTGCACTCCAGTTCTCCCATGGGATAGATAATTCCATCATGCTTCACATGCCAAAGAAATGTCTATTTTAACTCAGCTAACAGTTAATGTTCCAGAACCATGGCCTGAAGTAACAAATTCAGTGCAAATCCACGTAATATTTTTCTACAGGCATCTACAGATAAACAAAGTCTGCTGCAAGCAAAAGTTCCACAAAGGGTTAACCTGTTAGAAGCACTCAGCGTAATTAGTTAGTTCAGCTGTGAGTCAGCAATGCCTGTCTAGAACTGCAAACAGGAGACCCTTTGACACAGATAGGCAGCTTCCAGCAAGTCTCTTATTTACCATCTCCTCCCCTTCCACTGCCACTCAGCTTCAATCTTCCTCATACCTCGAATTCAGCAAATTGTCACAGAAGCAGTTTCACTGCACAAGATATGCTTCTACAACCACTTTGGATTGCTCAAATGTTTAAGCAGATTGCCATCTCAACTGACAGATCATCTCTAAAGGTTTTTCAACATGTTTGAAGCCAAAGGCACAACAACAAAGACACACCATATAAAAAAAACGGAGCTTTAACAAGCTCAACAGCTTTCAACAGCTGTGCAACCCCTACCCCAAGATAACTGAAAAGTTCCCATTCGAGGGAACAAGTTTATTAATTCAAAATGCATCAGCTATGTTTCTCAACAGGTCACTAAGCTAAGTCTCCTTTTATGCTGTGACAGTTTGCAGATAACTATATTTCAACAGCACTTTTCTGTCTCACAATACTTTAATGAATGTACACACAAAACACACAACAACATACTGCAGCCTAGAAGAAAAGCGCATTGTATACCTCCGAAGATAAGAAACATTCAGGTAGTCTAGATCAGGGACTTTGGACTTTTTGCTTTGTCTGAAAACCTACACCTCCAGCAGTAAAATTCCCACTATTGTGCTGAGCCCTGATAAAGAATCAGCTCTGAAGAGATCCACCTCATGAGTCATTTCCGGGAATATCCTGATTTTCTTTGGCAGAAGGTATGGGCAGAGGTGTTCCTTTTCAAATACTTTGTAAACCCAACCCGCTCCAGTCAAGCAGATTTCCAGCCCACAATGATACAGCGTCAAGTCCATAAAAATAACATTATTCTGATAGAGGAAAACCATCTACTTCTGTAAAATATTCCCAAGATACCATTTTTTAAACCTATCCAAACAACTGAATGAAATAAAGACTCTCTCATTTCTGTAACAGAATATCCTTTCCTCTGACCATAACAAATGCTGTTGTGTCCTGCTTGTACCCATTCAACATGCTGCTAAAAGTTTCATTTTCCTAAAAATGTACTCCTATCTGTTGTCAACATTAGTATCCCTTTTCCTGTGGCATCAAGAATAAACTGCTTCTTCCCAATTCAGGAACCTTAATCATGTCTTATTCACTAAGAAAAGAAGAGCCCTGCCTCCAGTAAGTTCACAATGTCACCTTCAGGTGACCAGCTGTCAGGTTTTGGAAACAAAGGCTCATATGTTTTTCCCATGCTGCCTCCAAGCCCTCTACCACCTTCAAAACTACCTCAGTTAAATTCCATTTGAAATCTCTCCTTGTCTCCGTAACTATAAAATGCCCAAGTCTGCCACTAGTTGAGGTGTGTTGAGATCACAGCCTATCATGCTGATTAATATTCCAATTTCTTCTCTTTTATTTACCACCACCATCTTTATCTCATACTTAGAGGATGGCAAACATTAAGGATTACAAGTTTTTTGTTCTGTTTTTGCAGTTTCTAGCATCTCCATTTTGAAGGCCTGTAAACATGACTGTAACCACATAGTGATGGTACAATATATATGAACGAGGAAACTCTTTTTATCCTCTTAAAAAAACCAATATTTTGGATTGAAGTTAATTCTTAAAACTAGCAAAACACTGATACGCTGTTCAGAGAAGGGCATGCTCAGTTTCCAGAGGTAAAGAACCAGGCACATCAAGTGTGTTATCCCTCCGATCCAAATTACCATCCTACAGTTCACATATTCTAAATCACTTTACCATAAGCATTACATTCTGGTTATAAAGCCACTCCAAATCTCCCCAGCATTTCCAATATGCTGTGCCATGCAGCTCTACATAATTCATATAATGCATCATACAATGCCCAATACTGTAAGGCACCCAGGACTCAACCATGCTCAAATCCGTAGTATCTTGCAGGTAAAGTTGATAACAAGAATTCAGGCTCTAGCAAGACCTTCATATTGCCAAGAGCCACCAACATATATAACAGAGGATGGAGTAAAGGGAATCACCTAGAGGAATTCACAAACAAAAGCCACCAGTTAGGAGTTTCGTTTGTCACAGGATGGGGCTGAACATGGCTTTTAAGGCAGCCTAGTGATCCTGAGCTTCAGGCAGTTCACATTCTTCCAAAACTAGGAATTCTGGTCACCAAGTGATCATGTATTTTCCCGCTCCACTGTCACTCACCAAACGGTCAGAGGGATTCATACCATAATTTTCCATAAGCTACCAGCAGATTGAGAAACATTGGCAGGCATTTTCACTCTAGGATTAGAAGGCCTACTGGGATATTTCATTTTTAACTCTAGGTATTGTTCCTACTTCTAACAAGCCTGACAGAACTCTTCAGACATTTGCAGTGAGAAAGTTACTCACCCTTGGTAAGTGCAAACCAAGGTGGCAAAGAAAAAAATCTACAGATGGCTGTAGTCTGAAGATGAGCTAACGCTTTCTTTTACTGACTGTCTCAGCTTTGCACAACTTTTAGTCACCACAAAGCACACGGAAGTTGTTTCTGATATTCACCTAAAACAGTAATCTAAAGCATTTACCACTGGAGCGCTCCCAAACTTCTACAGCCAGTGACATCAATCCTTCCCCTCAAAGAACATACATCAGTTTTGTCAACTCCAGATTATTAGTTCTTCATACAAATAAAACATTGTAAGAAGTAATAAGAAGCAGCTCAGTCATCAGAACATATACCATTACAACACCATGGTACTTCCTTGGTGAGGATATACTACACGAGACATGAGCACACTGTACCACTTACCATTTTTCCTTTCACTGAGAGGAGGAAGGTTGGGGTTTCGGCCATGATGGAGGTTGAGGGTCAGCTCGGGCTGCAAGGAGAGCTCCTGCAGCTCATTGGCAACAGCTTCGCTCTGAGGGCTGGGGGCCGCCGAAAGTGACACCAGCACTGGCTCATCATCATTTTCGCCAGCCCCTCCTCCGTCCAGCCCATTTCCAGCAATGACGGAAGGGGGCAGGCACACTACACCGGAGAAATCCACTTTGGCTTTCGTGATGGCAACCTGCAAGAGAAACAACAAAACAAACAAGAAAAAGTAAATCTCACATAAGAGTCTTAACCCATATGTCCAGTTCATCATGGCGTCTCCATAGTCTAGAGAAACGTTCATGAGCACAGTGTTTGTGTTATCACCATCAATTCAAATCCAACTAGTGATTGAAACTTGCTAAATTCAGCAGTTTATAAACTTGCATAAACTTCCAACAGCGTCACTGCAGAAAGTACTGATGAAACTACAGATTATTATCATTTTCTTAAAAAGTATGAGAACATTCTCAGCTTTTGGTACTTTAGGAACCCAATCTTGAGAAGATACAGATTGAGTTGTGCCAGTGAAGTCAGCCTATCTAGAAACTTGCTGAACTCTTGATTACTCTCCTTTTATACCAACCACGGTGTTTTAACAGGACAACTGTCAATTTGAAATCCAGTCTGGTAAAGTAATCCTTCATATTAAACCTGCAAGGACAGCCGAGTACCACAAATGAGAATTTTCAAAGAAAATAATTTGCATTTCAAAAAAATAATTCTCTTGCTCCATCCTCTCTTCCCCACTCAATATTAGTGAAAATGAATGCAAGAAAAGCATTCCACATAAAGTAAACAAAAAAGCTTTCCTGTCTAATACTTCAGCTACAGAAATGTGCAATATATAAAGGGCTTTAATGAAAAAAGCAATTTTAAAATGTTTAATGATATTTCTGTAATCCTTTAAATAAGTATTTAAAAGCCACCACTATGTTAAAACTAAATTCTTTTATGTTCAGTAATTTAAACAGAAACAAACCAGCTGGAAGTCTCTAGTGAAATGGTTACTGTGTCAACATTTAAACAGTAACGGACATTATACAAGGGCAATTGTATTTGGTTTTGATTAATGAAGATGGAAGTCTACTGCTTCTTGGTATGCTGCTGTTTCAACCAGTCTAAACTCAAAAGACTACCACTACATAACTCTGCTGCACTGTAGCAATTTATTAAGCAAAAGGTATTTCCAGAGGCTAATCTTCGGCTTCAAAAAGATGCCGGTAGAGCAAGCTGCAAAGAAGCAAAGTAAAAACCACCAGGATAATCCTCTAGAAATCAAACAGAAAGTGTAAACTTGGGGCAACATTTTTAACAATACATTTTTTTATTAAGTATTCCACACTTAACACTCATAATTAACCTGAATGAGCGTGACAACATTCAACGCATTAATAGCTGATGAAGTACCTCAAATAGTCATTTTCCCCACTTCCATTTCAGTTTCGTACTTTGATTGATTAGTAGTTTTTGTTCTGTAATACCCAGAACAAAGTTATTAAGTGGTAGTATATTTGTTTCAAAAATTTATTCAGTGTATATTCAAGGCAACAATAAGAATTACTGGTAATGAATACATGCTATTTCATCTATGTTGTCATACACTCATTCCCAGGACCCTATGTCATAATCTGAAAAGAAGCAAGGAAAAGAAGGGTGGAGGAAAAAAAAGAAAGCAACAAAAACCCACCAACCGAAGCTGGTGCTTGTTATAACAAAACAAATGAGACTGAGCCAAACCTTACTACCATATGAAGTACTTGCTTTTACTTCAGTTACAATTTGGCTAGAAAGTGCCTATTCCCTCCTTGATATACTTCCTGTCCAAAGCAAACATCGCTCATATCCATTTGAGAGCAAATTCTAACGGTAATCTGCAAAGAGAAAAAACTGGGATTGTGCCCTTCTTTTCTTTATGACGTATACAGAAAGCCTGGAAACAGACCCTTAAACCACAGACTTAGAATAATGCTATAATAATCCTTGCAAAGGCTGGAAAGAGTTAAATTGTGACCAATATAATTGGCCTCAGGCCCTGTCCCTGTAGGGATGAGAGGCCTGTGGAAAGGGGCTAAAAGGAAGAGTAAATTGCTCAGTGAGGAAGCTGGCTGGTAAGAACTGCTGCCACTGTCTTAGAGGAGCCAAAGCCAAAGCTAATTTGCTTTATTGAAGGAGATGTACTGGAGACTAGACACTTTGCCTGGTACCACATGACGGTTAGGTCAGACCACGCAGGAGGACAAGTGCCGCCAGACCTGAATCCACAAACAGGGGACAGAGGTATTTAACACCCACCCAGCAAAGATTTGGAATGGCAAAAGACTCAACCTTCCCTCCTCAATCCATCCTAGAAAAGAGTTCCTTCCTCTTCCCACAAGGGGGAAAAAAACTTGACGTGTCTCAAAAAGTCAGATCTGCTTCAACTAGGAAAACAGCAAATGTACTTAGGAACTTCTGACATGCTGGATTTTCTTTTAAACAGGCATTTGTAACCTCAAATCACATTTCAAACACCATTTTGACAAGTGTTGTAAAATAGAATCTATTTTCCTAATCTAGGTATATTCACATTAAATCACCATAGAGAAGAGCAGGAGATCAGTGTTCACACACCAGTTTGCTGTGTAACCCTGAGTGATACCATACCAAGTGGTGTTAATTAGTACTGGGATTAGAAACCAGAGTTTCTCCAGTAAATTGTCCAATGAACTTCAGCACAGGGGCTGGATTATCACTAGAGTTGTACCTGGATCTGCGGGTTTCCTAACTCATGCAGAAGATGACACAGAAGGTATCATCTTCTTAATCCTAGGTGGCATGTCATTCAACGTTTGTCCCACAGCAAGGGTAACACAGTTTACATAAACCTGGCCTTGACATTCTTCCCTGCCACTACATCCTGCATTGTGCCAGCCATGTTACTCATATAGCCACATTGCAAACCGTATCAGAAAGCTGATTCAGCTGAAATGGAATTTTTCCTAGGTCATTTTCAGCTGGATCGATTCATCCATAAAAACCACAGTTGATCCAGGACAGTACAGAGTAACATTGCCACAAAATGCAAAAAATCGCAGTCTGACTGTGCATCTCAAACAGCTTGGACAACAATTCTATTACTCCAAGTAGGGTTGCAACTCAAATGAAACTAAACTGGGATGAACCATTAAATGCATTAGAAAATCCTGACTTCTCGTTCCTCTACATCCCCTCTCATTTCAGGCCAGCATAAGAATCTGCAGCGACACATGATAAAACAATGAGAAAACTGACCCAGATGTAAAAGCTAGTCTTGCAGTTCACAGTGCAGCTAAATGAGGACCCTGGTGCAGTTTGCCATGCAGCCACACCAACACTTGTGTCAACACAGCACAGGGGAAAGAACCTGCTTACACTATTAGTACATCCAAACATCTAGACGCTACCTGAAGGAAAATAGAACTTTTTTCAGAGCAATGCCAAGTCTTAGTATGCAACATAACCACACTTAAAAAAAAAAAAAAAAAAAGTATCCCATCCACAAGACTACAGTAAAAGCTATAATTGGGTGAGTTTTATTTTCATGTTTTCAATTAAGAGTCTGATAAGGACATAGAGGGATTTGGAAGATGTTTTGAGGATTTATAATCATCCATGCTGCATTATTTGTAAGTCCTGTGAAAGGCATGGAATCCTGTTCTATAACCAACAGTAAGGCTGTTTTTAGACTTCCCAGACAGTTATACCACTCTATAACTGTCATTGCAGAATGATCAATCAGTTAGTTACACACATTAATATTTAGAACCTAATGAAAACTTTAAAATGTTTGTTTTCCTGTCATTTCTGAACAGACTAGAAAATTTCCCATAGAAAAATGTGTCATACCACGATCTTTAATTGAGTCATCCAGAAGCTGATGGACAGTCTTAAGAGCAAGTATTTCTTATCCTTAACAAGGGTTTCAGGGTGAGTGCCCTCAAGGATTTATATCTGTTGCCTAACCAGACAAAAGCTTTATATCATGGCATTTTTCTACTTTTGGGCCAGCTGCTTCTGGGACACAAGTGCCTGTGATCCCACAGATGTTCTACAGCAGCAACACCAGCTTAAGCAACCCTCACTGTCCAGCTGCACATTTCTGTACCCAAACTGCCCTTTCTTCAATAGGGGAATCAATTTAGCTGAAAACCAGCCTTTTTTCCTGAGTATTCAGCAATATCAGTTCCCCAACCTAGTCCATTGCCAACTACACACACAGCTGTGTCACTATAAACCACGGGCAACAGTGAGTTCTCAGGAGCCAGGAGTGCTCAAATTACATTGCTATAAAGCACAAAACCACTGCCTCAACAATACAAGCATGGACCGCAACACTAGGGAGAAGATGGAGCTGCTCAAAAGAAACATTACACACTACCCGTAAATATATAAATAATCTTGGTCCCTTTGTGACTTCTGGAGGTATCTAACAAGCTTTAATTTCAGATAGACAAACATAGCAGAGTCAATTTTGTGCAAGCAGTAAGATTAAGAACTGTAGCCAATAAGAATTTTTGGAAAAAAAGATGGTACTTATCAAACCTGCAAACTACAAAGACTAAATTGTTCTGTAACTTCTGCATGGTAGCTTTTTAGGTGCATCCCCTTGCCATCCCAACACCATATCACAGTAAACATACAGTAAACCTGATTCGCTTACTCCTTGGTGAAAAAAAGTATTCTACTTTGCATTTGCCATATGACAAAATTACTTATAGAAACTTCTCATAAAGCTCTTGTCCACAATCACTGAAGGATGGCGCAAAGCCTGAGAGGTGAAAAGGAAACAAAATAAGACAGACACATGCAGAACTGAAACCTGTCTGACCCACAGTAAGCTAGTTCACAGAACTAAATGAAAAGAAAACTGGGAGGGGGATAAGGGATCAGGATTAGTTTCCTGCCATTTTAGCTCCATTAATCGTCCCATCGTAAGGCCAGACAAGCACCAATGTT
Source organism: Charadrius vociferus (assembly GCF_000708025.1). Lineage (NCBI taxonomy): Eukaryota > Metazoa > Chordata > Aves > Charadriiformes > Charadriidae > Charadrius > Charadrius vociferus. Next base: position 2,115,876 of record NW_009646963.1, on the reverse strand, counting down.
GGCACAAGAACGCAACAAAAGGCATGCATCCAAGACCGCCCCTTTTGGCAAGGGCTAGCTTAGATCAACTTAGCTGTATCATAAGACCACATCCTCTGGTTAGACACTAAACTGGCATTGCTAACAAAAGGAACAGTTCAGCCTGCTCATTCCTCACCTCCTGTGGGCCAGCACAGGCTGAACCAGATCAAGGAACTGACCTGTGTTAAATTTGACCTGGCCACACACACACAAACTACTAGTTTTAAACTGCATCAGCTCCTGATCTGGCTTGCCACTCAGCCACACAAAAACTTGGGCTAGCGTGAGGGAGAACGAGGCACAAGGAAATAAAAAAGCAATCAGGATGGCTACTTTTGGTAGCAGTGTTACCTTAAAGAGTTGTTACATAGTTTAATCTGTCCAACATTCATGTTGGTCATGGACACATGCGCTAGGTCTTCATGGATTAGACCTCTCTCAATTTTGGAAATATTCACATACTTATGGCATAATCAAGATCTTGACAGTTGGTATTTAAATGAACTAAAGAACACTACCACCTTACCTAACGTGATACCTGAATAACCAGAGTAAAACATATGAAATAAAAGGAATTTTAAAATAAGTAAGTAAAAATCAGAGAGGCACAGGGAAAAGAAAGGGGGGGGGGGGGGGGAGTTGGAAAAGAAGGAGGGGGGGGGGGGGGGGGGAAGAGAGCACATTACCCAAAGCAAGCAAGAACACCTCTATAAACAGCTTTCCCTTGTTTGCATTTTGGGGCTGAGTTGCCAGGGTAATAGCAATTTCCTACCAATTTAAGAATTGCTAAGCAACCCCCAGCACCTAACAGCAACAGCATGTGTGTGCAGCTGGGCTATTTTGAGAAGACAGGTTTTTTTATTTTAAACTTAAGAACAGCCTTCTGTTAAACGATTATGCCAGCTGAGATGATCCAGCCAAGAAAAAGAGGCAATCCTGGGGCAAAGTGGCTTTAAGTGGATGAATCTTTGAAATTAGTGAGAAGAGAGGAAGAGAACGCCATGGCATGCCCAAAAGCAACTATGCGCCCCAGGTCATCACAAATGAAAAGAATAACCCAGGAAAAGTAAAGTTTGCAGCAGGTGGGAGCCAAAGCAGCACATTAGCTTGAGAAGCTATAATGATCAGAGTGAGAGATACTTCTTTGATATCTAAAGATAAAAGCAAAGTCACCAACAGGAAGACCTCCAAGGTTGTATTTAAAAAAATTATTTTGTTTCCTGTCAGTCAGCTTAGCCCAGGCACACATTTGTTGGCAGAATTACTTCTCCCGTTAATTGAGAATTAAACTGATGACACTGTCCATAATGTATATACAATACAGTAAGCAAGAATGCAAGCATCGCAAAGACTGTACCCTGACATTGTAATAGTTTGTTCTTGAGGAACCACCTTAAGTCAAGAAACCAAACTATGCAGACCACTAAAGAGATACCTCCTTAGACTATGGAATTTTATTTTAACACACATATTCCACATGCATTTGTCTTCTGCAAAATGAACCAGTCATCAACTTCCTTCACTTTCACAGTCACCAGGGGGGAGAAAAAAAAAAAAAGAGGCAAAAGCAGTCAAAAAGTAACCAAATTTGTTCTGGATTAGAACCACTGATTTGAAGGTATAAACTGTCCATTTTACCATGATCATGAGCCTCACAAGCCACCACCCTACAAAGCTCCTATTAAAAATGCAAAGATTGCAACACATGTGAACAAAGATGCTGGTAAAACATGGATAAGCACAACTTTCTCTCTGAGCTAAAGCATCTGCATCTGTATGTATATTGTGCCAGTAACATTACAGTAAGAGAGGACATCTTTTGAGTCATCACCAGAAGTCTCTCCACTACCGCCTCCAGCAAATCTATCAGTACAAGAGTCAAAAAACATGCTCAGGCCAGCAAGAAAATGGCAAGAAATGTTATCAGACAAAAGGAATGAGCAGCTGTATAGAGATGTTAGAACTTGAGGGGGAAAAGATGAGAAGAACACATCTAGTGCAAAGCAATCAACAGCATAATTTCTATAGACAAATAGCCTCGCACATGATTTTAACAACCACTCATCAAGAACAATATTTCTCAAGCCCTAAGTATTTCCGTCATAAGACACTAGCATTTGTTTCACTCAGTCCAGCAGTGATAGAAAGTCTTTAAGAGGTCTTGAAAAATCATCATCAAACATCCATTTCTTAAAACCACAAATATCAGGCTGAGAAATGTAATTTGGCATTCCAGATGTTTTTTAAGAAATACTTTTCATGATTCAATATGTATTTGGAGCAACTTTGTGGCTTTCAAGCTCATGGAACGCTGGGTACACAGAAGAACTGATAATACCAAAACTAGTTCTGAGAATCACAATGATATTTATAATAAACAATTCTTGTTCAAAAAGAATGAACTCCCCATCAATTTCTGAAGTTCTTATTTAAGCTCAAAGCATGAATGAGGAAGACATTCTTCTAATTTCAGAGGATGTCGAGCCTTAAACTGGTGAAACAATTTATAGACAATTCTATCATACCTCTCAGTGTGTTGAATTAATCATCTAGTTTGTGAGACTAATGATAGCTACTGAAGAAATAACAATTTCTACTGAAGTTCAAAGAACAAAAGAGAAAAAAAATACGTCATGTTCAGGTCTCATGTGTCAGTAGGTACACCTGTATATTTTAGACCCTGGTCATGATATAGCTCAACGTCATAATTAGAGGATCCAGCCTTCTGCTACCACGCTATTGGTTCCTGCTGCTTCCTTTTTGTCTGCTCTAATGAGCATGCACCCATGGGGTGCTGAACCAGCGGACCATTAACTCTGCAAAAGATTAGAAACCATTTTCTGCAGGATCAGTCAGCTAGCTGGACATGCCCTGTGGCTGCACAATCACTAGCTCTGATGGAGAGGAAGAAGGAGGAGTGCACAGCTGCATAGAGGTTTGACCAGCCTCTGCAATAGCAGCTCACTGAAAGATCAACTTAACTGTAATGTCAAAGAGCACACTTAAACATCTAGCAGCAGTGCCAACTTAAGCAGTCTGCTACACATTCCCACTCTCATACCTTCCTCATTGTGAAACTAGCATAAATCTTAGAGAGACAACGTGTACTGGACCAGATGAAAAATAACCTAGAAAAAAACACTTCTTTCCAGGAGGATCTGTTCCCCAGAGTGGCTTACCATGGCCGCAAAAACAGCTATGCCAGCAAAACAGAGGCAGCCGTGAAAGGGAGCAAGCTGTTTTTAAGCCTGCATTGGTGCCAAAGAAATGCATGATGAACTATGGTATGTTTAGAACAGGATTGCCTGTTTTCCACCACCTTCTGACTGACTTCCTTGCAATTGCTGTCTGATGCATTTTTTAAAATTTCCTTCACGTCGGAGGCAAAGCATTCCTCCCTGCACCATAGGGGCAAGCAGATGAGGCAATGAATTCAGCCAGCAGCAAAGGCATGTGGCAAGGGATGCCAACAACCAATGGACACAGAGAGGCTGCAGCAAACTAGGAAAGGGAATGCTGACGATCTGCAGCCAGATGTGAGCTTTGACTTGGAAATTCATGGCAGAAAAACTGAGGGGCTAAGAAAGTACAAAGGAAGGAACTCATACTGAATGTGGATTTAGGGCAGATTGGGACAAGAAGATCTTCAGATAAGAGAAGAGTGGAAATAAGACTTCACAAGAAACAATACACTTTCAAATGCAGAAGATTTTATGACCTTTGGGCATAACAAAGTGGTGATGTGGGTAAGGAAGGAAAGATAGCTCAGGTAACCAATCTAGACTAAAATAAAAGAAAATAAATTTTAAAAAGGAAAAAAAGGGAAATAAAACAAAGGCAAAGTAGTTAGATTTCAGACAGTTCAGTTCCCAGCACAAGTATTCATGTCAGCACAAAGCAGCAGGCAAAACTGCAGAACTTAAGAACCTTAAGCAGTTTACAGCAAAGTTTTTTTAGCAACTTAGTTTTGTGGGTCCGAGGAAGTAGTTTTACATTTTATCTAATTCAGTCTGATCATGGGCTGTGACTGAGAGCGTTGGTCCATATTGTATCACCTCACCTCTGTTTGAAATTCTCATCTTCTGTCCTTCAAATCCAGTGGCTCTGCAGCCACATAGCAAGTCAATTCAGCTTGCTGTTCTGATGAAAAGTTACACCTTGAAACATGCTTGTTTTCCCATTGTGCTAGCAATATGAACACTGCAACCACAGGTTCATTAGATTTCATCAAAAAAAAAAAAAAACCAAAAAAAAAACCCCAAAAACAGAGGAGCAAGGCCCACTGAAAAATGACAGCTTTCAGTTACCTCACTTTAGGTAAAGTGTGAAACCAGAGCCTGAAACAGTCTGCAAGAAGTTTTCTGACCCCAGTCACATTCTTTATTCATGACAGTATGAAACTGTCTACAGAAATTAAACCAACCTGATTTGACTTTGCCTCTCCTCCCCATCAATGGACACTGGGTGCGGAATCCAAATTTCTTTGAATTTATTAGCATCTCCTAATGTATCTACCCAGCATGACATTTATTTAAGTGGAAAGTCCAGCAATTGAGACTGAGTTACCAGATCTTCTGTTCCATTTTTCCCCTACAAGAGCTGACTTTCCACCCTTGGATTTCCCCACTACTGAAAAATAGGTAAGAATCTTACTCAGAGATGCATGTATCTATATTACTGTCTTGTATCAGCTCTAAGCAATTTATTGAAAAGAAGTAGTAAGTACTCAAGAGGTGCTCCCTAACATGTAAATCTAATGAATGTGGGTAAAGAACATGGTGGAGGGGTGTGGGAATTGGTACTGCTGCTGTTCTTTGCCAACTCAAAGGATATCAAATTTAACCTTAACTACTACTTTCTTTGAAAGCAACAACACTAAGAGCCAGGACATGAAGAACATTTAAACCAAGACTTTTGTGCTGGTGCCAGAATAGATTAAAACATTTTTTATTCTTTACTATAAGACTGAGCCTGGGACCACAGATAATGTCTGAATGTATCATCCTCTCTTTTGAGCCCTACTGTATCATGGTAAGCTCAGTTACAGTTTTGCAGACATTACAATTTTACTATATAGATACAATAGTCTGCCTTTATACACTTGAATAAATCAGTCTAGGGAGTCAAGTATCAGTAACACTGAAAAATGTTTGCAACACCATACCAGCTAACTTATGACAAATCAGACTAATTGCTAGGCAGTAGTGAAAAGGGGGTAAGTATATATATACTCTTTATACCATTTATACTCTTACACTATAAAGTACTTGCTGGACGGCTGTCACACCTGATGCTAGTACAAAATCAAAATATTCCACCTCTAGCACACTACTATCCCTCAAGTTAAGTGACCATAAGCAATTTTCAATTCAGCACATAAGGACAAAAGGTCCAGACTCAAGACAGCAAAGAGAACACAATACATACCTTACTCAGAGTTCCCACGGATAAACCCAGCTCACTTCCATGCCAGCAGCTTTTTCCCCAGTCACTGAAATGGAAAACAGGACACAAATACTCAGAAATCTTAAGGAAAAAAAAAAATACTAAAAAAACACACAGCCCATTTTCTCCTTTAACATTAAGGAACAAAGTCTTTTACCTAGCATTCTATTTTTGTATAATCTTTAATTCATTTGGCATACGCAACAGAAGTTGGACTGCAATACTATAAAGATTGCCACACTTGTATACACATACCCATGCTACTTGCAGAGCAGAACTTTTACTTTAGGACTATTGGTTTCTTAGTTCTGGAGAATGTATTGTTTGAGACTTACTAAGACAGAATATTCACCAAATGATACACTCAATCTTCCCATCCTTGTACTGAAATCATTCTTAAAGGTTGGATAGTAGAAGTTGGAGACTGTTATGACTAGTTTATTACACCATGTTATCATCCAAACAAAAACAAGGTAAGGTAAAAAAAGTACATTTCAGAGATTTGTCAAGACTGCAATGGGAATTCCATGGGGGGTGGGGGGGTGGGGCGGGGAGCAAACCATCCTGCACACCTTAAAAACTCATAAATGTACAGAAGTAACACACCACTTTTCTCTGGCAATACAGTTTTAACAGGCATGCACAGCAGTACTTGACTAGAAAATAATTACTTCAGAGGCTCTGGAAGACCACTGTCTCAAACAGCAATAAAAAGGGTCAGAAGTTGATTTGTAGTTGCCATACTTCGACTCCTACCTCCTTAGCCACCTTAAAAAAAAAATACAAATCGTCACATGAAGGTTTTAACACAAAGTTTCCATTCCATTTCCTCCTCAGGGCTTTTCAGACTTAAGGGCTTACTAGACACCAGAAGCAGAGAATTGCAGTTGAGATGCCATGATATTCTGTCAATAACAGAAAATAAAAGAAACACAGGCACCTCCTCAGATACAAACTTCAGACTGGATGGACTTAGGACACAACCATTAACATAGCTGGAGTGGGGAGAGGAGGAAAAAAAAAAGAAAAATCATCATCAGAACATAACATCAGAAGGATTAAGACCAGTTAGACTGACTAGTCTTTTCTGAAGAAAGAATGACCACAGCTAGACACTTGTATGATCCGCATATTGCAAAATTTGAAAGAGTTCCCTGAAACCCAACAAATGCAAGAAGGAAGCTGTTTAGAAGCAGCTACAGGTAATGAATTGCACATCTACTTGGTTAACTCTCCTCCAATTAACAATCTGCAGGAGAAAGGATTTACAATACAAATTTAAAAAAAAGTAAGGATACTACTACTTTAGAAGCTTCCCTTATAATCCCTTTCAGAGAATGTTTCAATTTTTCTTTGAATAAAATGTGTCAGCACACATTAATCATGGCTCTACCACAGAATCAAGAAGTCATTCTGCCACCTCTTACAGTATTTGTCATCAAGTCAATATTTAGAGTTACTTATAACCACTTAAACAATTAATTTAATGTGAGAACCCATAACAAGTAATTATTTTTCTTTAATAAAGCAGCCAAACTGATACAACCATAATTAAAATATTATAATGACGCAAAGCTACAAAACCAAGTATATACTTACAATATAGTTTTTACAGAGTTGCAGATCCTAGCTTTCTTAAAAGGCAAGAAGGCAGCCTCAAGAAGTCAAGGAAAGTCTTCCACAAAGACAGTAAACAATTAATCACAGTTAAGAGTTTGATATTCCAATCTGATGAACAAAGTGCCTTATCACATAAAATAATTTTGCTGAAGCATTCTTCTGACAGCATTAAGCACATAACATCAAAATTTAGGTATGTAATCTTTGCTTGCGATGGTGTTGGGTTTTTAAATCACAAATTATAAGTCAGTGAAATGTGTCCATGTATTAAATCTTTACTCTAGTGCAAATTTTTAGCATCATTAGGTTTTTAGTGGAATATTTTTTATTCGGGATGTGGGTTTGGTTGTTGTTGTTTGTTTTTTTTTCTCTCTCAAGACACAGGTACTCTGAAACTGCTTTTCACGCATGAATGTGTGGAAAAGTTAGAGATGCATTTCATTTGAAGATTTCTGCTAGCCAGTCCCTAATTTCCAGTAATCTTGGTTCACTGGATAAAGTCTTCCAATTTAAGATTGGAACAGCACTGGTAAAGCTGGACAATCATCATGCTGCTGCATTTCATTTCCAGCACTTAAGATCTATGTTCTCCTGAATCTCACGTGAGTCAAGACAGCTCCAACATTGAGCCTTTTCTTGCTCTACCTGTCCTAGCACCTGGTACAGGGCATCTGCTAGTCTTTTACAGAAGTGGGACCCCATAACCAGTCAGAAAATCTTTGTATTTTCCTCAGCATGTTTTTCTCTGGAAAACTTCAGACTGCTGAATATTCCAGGTCTGAAAAATACACCAGCCTACCCCGAATCAGCTGGCAAGGTGAGGCAAAAGGGGGAAGAAGCTCTTTGTACACCCATAGTTCTACATCCCTTCCAAAGCACTCATTACCTACAACTGGCCAACACAAGACACCAAGCTGGACAGACATCTCACCTTGACACAATACGGAAGACCTTGAAGTCTTACCTCTTAAAGTATGCATGAAGATTAAATATATACATATGTATAAAAATATACTCAGTGATTTTTGGCATCTTTGCAAAAACTCAGCACTATCCTTCAGAAAAGAACATACGTGTGTGTGTGTATGGGTACATGCAGACACACACTCAGAAAACAGGACAAGTTATTCAAATAACTTCCTTGCTTCAGTTTATTTACCTCTTCTGAGTTCCCAACACTTTCATTAGTCTTCTCAGGTGTCCAGAGATCCTTGTTCTCCCACATATAACTCAACCTCCAGGACAGCGTATATTTATCTTCCATGTCTCTACTAAGAACTAAAGTTTTATTCCAGATAGTCTGGCCAATAGAAGGCCAACTTTAAAACTTTCAGTCCTATTTGTCAAGTAACTTCCTGCTCAATCTTAACAGGTGGTGAAAGTATTGCATCCTGCAATTTACTGCTTAGTCACCTCAACACTAAGGAGGAGATAAACTGGCTTGCAATGGGCATGGACGGTCATCGACTTTTTTTCTAGTATGTGTGCCATAAAGCTAAGAGATGCTGCAGGTATAATGTATTTCTATCATTATCCTTACTCAGTCACCCCATGGAATTTCAAACCAGCTTGAAGATAGAACAACAGAAAACACAGACACACCCCATCTTCAAATTAACAAGTCAGACTTCACAAAAATTTAGCAGAACAGCCTTACGACTGTAATGAAAGATGAGCTCTTTAGTGCTCCTTCTATATTGCAGTGAGTGAGCAAAGATTAATCTGATAACTGAAACATTTTCAGGCAAAATTCCACAGTTAAACTGCTTTTGTTATTCTTTGCTTATGGCACAATCAAAACAGTCTTCCAGCTCTCCTTTTTCCGCTCACTATACAGTCAATGCAGGCAAAACTCTACTGTCCTAGATTTTCTGAAGAAAAAATAGTGTCATCTCTAAGAAATGCAGAAGTCTCATCTTGCTGATAAACTTCTCCATCCAATGGAAATGTTTATATGTCAGTGTTTACACGTTCAAGCCAAATGGCTGCTATTCCAGTGATTACAATGGCTTATTGCCTTCACTGGTGACTTGGAGTTTGAACACATCTGAACAACATAGAAACTCACTGACATGATTCGCAACTCTGTTATGAACATGGCAATGCAGAATTCATATCCCATCTTTGTAACAACCACACTACCTCTCAGATGGAGACTTTGAAAAGATCTGTTGCTGTAAAGCATGCCTGACAGGATATACGGGAGCAAAATTAGAGACACGGTTATATTAGGCCTAACATTAACTTGGCCCCACCAATCACTCAAGAGAAACCTCTCACCCAGGTTTGGGTCCATCTTACACAATAGAACATAAATTAAGTTACAATGCAGACTGTAATCACATTCTGCTGGGAAACTTCTTATATTGCTATAAATATCAGAAGAGAGGGCAAAATTAGTATTTAAAAAAAAAAAAAAATCATCCAAGCAGACCCTTTCAATGCTTTTCCAAAAGTTTCTTCCTGAAGGAGGAAAAGTTTGCCTGCAATTGACAGAAAGTGAATCCTGTCTCATGTTTTCTCAGAGCTGTACCTTCACACATATAAACAGCTGCAGAAAGAATGAGTTCATCATAACATGGGTATGGCTGTGTGTAAAGGATGATCTCATTTGAGTAAGCCTAAATAGGGTGTCGACCTTATGGATCAATTGTGCAGTGAAGACATATCCTCAGTGTCTCTACTAAACCACAGAAAGGGTAGAACTCAAGGAACCACAGTATATACACGCCCCCTTCCTAGTGTGGCTAGAACTTGTCCTGATTGCCATATATTACCAGACGCAATAATCTGAGGTTGACACGATCTGTGATGTAGACTCCCAAAACAAAATTAATTTTACAAAAACAGACCTATCATTTTAGTCTCCTGCTCCCCTAACATGAAGGTACTCTGAAGATGACGTGTAGTCTGCACATTTATTTGCCTCACTGGAAGATGGCAAAATAGGGAATTTTCTGCATTGCTTTATGCCAGCGGCTCCTGCATTGTGGTACATACACACTTCAATATGCACCCGTGACAAGCAAGGATGACAGCAGCAGCAGCTCCTGACCATGTCCAGGGGAAAATTTTTATTTCAGTGAATTAGGAACTTCCACAGAGGCAGCCCCGAGAGATCAGCTGTTAACAAATAATATCCTGGCACATGCAGCAGCAGCTACCATGCTTCTTCTGCTCCTACTCCGCAAAAACCCTGCTTTTCTGGATCAGCAGGGCCAAAACAAGCTGAAATAGGGAGCACAAGTTAATTAAGAAGGATAAGTAGAAGTAGTCGACATGCTGGTTTGTGGTAGGAGAGCAAAAGCAGATGGATGGCATGAGGTTAAGGTGCAAAAGAAAATCCCCAATTAAAAGCTCAGCCTTTAGCTTTCAAGATTTAAAAAGACTTGTGACTGTGTGTTAAATTTCACCTTCTTACAGAGATGTTATCAATATGGCTGTGTGCCTAAATCCAAAATATTTCTTCACACAAGAATAATGATGCTGCACACAGAAGAAAATGGGGGAGGGAAGGGGAAAGGAATGCTGTACAAACTAAATTCATTGCTTCAGTTTCTGAAATATAACCCAATCTAATTTAAACAATTACAATACCTTGCTCAGTGAAAAACTCACAAATTTATCTGTGTGGAAAATAAGTGTCTTATATCAGAAATAGAAAAGGATCAAAGAAAGTGAGCTACTGTTACCAGTATTGTTTCTTAACGTCTGAAAACATAGTATCAGACTGAGGCAGATTCCTGTGTAAGCTGCCTGCACCATTTGCCCTCCACAAGGACAACCTGCATTTAAAAATCTCAAAGCATTGACTGACCACTATGGCATACCTAAGCCTGGTAATGTAAACTGTCCTCACCCCAATGCCATTCATTTCCCTTGAAGAAGCCACTTAACAGTGTTTGCACTTCATAAAGCACTCAAAGGAGGGAAGGTAAAATATACACATTAACCCCACACATTATGTCCCTGAAGGACTGATCAGAGTATTTGACTAAGGAATGAGTTTCTGAACTCACACAAACTCATCCATTTCATATATTTGACGCACACGCATGAAAGAAGAATCACAGGAATAGTTTTAAACTATGTTTCAAAACATGTTCTCTTTAGCTGTAGCTCTTACTAATCCACTTCTGTGCTCCCTCCCCTCTGCTCTAGCTATACATTCCTTCGCCCTCCCCCTCCTTTTATTTTGGGGGCTGAGGGGGAAACAATAGAACATGCACAGATCAAAAATCAGGTCTCTAACCTGGCTCAGCATGCAGCCCCACAGACATACCATCGGTAGTGTGGTGACAGCACACGGTGGGGAGTGAAAAAAAAAAGGCATATGGGAATATGAGCTGTTTAAGACAGCCTCACCACTAAAAGAAATGTCTGTGTAACCACATCCTCTGTTTTCAGTCTCAGTTCAGCAACGTGTCCAGCAGGAAATAATTAGATTTGGCTTTCCCAGAGTAGGTGTTTGACGGTTTCAGACCGCTGAACAGTTGCTTTTTCTGCTTCCTCTTCAACAGTTTCTCAGGAAAAGACAATGACCCTCAGGACACAGTTGATCAAAAAAAGTCTTTAAAGGAGAGTATTGTGTAACTATAGTAAGATTTACTAATTGTTACCTCTTTTTACACAGAGGAAATCAACTGTACTCTTCAAAAGGGGATCTTAATCATAATACTGATTTATCAGTAAGTAAACAGACATTGAGACAGTCGGATTATATCATCTACAACACAGGAAGGACATCTCAGTATTGACAGTAAAGACAGAAGGCTCTTGGAATTGCTATAAATTGTGCTTTTGAGGTAAAAAGCATACATTGAGACATCTCGCACATTCCAAATGAGTGTAGCAATTAATCTTGTGATAATGTTTTGACACACCCTAAGAATTTATCTGCTTTCTGATCTACCATCCAAACCCTTTTTGCTCTGATCCTCCTCTATATCTAGTACAACTGCCCTTTCCACCCACCAAATACCGCACAGTAATGTAACCATGGCTCAACAGTGCAGGAAATCCATTACGGCTTTTTATTTTTATTAGCAAATTAAGGGGTATTTTGATTGCCTGAATGTACATTTCACCTGGATGTTCAAGGCTGAAAGGGTCTGTGAAAAATGCTGCTGCTTTACCATGCCAGCAGGAGCCAGAGTTATAAAAATCAGTCACAAGTAAGCAATCTGCCCCAAACACAAGAGTTTCTTATTATTTCATATTCAAGGGGAGGAAAATTTAAAGACTGCTTTTGGAAAACCCACATATTCTCTTAGCCCTACGTCAAAATGTCTTTTGTACTCCCTGTCTTTGCATTTTATTTCATGATCTGCTTGTTGCCTAACAAGATTTGGGGATCTTCTCCCACATGATGTTAAGAGTGGATAGCCTTAATTAAATAGAAATTAAAGGTGCTTCTGCAACTGTTAGAACCAGCAAACACAGCACTACTCACATTTTGTACAGAACAATATGATGCCCAAGAATCTATAACTAGCAATACTTCACTCTTTTCCTGAAATCACATTCAGTATCTAAATTGTAAGTGAGGAAGGACTGAAAAGGGCTCAGTAAGTTAATATCTGGTAATTAAGAATGGCAAATTCGCCTACTTGTGAAAAGCTTATGGCATTTGCTTTCAGCCCTGACTCTCTGCTTTCAGCAAAAAGCATGAATCTCAAAAACAGAAAAGGAGTCCACAGTCAGCTTCAGATCATAAACTTATTTTAAAATCTATTATTAGATTCTATTTAATCACAACTATTAGATCACTCCTTTAATCACTGCAGCAAATGGGAACAAATGGGTGTCCCTCTCATTTCACATTCAGGAATGACTGAAGTATTTCTGGCAATACTTATGAAGACCTAAAGGCATTACATTTCTACAGTATGGATTTTAACAGTGTCTTTACAAAAGCTTACTGATGCATTTTGTGCAAGTATACTTTGAAATCAGTGCTGGAAGTTTGTTTGTACATTTATCTGAAAGTAAAACCAACACACAATTAGAAAACACACTTTCAGTAAGTCAGCTATGCCATGGCTAACAAGCCATGATGTCAAATGTAAATTTAAAATAAAGACAAAATTGCATACTGCATTGTCTCAGTGCCCATGCTGGAAATGTTGGGATAGAGACATTCAGTGCAGAATAGCTACATTTTGTATTTTCCAAATATTGAGAGCACCTTTTGGGTTCCACAATCCAGCAAAGGAGCTATAGACTTAAACAGAAACAAATATATTTCAAAATATATTTCCTATGGATGGTGGACTATGATGCAGTTTCATGGCAGAGGCCCTGATATTGTCTGGACAAACATGATACAAGAAAGAAGTGCTATAAGCAGTAGCAAACCTGAACCTCCTTGTTCAGGTTCATCTTGTAAAACAGAACCACACAGAACCATGTTAGCACATGGTTTGCATGATGTGGTATACGGGTACACAGATGCAGATCATAAAGGTCTCCGGAGAGTATTTCCACTTACACACAAGGAAAATGCTCAGAGTTTTCATCCTTGATTGGGGAATATGTGAAATTACAGGCCTTTCCGATACAAGATTTTACAGTCATAGAGAGGGAAATCTAGTTCCCATTGGACAGACATCTGGGACACACGGATGTTACCTTAAACATGCATCTAGCCATAGCACGGACAAGCATCTTTTCAGTGGGGAAAATTAACCCCGCTTAATACAATCTGGTGCGTGCATGGAGCGGTGGGAAGGGCAGGAGATTGCTGCTGCACAAACCCTTGCAAGGCACTGTCACAACTACCAGGCCTGTAAAATCGGAAAGAGAGCACTGAAAACAAAACAAAAAAAACCAAAACAAACAAAAAAAAACACCCACCAAACCCAAACATCAGAGAAGAAAAACAGGTCCAGGAACGTGTTATCCCTTTAGAAAGCCTAGGGGTGGTAGACCCCTAGATGTCCTCTCTTTTCTCACGCTAAGATTGCTCCAGTTGTGTGTGTGGTATTTTTCCAGCCAAGTATTTTATACAGGGAAAAGTCAGGCTCCCACACTTCTTTAGGATGATTATTCCGGGGGGTAATAACTGAACTCTCATTCAGGAAATCGTTCCCAATATTCAGATTAAGTTTTTCTTTGTTTTATTTTCTCCATTTACTTATAGCTACAACTCATCCTTTATGCTAAATGAAATAGTCTTCT
>NW_009646963.1:2093079-2101207 GCF_000708025.1 Charadrius vociferus | reverse complement strand
GGGGGGGAGGCGGGTTCTCGCCCTTAAAGGAACAGCGATGCCCTTGTGGCCTCCGTGCGCATGGGGGGGCGGGTTCGCCGCGGGGCAGGCTGAGATTTAACTTTTATGGGGTATGTTTTTATTGTTTTGTCAAGGGGGTATTTTTCCAAAAGGCGCTGTGGGAACGGTGCGGCGAAGGTCTGCCTGGTGCCAGCTGGTCGGGAGTGAGGCCCACTGGGCCCTGAGAGGGGGCTGTGGGGTGAGGCCCAGGCAGCCCTGAGGCGAGGGCAGGGGGCTGCAAGGCTGGTCTCCCCCTTTTGCTCTGCCTCCCCCAGCCCCGGGGCGTGCCTGCCTAATGACACCCCCCCAAATCCTTGGGGTGGGCGCCTAGCTGTGGGGGACCAGTAAGCCCCCGGCGGGAGGTGGCGGGGAGAGGCCAGGCGCCATGTTGGCTGTTACTGCCCAACCTCTGACCTCCGGTGGCTGAAACTTGCTCGTGTCTGGCTAGGGGGTGTGCTTTTGTTGGAAAAAGCATGAGGTTTTTCCTTGATTTGATATGAAGCTGGGAAAAGAAATCAGAAATGGGTGAAATGTCCGTACTGAAAACTTGGGTTAACTGGGGTGAAATTGATGAGAAAACAGAGAAATGATGCCATACCTAAAGAGCAGGACAGAGTATCATAGTTAGACTAATATAATATTGTTATAAATAGTTGGTGAATGTCTACCTGCAATGTTGTCACCCCTGCTTATTGTATCTCAAAAGGACGTTACAGACATGAATCATGACAGAGGCTGTAACAATGCTCAGGGAAGGATTGTCTTACACTGCAAAGCTGAAAAAAATAGGATTGCCTTTCCAAGCAAATAAAAGGGGACATGAGGAAGGCATAAAATAATAAATGGCATAAAGAAGGCAAGATTGGCCCTCTACTACACGACCCTCTCATGTAGTCAAAGAACTAGAGGACATGATGTAACTGGAAAGCAACGTATGTGAAGTACTTAGGAAAAAATGTTTGTGCCATGTACAATTAACCTATGAAATGCATGATAAGAAGCTCGATGATACAAGAATGTTAAGAAGAACCACAGTTAGCCAGTTGCTGCCAGCCAGCCACTATCTTGCCCTAGTTTCTAATCCTGACATTTACAGCTCTTTGCTTTTCATTCCCAGGGATCCAGTTCAGCTTTGGCTATGCACATAAATCTTGATGCAAAGTAATTCTTCTCCATGCTCTTTGACAGGGTTAGCCCTCCAGAGGTAGTTTAGCGAAAGAGTAGAGTCAAAAACGTGAAATGTTCCCATGTATGATGGTAATTCTGGGAGTTTTAGGTTTAATGACAAGTCAGGAATATTTACCTTCCTTTTCTCCCATGTTTTCTAAGAATAGCTCTTTAGGGATCTGAGGGAAATGCTGCAAGTGGATAAGAAAGCATGGATATCTTCCTGCTTCACATTGCTGGTTTAGCAAGAATGGTGCAGGGCTTATTCTTGAAATCATTTGCTTAGGGAACTCGTTAATAGATCTGTTTATAGTGTGGGCAGAGAGATGATATGTCCAAGGGCATACCACAAACTGACGGCAAAGCTTACAGCTATGCCCATATTTTCAGTTCACAAGCCAGGGTCCTACTCACCAGGCTATATCTTCCTTCAAACAGATGAAGGGTTAAGAGATGGAAGCGTTTCCCTTCGTTGCTGTGCTTAGGTTTCATTGGTTTGTTAATGTCTCTGCTGATTTACATACTCTACATATTACTGATTGTTTTCAGTATCTATTACTACATTTTTCTAAAGTTCCAAAGGTATTTACAGACCTTGATAAAGATACAGGAAAAATAGAAAGCAACAAATCTGCTTGCCCATAAAAGCTTTCTGTCTTCACTAGGAGTAACGAAAAGTGAAGAACACTTATTACATGCAAGCTATATTTTTGTTTTAGTTTTGAAGGCCTCTTTGTTATTTTCACTAGCTTTCGGTTTCCTTAAGACTTATAATGAGTGAACTAAACTCACATTTTATTAACAGATGCATAAGAACAGTCTGCACTATTGGTTAAGGCAGCAGATCAAGTATATTAAATGACTTCCATTTGATTCAATGTTAGATGAAGATTTGTACTGAACACCAGTGAGGTATAACAGAATACAGCAGAATTCAATCTAGTTAGAGTGGGACTAATTCTACTTCTAATTGCAGACTAATTCTGAACTCAACTGTATAATTACAAAGTCAAGTTACTTTTGCATGCTTACCATGAGCAACTAAGCTTGAAATCTTGCACAGAAATAGTTGATTTTCCTAACCTGATGTCTTAGTCATCACTGACTTGTCATTACATTCACTTTCACATTTGGAGTTCCTTTGTCTTTAAAGAAAAGCAGGAAGAATGGGGAAAAAACATCAAAAGAGAACAAAGCTAAAAGGTGTCCCTAAGAGTGTTTCTAAAGATAAAGTTCTTAAAATGGGTCAATGCTAAGCCTAACCTTAAAGGCTGGAAGGCCTTCAGCCATCTAAAGATGACTCTGCTTAAAACCATAAGCTATTAAAGAAACCTTAATGACCCAACAACTCAGAACATGCCTAATAATGTTTATTGTCTTGGCATTAGGCTAATGGACAAATCGTCTCCTGATGGAGAAAGAACCGGGCTGGCACAGCTAACTATTCCAGCTTAATTTCTTTGAAAGTAAAGAATTCTGCTAACTTGGCTTATGACTAGTTATATGCATATTAGCAGCTCAGCAGTATCCCAAGTTTTCCAGTGGTTTGCACAGGCCACAGCAGCAGATGCTGTGTGTGCGTGCACAAGAGATAGTGCTTTCCAGGGCCCTGAGGAAACTCATTCCAGAGGCACTTGGCCAAACAGGGGTGATTGCCAGCCCTGGGCTCGCCGGCTGCTTTGGCCAGGCTTCTGCAAGACGCTGACCTGGGCTACAAGGGAAGCCACCTCTATGGCGCCTCTCGCCCGGCAGCCTGGGTGAGCACTTGCACGTAGATGTTTTCTGCTGGGCCATAATTGCCTGCATGGAGGCTGGATGAGCTCTTCCACCAGACCAAACACTGCCAGTCACTTGATCAGCTCCGCTTCTGCGTATGGCCTCAAGCCAGAGCCTACACTTCCCTCTCAGGCTGCAGGGCAGAGGTTGACAAGGAGGGTGTGCCTGACAGGAATGGGCAGGGAAGGGAATAGGAGGGTGCAGAAGTGGGTACTGGAGTTCAGGCATGTGTATTTGAATACACAGGAGGAGTAGTGGGCTCTAGATGCTGAAGGCTGGGTTCCTAAGAGAGCACAGTGGGAAGACGCCCTTCTGCGTGTGGTCCAGCTCAGAGCAGGCAACTGTGGCAACCACCAGTGGTGGTACCCCAGACCTGCTATGTTAGGAGCCCCTGTGGGAACTTTAAAGGCAGCGGTTGAGTTTGGTGTTGTGTTGTAAAACTAGGAGGAGATGGTATGTTCTCAGCCTTGTTTAATCAAGTCCTAACAAGCAAGAATAGGAGATGACTGGAGGAAGTGCCTGACATGATTCCCTGCCTTCAGAGAGGCCAGTCACTTGCACTTTTTGAATCGTGTTCTTGACAAGATTTCATTCTTATTTTCCATGTCCTGCACATCAGCACCTGGTTGCTGTCCTGTACAAGTGCCTCTTGAGAAAGGAGTTGGGGGAGGGCAAAAATGTCTTGGAGAGATATTTCAGTGGCTGTGTTCAAAGCATTAGAGAGAACAGTTTTCCTGTCTTACTAAGGATTTTCTGTTTTGAAGTGGGTCAACAGTTTCAGTTTGGTAAAGAACAACACATTTCTATTAATGTAAGCTTTGCTGGGCAACCAATCTACCTTCCTATCAGTCCTTTTCAAGAAAAGCGGATTTTGTGTGCTCAACTGCTCAAAGGAAGAGTAACATACAGGAAAAGGAAAGGAAAAGCAGTTGAAATCTTCAAAAAAAGTATGTCCTTTTGGCAAACACCAAGCACAAGAATTTCAAATAAAAGAATTGTTTGGGGAAGTGGCAAGTGCATGTAAAAAGTGCGTGGACTAGTATCAGATTTCAGGCTTAATAATTACAGTGTTGTCTGTCAAAGAATATGTAAATTATTAACTTAAGGCTGTGGCTTCCAAGTTGTGATCCACATGGGTAGAAGAGTGTTCACCATAGTAAACAAAACAGTTTACAAACTCTTCGGTTCAAAAGTGCAGTGATAAAGATACGTTGTGGTTTATGAGAAAAGCTGAAGGTTGGCCATAATCTTTTGGTCTGAAAAGACTGAAACAGAGACCAGCTGGGCCCTGGTGTTACTGTAGTATTTTACTGCTTCCCATAGATGGAGCCAAACTCACATCGTCCAGCTGCGTGTGACTCACCGGCAATGAATGCGGTTTCCCCAAAATCACAGAGGAGAACTGTGGTGGGAGAGTTGGTGATGTGTCCCCAAGCCCCGTTTCCTGCCCATTCCCCTAGGCTGGACCCCTCATACTATTTCACAGTCTCCCAGGTCTGTTCCCACAGTGCAGCGGCAACAGGCAATGACACAGGAAAGCACTAATCCGACACTGACCTTCCCATACAGCTTGAGGGAAAATGTTTTTCAGATGTTAGAAATAGTACCTTTCTAACTACATGTTATATCACAGCTTTGCCTATTGGTCTATTCTTCTACATCTTGAATGGATAAGGTGTTAGAAAGGGTCTTAGGAAGCATCTTTTGGAGGCTTCTTCCTTCCACTGCTGCACTGTGATCTTGGGCAAAATTCTAATCTACCAGGTCTTGTGCCTCTGGCCTTCTACTGCTAAATGTTTTGGATCTATGGATGCAATGCAATGACTTGTAATAGAAAGTAGAAACTTTGGAGAACAGAGAGGAGAACTCTATAGTCTCTGTCGCCTGTGAAGCGATAGCAGAATTACAGCAATTTGGTCAAAAAACTGTGTAAGGAAGACAGATGCAACTATCAGCCAAATAAGGATTACAGGGTAAGGAGTGAGTGTTTCCAGCCTTGGGGAGTAAGAAATCGTAGCTACCCTCCTGACAGCAACTCAAAGTTCTTTGTTTGCTTCAAGAGCCGAGGAAGGCATCTTCACATCTGTTTACAGAACA
This sequence comes from Charadrius vociferus, assembly GCF_000708025.1. Lineage (NCBI taxonomy): Eukaryota > Metazoa > Chordata > Aves > Charadriiformes > Charadriidae > Charadrius > Charadrius vociferus. The sequence goes on along the minus strand of NW_009646963.1, from coordinate 2,096,128 downwards.
GTCCCAGTAAGGGGCAAGAGTAAATATTTCCACACTGATTTTACTTACCTGGCAACATTTCATTACACTGGACTTGAAAGTCTTGTGGAAACATCTAAGGCAACTTACTGTATGGACAGAGTGCCCTTTTGCTAGCGTTTTATTTTTAGGCAACACCACAAAATGAATAATTTTCTCAAAAAAAACCCATTACATTTAAAGGGTCAGTCTTGTTGCCCTTCTATTCAGTGTTCAGACTGAATCACAAAAGATTAATTGAAACATGGAGACTATGTGTCAGTTATATCCCAGTGATACAAATGTGCCACTAACAGGAGATGAAGTCTGCATCTGGTTTTGTATTCCTGTGGTTCTATGCCTATGGTTGCATTGGCAGCAGTCGCTATACTTTATCACTTTCCTAGAGGTATGTGGTGTGCAGCAAGAGCTTGTGACAGTCAAACACTTGAGGAAGTTGGGAAGGGTTTTCTGGTGCCAGACCAGTCTTTTGGATGGAATCTCCTCTTCCAGCGGCTTGCTGTGAAGAAGGAAGAGGTGCTGGAGCCTGCTCTGGTTTAGCACATTCTCATCAGGACTGTATTATTTCCCAGCTGCCGTTCTGACTCCAAAGGCTGCTCTTGAAGGAGTTATGTTCTCCAATTTTCTTTCATTGCTAGAGAGGGTGCAGCTGGAGGATTTGGAAAGAGGAGATTTGATCCCCACACAGCCCTGGGGCTCCCCAGAGAGGTGAGTAATCAGCATGGGGAGAGGAAGTGTGTGACACTCACATCTTTACTTTGCTTAGATGTTTCCCGTGGAGTAAATAAGTGCAGGAGGATCTTTGGATTTCTCTTTGCGAAGCCTGGGTCTGATTTCAGCTGCGATGTCATTCCGAAAGAGCTGACTCATCCAGCAGGGCTGCAGCTCCAAGGAACACATGCAGAGGCTGGGAAAGTTCAGAGCTATTTTCAGAGCTCGGGGGAGTTGCACCATGGGGTCCCACTCTCTGGAAGAGGTGCTAGACAGAGAGCGTACTGTCCAAGAGCATCCAAGAGGCTCAGTAAAAACTGAACACTGCCATGATGCCTCAGGCTTCAAAGCAAACACATTGCAGAGGCAGAAATTAGTATAGGAAAATAATCGCCATTCACTGGGAAAGTGTTTCTTTGGCATTTTGATCTCGCCAATCACTTTCACATAGCTTAGCTGCATAAAATAGTCCCTGGAGCATGAATTTGGCAGTGCCCAGACAAAGATGGTCCACAGAGGAATTGTGTGGCACCAACCTGACTGCAGGCTCCTCTTCTGCCTCACTTTACCTTTATCTGTTTACCTCAAACCAGCTACCATGCCTGGTATTTCCAAAACTCTCCCTAGTGCAGGTAGGGCTTGTTAACATAACATTCAGCCTTCCAGCCTTAATAACAAGATTTACAATTATGATAATAAACATTTTTAAATGTGATTTATAATGTATATTAAAAGCAGTGGAGGGGAAAGCTCTGAAGGGAAATTTGAGTATTCTGATTTATGTCTGAGTAAAGAGGGATCACATGAAAGGAAAAAAAGAACGAGTGCTTAATGCTGTGTGGGGAATACAGCAGCAGCTTCTCTCAGCCAGGCCTGATGTTCCTACAAAATAACTAATGCAGGAACAAGAGTCCCAGAAAAAAAAAAAACAGAGGCGCGAACAAAGGAAGTAAGAATGAAATTCACGTGGAGCTGCTTTCCACTTTCCCCTGCCCCTGCTGAAACTGAGCAGACAAATTTGCTCCCAAAGAAAGATATCCTTGTGTGGCAGAGTCGCCCGGCAGACATCAAAGACTTTTCCAGCTTCTGGCAATGTAGCAAGAGTGACGGGCTCCTGGCTAGGGCTCTCCTGGTGGAGCCCACGTAAATCAGAGAAACGCCTGTGGGTGATCTGTTAGCACTGGGGACTGCTCAGCATCTCAGATACCGACACTCCGCAACTCCTTCTGCTCACAGGGAGCCTTTTTGTCAGAGTCGGAGTTAAACGTCTGGTTAAAGGGCCTGATGATAAAGCGCTCTCTGCTGAGCTGATTTCTCCAGAAATGTGCGTGGTGCCAGTATGTAATGTCAGGAGGCAGCTTTGCCTGAAATATCTCGGGGATCTTGTTTCAAAAAAATGGATACCAGAGAAAGGGGGGTAGGTTGGGAATTGAAGGACAGATATGATTAAAGGGAGGGACACTGCTGTGCTGAAGCCCCCTGGGATTATTTAGTTTACAGGGAGACATTCAGAAAAGGCACATAATAGAAAAGCAGAAAATAATGAAGGCTATGAAGGTGGTCTTTTGGGTGCTGGTTGCTCCTATGCTGAATGAGGACTCAGTGAACCTGAAAGGTGGTGCGTTTTCAAGTGGGTAACAGGAGATGTGTGTATTACAGAATAATGTTACATGTGTACAGGAAATGTATTTACTACAGAATAATGTTATTTGTGAGAGTTTCACAGACCATCATTGAGAATAAGAGTCAGCTTAAGTCTTAAATAGGATTAGAAGGGAGAAAAAAGAGGATAATTAGAGGTTGCTACTTTTATTCTCTCTTTCATGTTTGAGGAATAAAATCCCACTAGCTTCAGGGCATAGAGCAACCTCAGAAAGCCCATGACTAGAAATAACTTATTGTGTGGGCAAATTATCCTATTCTTCTCTTGAAATTTTCTGGGATTAATCTTCTGCTGGTTTCTGTCACAGATAGGATAGTGGCCTGCAGGGATATTTATTTCGGTATGTTTGTTACTGCTGGGGTGTGTTAGTAAAGGTACAAGCTGGAATTTCAAAGGCTGCTTCCAGGCCACTTTCATTGGCAGAAAAACACAGTGTGACAGACGTAGACAGAGGTATACTGACTGACATGTTTTTTCCACCACTAGATTCTATCCCAAACATAAGAAAAAAAAAAAATTAAATCTGTATTTTGTGACTATGTTTCTTTTTTCACAGCAACCCAGCCTTCAGAGTATCTCTTTGGTTAATATAGTCCAGCCTTGTATCTTGGGCATCATCTGCCTCCTGGATGTTGTCTGCATCTCTATTGCCATTCC
>NW_009646963.1:2049500-2093068 GCF_000708025.1 Charadrius vociferus | reverse complement strand
CCAGCTTCTCTGGTGCCACCAAGTTCCAGACATCTTCAGTTTTTCCATAGCATTTCATCTTTGGGATCTGTCAGCATACGGGCAGTGGAGTTTGGCACGTTGGGAGACCCCACGTTCGGTCCCCCTGCTATGGATGTCAGCAGTTCCCCAGCACCCCTATTCTCACTGCTGTATCCCTAGACTGATATTTATCCAGTGTTCACCAATTTTCTCCCTGAGATGTTGGAAGTCCCCTCTTGCTGACTTGATTGTTTTCCTCCTGTGGGCCCATCCTCATCAGCATTACCCTGGTTTGGCTCCATGGCAGGTTTATCCTGACCCTGATGGTGCCGGCGGTTCTGGCATTCACTGTCCCTACTCTGGCTGTGTCCTCTAGTGACCTTCACTCCTCAGGTGGTGCTGCCTGCATGCAGATACTGCGAAAGATTAAGTCTCTTCTGCCCCAGCTGTCCAGCAAAGTTCCCAGCTGAGGGTGGCATGAGCCACACAAATTGCGATTGCTGTATGTCTGGTCTCCTGTATCTGCTGGGCACGATATGATTTGCTGCCATAGATACATACACCTTCTGATCCTCGTCTGCTCTTTCATCTGAAATGTGCCCATCATCCTGGGCTGTGCGCCGAGCTGGCTCATCCCTCCACGTACTTGGTGGGTCGTGAGAGCTGTCACTGGATCTCTCTGTCAGGTCAGTGGCCCAGGACTGGCAGGGACTGACCGCAGTTTTGCCAGGAGGCAGATAGCAAGCCAAAGATTAAAAGTATTTGATCTAAAGGGGATATTGAGTATTGAGTACAGGTGCCTTGAGTCCAGAAAGACTTCAAAAGAGTGTTTAATTTTCCCTGGTGAATACATGCTTTAAAATGTTTAAACAAATCAGATGTATAATTTGGTTGAATGACAACTCTAGAAGAGAATGTGATGATAATTCACAAAACTTTAGAGGATATAAATGTCAAGGAAGGAGGAGTGGTTACAGTGGTACTAGTGTGATAGTCAGGAGGACTGAAGTAAATTTGAGAAAAGGCAAATTTTGGCTCAGTACAAGGAACAAAAATATAAACTAAATAAAGCAACCTAAAATAAGTAACTGTACAAAGCCTAAGAAACCAAACAAAACCTTCCCTCCAAGTTGTTATTTTGAAAGAGGAAAAGTACCAGATACTACATTGAGTTCTCTGCGAGCTTCACTCTTGTCATGAGTTTTTATATGGGAGCCACTCAAAAAATTATGGTGACGGTGGCTGCCTAAAATGGAAGAAGCCAACAATAATCTCTGCTTGATTTGAATAAACCCTGAAAGGGAGAGGCTGAAACCCCTCAGAAGCAGTAAATTAAACTTGAACAGAAACCTGGCACGTACAGTAAATGACGCATATACTGAATGGCACAATCTTCTGTTGGGCATTGCGCATAGAGGACAGACACATCATGATTTTCCATGTCTAAAATAAAAAGCCTGTAAAAAGTACTTCTTCCAGTTATGGAGACAAATACATTTGACAAGAGTCATTTGTCTTCTTACTATGGAATTTATCCATTTTTTTCTCTTTTTTTCTTGTTTCCTCCTTTCCCTGGTGAGCTTTAAACACAGAGAAAAAAAAAAAAGTGTCTGATCTGGGTAGGAGTCCAGTGCAGATGAGGGGTCTGAAACTGAAAAAGTATTGCTACTTTTCATGTCGACAGTGCTCGCTCTTCACCGGATTCTCACGGAGGTTTAGAGGATGTGATAAAGTATGTTCAGTCCAGGTGGAGGAAATGTTAAGACTTCAGACAAGAACAGAAATAGGCTTTAAATTTACGCACTGTATTAGAAAATTGTGTCAGTAGCTCAACCAACTGTTTAAAGATGTGGAAATTTAAAGTCAAGTTAATGGTGAAAAACAGAGATCAAAGTTGAGCTTCCCAGGAGGACTTCTTCTGTTTTCCAGTGAAGGTTTTTTAAAATGAAGGCTGGAAATATCTGTATATTGATGGCTGTGCTTTGGTGGATGGATGTGTAAAACAAGGCTGGGCACTGTATCAGTGGGACAGATGCTGCGAAGGAGAGCATCCTCTTCAGCTTTGTGAAGCATTGACTCCCGTGCGAGCTGGGAGGCAAAGAGCTGCTGTGCCATGTTTGCAGTACATTAACCACTGATATTTTCAGTGCATACCAACCCCCAGATCAAATAACTCCACTGTTAGATCATGCTAGAGTGCTCTGCTGCTTATTTCTCTCTGTCACATATGAGTTACTGGGCTGCAGAGGCACCAGGGAATGCAGTACATGGAAGTTTTAAACTATATAAACTTTGGGTCTTAAAACAAACAAACGTGCAATCAGTGCCTGCTCCATGCTCCGTGTTTATGCTTTGATGAAGGCGGCCTGGGTTTCCCACTGGAAAGCAGGATGACAATATTAAAAGGGCATGGTGTGGTGCCAGGCAGCAAGTCCTCGCACTGCCCTGCTCTGCCTGGCAGGGCCAGGCCATGCAGAGCCATCGCTCTGCTCCTTAACGCTCCCCCGGTTTCTGCACCGAAGGCAGCTGGCTTAGTCCTTGCCTCTCTGTGGGGTTTTGGGGCCAGGGCAGGACGGTGGTTGCAGGCAGGGAGGAGTCAGGCGATAGGAATGTGCCACCATCGCGGCACCCTCCGTTCCCTTCTGTTTGTGTTTTTGAGCTTTCAGGCATTTTGCTTCAAGGGCAGCACTCTCAGGGTGTTTTCATTCACATGTACTTGCAGATGTAACTGTCTGCCAAGTGATGTGCCCTTTTTTTAATCTGGGAAAATCCTCGGCATGTTTTACAAGATGGACATATGAAGCCCAGGAGCTACTAGCACAGGCTAGCATCTGCAATCTTGCTTCAGACAAAGCCCGCAGGCCTGCCGCTCGCCATCCTGTCTGAGATATAGCTGAAATCAGCGCTCAAAGCGACTCCTGGGCGTTGTTTGCAGCAGAGGCTCCCCAGCTGGCCCCGGGCCTGAGCCCGCAGCCCCATCCCAGCCCTCAGTGGCTGGGCAGATGTGCTGTGCCGGCAGTGCTCTGCTCTTTCTCTGCTCGGCACAGCAGCCCCGGGGTGACAGGGCTGCTGATACCCTGGAGAAGGCTCTGGAGTGCTTCAGCCGACTCAGGGTGGGGAGATGAACTGCAGTGCCCCATCAATTGGCAAAGCACACGGAGACGGTTTTAAATCCTCTCTCTTGTTTTGCCACTGAGTCCTGCACTCTCCTCTCCCTCCCAAGCCCCATCCTTCGCTCTTTTTGGGTCCTGTTTATTATTGTCTGCTCCCCAAATTTCTACTACAGACTTTTTCCCCACACCTCCAGATTTTTGTTTTAACCCTTCTGTCCCCTCTACTAAGACACACCCAGGTCTTACACTTGAACACAAGTACTGGGAGCACTGAACGCACCAGGGACAGTTTCTCTCAACATTATTATTATTATTGTAGCACCATGTAATTATTAAAGTAATGTATAAAAGAGGTATATTAATGCCAGTAACACAACAATATCCTATAGCTGGGAGGAACAATTCCCAGGAAAGCTCTGCAACATCCAAAGATGGCACATGCTTTGGGCACATCGTCTGCCCGTGTTGAGGGAGATATAGGAAGCAAGACAGCAGTGCTCTGTGTTTTTACTAAAAGGCTTATAATTTGAACAGGCATGGAGCAGAGGGTAGGAGACAGACTAGCCTCACGTCTCCAGTCCCTGATTCAGGGCGGGGCGGTGTTAGAAAATCTTAATGAAAGAGGATGTGGTTTTCTTTTTACGTTAACGAAGCTGGTTTCCCTTAGTCAGGTTTGGAGAAATAGCTGAGTTGTTTTCGCTGAAATTTTCCTGACACAACACAGGCAACAGGCAGACGCCCAACATAGAAACTTTCTGCCCACACCACTTGTCAATGTTATCAGCAACTTTAAGCAAGACTTGATGAGAAGAAGGGTCAGGTAAACTTAGCTATTAGTACTCCTCCCTGTGCCTCGTAATGAGATCTAGCCTTGTTTGTCTTGCTGGGTGAGCAGTTTTATAGCTAGAGGACACTGGAGGAGCCACATGTATCTTCAAAAAGCTGTAATATTTAGCTATCCTTTTTATTTTGTGGCAGAGGCAACAATGCAAAAGGACAGAGGATATCCAGCAGGATGGCTTGTGGTGTGGAGGAAGAACACTCATGTCCTCTCTGAGCGCCCACCTCTCTTATTGCTGCTAGTGATGGGCCTGTAACACTGGTGAAATCAGTGATGGGATTTGTGCTTGCCGGTGAAAATGGCCATGGAAGTAGCTGGACAAAGCCTAGGTCAGAATCTGTGTGTCTTTTCTTGCAGTTCGGAGACCCATATCCTGAGAAAATCAAGCACTGTCCAAAATAGGCAGTGTGTTCTTGTATTTGCCAGTTCAAGAATTGTTTCATTAGTGATATTGAGAAGGAAAACACAGATGTCAGCAAGGTCAGGCTGTCTTGGTCCATGCTTATTTGTGTTTTGGATTTGCTGTGAGCGGGGCTTTGTGACCCAGTGGCGTGAGCTCCAGCACCTCCTTCTACAGGGGAATGTCCCCAGCAGCAAAGCTGCCTGAGGGGGTGATGGGGAAGGGCTTGGCAATGGGGCTCCACAGGGGAAAAAGATTCAGCTCTGTGACTTTATTTCTATAGCCGTGCACTAGATCTTTGCACAGAAGTCTGAGGCCATCATCTCCTGATTCGAGGTCCTCAATATCAATACCAATGCTCATGGAGTCATTGCTTCCCCCTTACATCTCCAACCACTCCTTACTTCAGCTGCATCTCAGCACACAGCCACCTCTGCAGCACCAGCACGATGGGTTATAGAGCCAAGTGTTAAACCCCATCAGGGAACTGATCCAAGCTAAAAAAACAATATGGTAAGGGGGGAAGAGGGCTAGATCTCTTTAAAGGGGTGTTGCCACAAAAAGACCTTCAAGAAAATGCATCCCCCAGGGTTCAAATGGCCAGCTATCAGTGCAACCAGTCCTGCCTGGACGTGCAAGCACGAGGGTTCCCTGGTCCTGTCTGCCTTTCTCCAGCAGAGCAGGTGGGCACCAGGCAGTGTACCGTCTGTGTCCCTACCAGCATTTCCAGATGTCCTGAAGCCTGATTAGGGCTGGAAACCTCAGACAAACACCCACAGGCTGTCTGGATGACCATTTGAGGTGGGAAAAGCAAATGTGCCAAAGGAAATCTGGCTGCATGGTTGCTGCACTTTGTTCCACTGACCAGGTCTGTTCCTGTGTTTGGAGATAAACTTCATGTGGAAAAAAAGAAGTTGGGTGCCTTATCTGCCCTCACTTTTTTCACTGCTCAATGATAAATGAGTGATTGGGGAAGTGCCCTTCCTCACCTTCAAATTTTTCCTCTGTGTCAGAAATTCAGGTCTTAGCAAGATGGTTCCCTTGAAAGCTTCTGGGTAATAAAGAAGGAGCAGCTGTGTGAACCACCAGCTGCAGTAACATTCAGGGGAAATTTGAGGGAAAGGAAGTGGGTTCATTGAGACCACCTGGAGCTCTGTGTGCCAGTGAGGTGCCTGATGAGCAACACGCAGAAAGAAGCAGTGAAAGGTAAAGTTTCCAAAAGCAATAGGGAAAAAGTCTTTGCACAGGATTTCACTGGTAAATTCATTCTGCATATACAAAAAACTCCTAGAAGTGGATGGCACCTACAGCGTTATGAGCTAATAAAACCTCTCCCTCAAATCACAGCCTCAGCCCCTAATTCTACTTGCAGTTCAGCTTCATCTTACATGGCTTTTGGGCTTCCCACCGCCACCATAGCTGATGGCTACCCCCACTTCAGAGCCTCCTGCAGCCCGAGCTCTGCTTACTCAGTTGGTGAAATAGGTTATTGCGTGTGGTTGTCCTTCTGAAGTTCACCACTCGCTTCAACCACAGCCCTGAAAGAGCTGCCCACACATGGACATGGGCTGAACCCCAGGCAGATATTGCTGCTAAATAGTTCGTGATAGTCAGAGCTCAGTTAAAAAGCAGGGGGCATAGTAAAAGCATGAGTGCAAGCTTTCATGGTGAAAAGCAGCAGTAAATTGAGCCTTGAGCACAACATGTCTCTTTTACACTTAATTTAACACTCATTCTGACAGCTGCTGGTGATGCAGACCTTTTATCTGCTGGCTGCAGCCTCTCTCACAGCCATGACTCAGACAGCCCTTGCCTACATGACTTGTTTGAGCGGGAACCTCCCCAAGAGGCCCTAATAAAGCTCAGTCCCCATGAGCCCAGCCGTTTCCGACTTCTCTAGGCATGATTGCATCAAGCAAAGCCCAGGAAGCGGTGGTCCCACTCACTCGTCATTTAGGAAGGGGAGAAGCACTGCTTCAGGCCTAAGCTTATTTGTGGCCAGGAAAGCACCTCCAGCCTGTTGTTGTCTGTCCTCCCCATTAGCATGACTTGAGGAATTGCATTTGCTAGTCTGTTTCTGTTGGAATGGGGGCAGGGGAAAACAAAGCTGCAAAGGCTTGATGGTGCTGCCATCCATTGGTCTGCAGGTAGGAAGTTTGGTTGGTGATGAAAATATTAGCGTTTCCTTCATAAACTGGCTTTCCACTTGGTGTTACCGTCCCCTGGCCTCTCCCTCTTGACAGGAGAGCTCTGAGAGAAGCCACCCCGCTGACCACCCTTGTGCCACCCGTGGCAACGTTGCTGTCTGATCCATGGAGAACCAGTCTGAGTAGGCAGAATTTAGAAAAATATAAAATAAAATCAATCAGAGTTTTAAAAGAACACAGAGAAAAGCTTTTTTTTATCAGATCTGCTGCCTGCACTGGCTCATTAAAAGCTTCAGTGAGGATTATACTGGGATGACGATGGCCCCACTTGCTCCTGTCCTTGCATCACCCCTGCCCTGGCCCTGCCTGGCTGCTGGCCGGGTAACAAAGTGCTTGAGTAGGGGATGCCAGATGCAAAATAAACCAGGTGAAATCTGTGAAGCAGCATGTCATGAACTGTTTGACCATGTGAGTGCCTGGGACAGCTTGAGGCAGGGAATGAACAACCAGGGAAAGTGAGGTGACACTGAGCTCAGCTCCCCAAGACCTGCCAAAGAAGTTCCCTGAGGTGCTTGGGGGATTTCTCCTGTGCTGTGGGACAACTGTTGCTACCTGCAGCCCCAGGGTCAGGGATCTGAGAGCTTGTTTGCCGTTTTTTTCCTGAAACGCTGCGAGTTAGTGTTACAAAAGGTACAACTTCTCTCCAACCCCTTGCCTGTGTCCCTCTGCAGGCTGAAACCATTCATCTCAGCCTGAAGTTTCTCCAGGTGGGGAAACAAATGTAATAGCAATGGCTTGGCCACCATGCCCTGCCTCCTCCAGCCATTGGTGTGCCCCCGTACAGCTAAAAGACTGCCAGTGAAGAGGGCTCCCATGGACGGTGCAGCTCCCTCCCGGTATCACCCACACCAGCACTTGGTATGCACTGTGATGCATGTGGCCAGGATGTGTAAGAGCTGGTGGGGCTACGGCCCCTCTGAAAGGAGCAGACTTAAATTTGCTTGTTTGCAAAGCCAGCAAACATCCCTGCTGACCAAGGCTCTGGCCGCAGCAGCCGACGTCTTCCCTGGAGCCAGCATGAGGCCAGAGGGTCCCTGAGGTGCCAGCCCTGCACTGTGCTGGGGACTGGGCAAAGCTCATGATCCATCAGGGAGATGAGGAGGCTTTAAGGGAAAACTTAAGATTCACAAGGGCTTGGAGGGAGAAAAGGACTGCAGAGGGCTGTTTGGAAGTGGTGTTCACAGGGCCGGCTGGCTGCTGGCAGTGGCTGCAGCTACGCAGAGAATTCCAAGTTTAAGAGGTCAAGGAAAAACTGCCGAAAGATGGGGAGTGTAAAAGCAAGGATGGCCACTAACTGTGCAAAGTCCTATCCAAGGGTCATAGGAAGGTGAATTTAGGAGCAGAGGGAACTGAGATGATGCTCTACAGCCACCCAGTGCTGCCTGCTCCCCCCACCTTCACCCCAAGCAGGAACCCAGAGGAGGTTTTGGTTCTGGCTCAGCCACTTTGCTCGAAGCAGGAAATTAAGAAATGTGTTTATTTCTTCCTCAAGAGGAAAATAAAACAAAAACAGAGCAAAAGCCTCCACTCGGGATTACAGGAATGAAAGATGGGCAACGGGAAACGCTATTTCCAGTGCTGGGAAATGCAGTTGTCATGTCAACCAGCTGCCATTGGCAGTCCTGCATAGCGTGATAAATGGGATCGGGCTTGGCGGGGAAGGCAGCTGGCCTGCGCCAGCCAAATCCTTGTGGGAAGAGAAGAGAGCTTGAGGACAAGTTCGTCCGCACCCAAACATGGGTGGCTTTGGAGAGCATCAGCTACCGGTGTCCCCAGAGGTATCTGGTGACACCAGCCCCAGCAGAGCACCGCAGCCAGCAGCGTGCTGTGGGTTGGATGCTGTGAGCACCGGGTGCCACCAGCACCCCAAACCCGTCCCCATAGTTTGCTCTCAGAGGGCATTGAGAGATTTCAAGGGAAAAGCCTTCATGGGGACCTTCTCCTTTCATAAACCACAAAGCCAACATCCTGTTCAGCTCATTCTGAGATATGATCAGGGAGCAAAAAATGGAAGCAAACTAGCTGAAATAGGTGATTGTCCCAAAAGCTGTGCGTGTGGGCGCTTGCACCTGCCGGGAGTCTCCCTTCACCTGACGCAGATGAAGAAAAGCCAACAAGAAACCACACGGTTCCCTTCAACAGCATCCATGCCAGCTATGTGCCTGCTGGAGCAATACCTCATTGACCTCTGCCAGTGATTGAGGGCTGAAAATCCCAGTGGGCAGCTTTGCTCAAAAATAAATATTGGAAACGCGTTGGCTGTGACACCTTTGTAGCCCAGAGAATATATAGCTGGGGACTCCCCTGCTATGGTGCCTGCAGCTCTGCAGGATAACGTGCTTTCTGTATCCTGTATCTATCTGTTGCAAAAGTGACTTTAAATAGTAACACCCTTGCAACAGCCTCACACACTGTCCTGGGGGAGACCTTACATGCTTGTTTTGGAAAAGCAGTGTTTTCAGACAGGTGAACCACCAACTTTCCCTTCAGTTTTAAATAGATTTGCTTAATAAGATAATGAGTTCATCCCTATTTTGGGGGCTAGTCAGATCGTTTGATTGCTCACGCATGACACGTGAAGGACTCTTCCATGCCTTGAAAGCAAATATGCCAAGTGGAGCGGCTTGAAAGCAGAAATAGCAATTCAGCCCCTTTCTGATGGCTGGTGACAGTATCTAATGCTCAGGTGACGGTATGCTTTTAAAATACAGAGGACAATTATTGTTTCCTTCTGCCCATATAAAATACAGAGGACTATTGTTGTGCCCTTCTGCCCACACCTATGCTTGCGAGTTTTGCAACCCAGCCCTTCCCAGGAGGCAGGAGAAGGGCAAAGCCCGCAGCCGTTCATTTCATTGGCTTCACTGACATGTATTTTTGTGCTCTGCTGTACATCTCACATTTTGTTTTCCCACTGCTGTAAGAATCAGTGCAAATTAATTATGTTTAAAAGGGACAGGAATATTGTTCTCAGATGTGCTACATCATGGCCCTCCCTGCAAACTCTAATTTCCGCAGATTAAGTTGTTTAGAAAACTGTGGATGTAATTAATAACAGCCAAAGGGCATTTTAAGCAAGAGTATTTAAGCAAAGAACAAAAGGGAAATTCTGTGGGAAATAAGCTTCACTTTTATTGTTAAAAAGATGATTTAAACTATTCAACTTCATCAGTGATGTCACAGCTAAAATTACCAATAAATAAAATAAAAAAGCATGACAAACTCACTCTGCTATTGTCTAGCTGCTCCAAGGAGCTTTTGCTGTCTTGTGGCCACTGCCCTGGTACAGCAGAAGAGAAGAGAAACTGCTTTTGGCCAGCAGCTCCCCTCCGGTGACCCGGCCCATAGCTGCTGCCAGATGAGCCGGGTTCTGGCCAAGGAGGCAGGCAGGGATGCTGAGGAGCAGCAGCTCAGCTCCTGGAGCATCTTGGCCACCCCAACCCTGCATTTCAGCAGGCAGGATTTTATCCCCACACCTCGGGGGTTTTGCACCAGCTGCCTCCGCAGAGGTTGTGCCAGCAGCTCCTGAGCTGTTGGGGTTGGTGCCCCTTTCCCACAGAGGTATGACACCTCGTCCCACTCATGCGGCTGTCCCCACGCATTCCCAGTCCCCTCCCGGTGTCTGGGGAGTGACGAATGAGGTGCTGTACACTAGTCTCGAAAGCTGCGCACAGGAGGGAGAAGGGAGGGAGCTTGTGGGACACGGCTTTGGGACCTACCATGGTGCCCGCAGGATGCACCTGGTACAAGATCATCAGAAGGAGAGAAATATGCAGGGTTTTTTGGAAACTCTCAACCACATATCGAGAAATCAAGGTGACAGTTCTCCCTTCCCGTAGGGTCTCCCAAAGCGGGAATGGATCCCAACACAAGGGCAGGAATGGCTGGTGCTGCAAGGCATGGGGCAAGGACAGGACTCTCTTCAGCCGCAGCAAAACCGCTGCATCCAAGCAACGGCTCAGTCCCAACCTTCACATTGTCACCAGCATGGGGCTGGGAGCATGGCCAGAGCCAGGTCCCAACTTCCCATGCCCAAATCCCCCAGCACTGCTGAAGGCCTCTCCTGAACACCTCTTGCTGGTTGAATTTGCCTTTGCTGAAGTACCACCCAGCAGCTGTTGTGGGGCCAGGAGATGACAGGAGCTGTGAGCTGTCACCAAAAAAGTGGGTTTTCTGTTGCTGATAAGTGGGTATCATTGGGCAAGTTTATTTGAGAAGTAAAAGGGCAAAACCATCAGGAGGAAAGATCGGTGTGTTTCCCTGTGGGCACTAGCGGGTCCTGCTAAAACTGCAGCCTGAGCTCCTGTCAAGAAGAGCTGAATTGGCACAAAATTAACTGAGGGAGAGAAAATGAGAGAGGGAGCAGAAAAAGAGAGGCGGGATGAATGGGAAAAGCAAGAGAGCAGAAATCCCTGCCACTGGTCCTCACAGCACCCCCTCCGAAGGACTTCGTAGGCTCTCACCCACCCACCCACCTTCCACCGGTGTACTCACAATGAAAAGTGCTATGTTGCACAAAACCATGACTTAGTTTCCTTCTTTCCCATCACTAACTCTTGGCACGGTGCCTCCCTCACCGGCAGCTCTTGTGCACGCAAGGTGTCCAACGCCTGCTAAAACGCAGCTGGCCTTTTCTCTAAGCGCATCCCTCTCCCTGGTTCACAGAATTCACAGAATTCACAGAATTGTTAGGGTTGGAAGGGACCTCTGGAGATCATCTAGTCCAACCCTCCTGCCAGAGCAGGGTCACCTACAGCACGTTACACAGGACAGCGTCCAGGCGGGTTTTGAATGTCTCCAGAGTGGGAGACTCCACCACCTCTCTGGGCAGCCTGTTCCAGTGCTCCACTACCCTCAAAGTAAAGAAGTTCCTTCTCATGTTAAGATGGAACTTCCTATGTTCAAGTTTATGCCCATTACCCCTCGTCCTATCACTGGGTGCCACTGAAAAAAGACTACTCCCATCCCCCTGGCATCCTCCCATTAAGTATTTGTATGTATTAATAAGATCCCCCCTCAATCTTCTTTTCTCTAGACTAAAGAGACCCAAGTCCCTCAGCCTTTCCTCATAAGAAAGGTGCTCCAGTCCCCTAATCATCTTTGTTGCCCTTTGCTGGACCCTCTCAAGCAGTTCCCTGTCTTTCTTGAACTGGGGAGCCCAGAACTGGACACAGTACTCCAGATGCGGTCTCACCAGGGCAGAGTAGAGGGGGAGGATGACCTCCCTCGACCTGCTGGCCACACTCTTCTTGATGCACCCCAGGATGCCATTCGCCTTCTTGGCCGCCAGGGCACATTGCTGGCTCATGGTCATCCTGTTGTCCACCAGGACTCCCAGGTCCCTCTCCACAGAGCTGCTCTCCAGAGCAGGTTGCAGCAGCTGGTTGCAGGGCTGCTGGCATGCTGAGAGGATGAACCTGCCAATTGCTCGAGAGATGATTATTTCATCACAAAGCAGAATTAGTGGGATGGTGGGTTAGGATGGAGGCAGGAGGAAACAAAGCTGTATGGGCGTGAAATGCCAGGAGCACTGAGTGATAGCTAGGATGGGTGAAGAAGGGCTTTTATTATTAAGAACAGTGAAAAGACAGGGGGTCACCTGTCCTTTAACTTCAGAGCCCAGAAGAAGGAACCCTTCTGTTTGCACTCGTAACCCATCTGCGCTTGCTGAGGCCACTGGTGGATGTGCACGTCTGCGGTGTCAGATTCCAAACTTGAAAATAAATGGTGCCCCTCGGGTTGGCTGTCACCTCCAGAAGGGCTGGCAACCTCACTCAGGGCATGGAGGGAGCAGGCATCCAGCGAGAAGCGCCGCAGTCGAGGGGCAGGAGGCTGTTGAGCACGGAGGAGCAGGGAATTGGTGGTGACCGAGCAGGCATGAGGCGGGTGGCAAGTCCGCCAGGAGCAAGGGCAGGAAGGGAAGGATGCCCACGCAGGATCCTTCCTCATCACAGCTTCCTAACACCTCCTGGGATCCACCTATGCCTGCTCCTCCACAAACATCACCGGAGTTGTGTAGGCACGACATTGGGGACACACCATGGCCTGACACTGGGTCCCGGCCGCCCTGCACCATGTGGTTGGGGTGTCATGGAGGGCAGGAGGGGGGACCTCGGGCACACAGAGCCCCTGTACCCATACAGCTGGTTGTCTGTTTCAGCCAGTTTAGCCTCGACACCAGCACGCAGGGGCATTGCGTTCCCAGACGTGGGGAGGATTGAACAAGTTGGGCTGGTTTGGGCCTGTGAAGTATTACATGGCGTCGGGCCCGTTCTCAACAGGTTTTGCCACATGGCATTGCTGCCATTCTCAAGCACAGCAGAGCCAGCAATGCCGGGGGTCTCTCCAAGCGTGAAGGGCCGGCTGCCTTAATGGTCTTCACGAGAAACGGCCTTTGGTGGAAACCTCGGAGCCCCTGTTGGTCCCAAATTACTCAAATATACTGCTTTTTGATCGCAAAGCTGCTGTAGGATGAAGGGATGCTAATGGACCAGGTGCAGGGGAAGGAAAAGCGGAGAGGGCTCCTGCCAAAGGGTTTATAGTTTTGCCAGCTGCGTTTTACCAGCAGATACTTTGCAATACCCTTAGGTGGGCGTGTGAAAGTCCCTCAAGCCACACATTGTGCAAGAGGAGCAAGTGACGATACTGATGCCCGTGCCAGCCTCCACAGGGCCTCCGGGGAAAGAGGCAGGAGCCGGCAGGCGACAGCAGCAGTGAGCGCAGGGGTATGAGCAGGGGGCAGAGATGGCAGCAGGATTTCACACGGATTTGCTGCCTGCTCACGTTACCAGCAGCACCACTTGCCTCTTCTGCCCAGCCCTCCACTGCTGGGATGAGATGCAAGGCTGCGGGTTCAGCCCGGCACCGTCCCTACCTGTGTAGGGAGGGTGTTGCTGCTGATGTTTTGTTGGTGGCATGAGAAAACAGTCTCCAGAAAGGCTGCTTTGGTTGCCTTTCACTTTTTTTTTATTTCTCCCCATGTATTTGCATGTTTCCAGGGAGAAGATTTGGGTTTTGGTTTTTTTTCATTTTGGTGCTGTTTGGTCCTTTTTTTTTTTTTAACACTTGGTTAAAGAAAGTGTGGGTTGTGAAAAGAAAGGACCTAGAAAAGGCAGAGTTATCACCTCTTCCTGGCAGTGGGAGAGCCCCTGGCTCACCTTGCCATGTGGCCATCAGCCCCTCGCGGACATATTCGCCTGCGAAAGCTGACAGGAATTAAAGAATAACATGGCTTTATCCAAATGGCACATGTGGGCTCACTTGTTCCTGCAGTTATGCAGTCAGGAAATTAATTTTGGTCAACTGCTCCTGAACATCTTCCCATGCAAACCAAACCTAGCTGGATTCCTTTCCTCTGCTGTCACTGAGGAATCTCAAAGGGGATGAAACTCGTCCCTGAGAGGCCCTGAAGTGCTTTACTAACCCACCGCAAGGCGCAGGGACCTTCACATAAGGAAGAACTGGATTCCTCACCCATCCCAGCCAGGAAGACCGGTGACTGCTCCGTCTGGACGTGCTTCGGCTTGTGGGGATGTAGCGATGGCACCTCCCACCCGGCCTGTGCCAGCTCCATCCACCCCGCGCTGCCGGGCTGGCGTGCCAGAACCTGCCTCAGGCTTCGATCTGCTTTGTTGAACAATCAATCTGTGCAAGAATTAATCTCATAAATGTTCGGAGAAACAGTCTAGATTGCAAAGGAGGGGTGGAAATCATATGTATGTGAGTGGCCAGGGAAATCATAAGAGTAACCTCATATTTAAAAAAATATTTAAACCGCCCAGTCTGAATTTTGTATCAGTGATCTACACACACTGTTTAATACGAGATGGGTGGCTGCTGTCTGATTTCAACACAGAGACCTGCCTGCAATTTGGAGCAGAACAAGAGGTACTGTCTTTGAAAACTCAACCCCAATCCCACAAATTTTCTCAATCAGCATCACAAGTTGGAGCCATCCAGTATTTTTCACCAAACAACCCAAATTTCACAAGACCGGCTCTCACTCCAGACAAGAGTCCCAAGCTCTTTTGTGTGTTCCAGAAGGAGCCACAGATTTATTTTCCCTTTGTTTTCTGATGCACCTATGAGGTTTTAGAAGGCGACCACTGCCCCCCATGCTAAGTTTTCAGACGTTTCTGGCTGTAGCCCACCATTGGGGAAAGGCTTGCCTGACAGTGGTGGAAGGAGGCAGGAGAGGTGATGGTCCCCCACCCTTCAGGACAGGGATCTGCTCACCACCCGTCTGCAGATAAACCGCCCCACTCTACAACAGACTCCCCAAGTCGCCTGCCCCAGCTTAGGAGCAAGCCTGGGAGGAAGGGAAAATGGATTCAAGAAGCCAGACGTGAAACATCAGTAGTGAGTGCTGGGAAGGGACAGATGAAAACTGTTCATCAGCTGCTCATGTGAGTGCACAGAAGCCAGCCTGAACTTGTTTGCTTGGCTGTACACGGCGGGGTCTTTTGTTTCCCATCCTGGACCGTGTGCTTTCGCCTTGGGCAAAGCAGCAGGCACACTCCGCTGCTGGGCAGTCCTGGCCAAAGCCACCCGCTTGGCTTGTGAAAGAGCCATCTGCAATGCTGTGACTCCCTTGAGTGCTGTGATAGTCCAGATAAGGACGACCACAAGAAAAATGCATAAGTATTTTTAGCTCCCATCCTTTTTTTTTTTTTTTTCTGGGCCTACTATGAAAAAGGATGAGGGGAAAGATTACTCATTCTCTGTAAAATTACTAATTCTCTCCTGAGGAGAATTAGTTCAGCCAGTTGACTCCCCCTCATGCCAACCCCGCATCCCAAGACTGAAAAGCAGAGAGAAAAATTACGCCCCTATTTTGCACAGATAACTCCAGCTATTGAGAGGGAAACTATTTTCCACTATGTGTATCTTGTCTCCTTTTTTGCCTACTGCCAATCCTAGCAAAGTGACACGCGGGAAACTAAACCAGGAGCTTCACATTTGCTTTCCACTGGAAAGTGTTTAAAGCTCAAGGTTTCCACCTATTACCATGACAAAAAGGAGTTTGTACAGTGAAGGTAGAAAGCAGAAAGGAGGCCCTTTCTTCCTCTTCTCTTTGCATCGCTTTAAATGATCAACACTAGCAGAACTATAAAATAATGGCTCTATACTGTCCTCATTCCTGCCAGATGTTGTCTCAGTAGAAGAGCTAGTAAGAAGATCTCTGATATCTCCTGCATAACCAGCATGACAAACTTGCCCTTCCAGGGATTCCTTTACTGACAACAATCATAAGTGAGTTCAAACCATACTTGCATTTCTTGCATTTTTAACCTATATTCCATAGTAGTGATCACTGCAATGATGGACGGAAAATACAAACTCACCATAAGATGGGTTGTCCCATACAAGGGACAATCAATAGGAGACCAGGAGGGAGAAAAGCTTCATAGTCCCTGCAATTTTTGGCTTCTCTTACCAGACTTCCTGCAAGACAGAGCAGGAATAAATCATTACCAGTTTTAATGGTGCTGGTACAGTGTAGGCTTCTGTCCAGAAGCAGCTAATTGTGTCAAACAACTCAGCCTGGTTCATCAGAGCAGCTGTCACAGAGGGAATTCCTGGGCTTATGGCATCTCTGGGCAGAGATGTTGAGGCTTGGGAGGTCTCTTAAAGGTCCCCCACTGGCTGAGAGGGCTCAGAGCACTCCCCCAACCACAAGTTGCATTGTGGCCAAGAGAAGAAGGATGTTTAAGTGTCATCCCAGGTTATTCAAAGCCTGTCCTGGTGGTAACACTGGGCTTTTCTACGTACCTCCGCCTGTGGTTAGAAAAAACAGGAGACACGCTGGGTTCACATCTCTCACTATGTGCTTGGTGGACAAGGGGACTTTCTGCAGCTGCATCTAGATTGGAGCAATACATTGTAAGTGAGCATCAAGCTGTAATTCCTGCTTCATCTTATCAATAGTACCACCAGGGTAGACAGGGTGAGTTTTCAGAGATGGACTTTATTTGCTGTAACATGTCCTGAACTTGATTAAGCCATGTCTGTGCAAGCTGATGGTACTGTGTCAGCAGTGATTGCTCCAAAAGTCAGCATTGAACCAGTTTACTTTTCAAGCTTAAAAGCAGGTCACATTCACATAGCATTTGCATTGACCCCAAAGCAATGAACAAGGAAATTATTTTTATTAAGGCCTCTCCTCTCGGGAAGTGTGGTCAGATGTTATACCCATTTTACCAATCATGAGTCAGACAAAAGGACCACATTTTGTTGTAAAATCAAACATGTGTTCCCTTTTCTATACAGCACGAGACACCTGGGAAAGGTTTGTGACATGATCTGAACCAAACTAAGACAGCTGGAGGATTGCAGAACCTATGCAGTTGAGCTTGGGAGCCCCCAGACCTTCTTGAAGGAGCTACTTAGGGTCTTTTCACGTGGACCAAACCTCACCGTATGCTCTGTGCTCTTTTGTATCATATGGTAGAGCTAGTTGGATGTTGGGCAATGTGTACACCACTAACCGCATGATGCCCGTCATTTAATGGGACCCATGGTCCTCACACCACAGGCCACAGCTTCACTTCTATATAGTGGCCAAGGGGCTCGAGAGTCCCTCAGCAAAGAGGGCTGTGGTGAGGAAACAGTAGAGATCAATTCCTCCAGCCTGTGCCTGAGAGATACCTGGGAAGGAGGGGGGCCAGGAGGAAGCCCTGGGCAGGAGGAGTTGCTCTGGTGGGCCCTTTGGAGACTGCCTGTGCCTCTGCACTTGAGAGCAGCTGGCTGAGCAGCTTCTGGGGAGGCTCTGCTGCGGCGTTGCTGCTGCCACCGGCTGCCACAGGCAGTCGGATGTCTTTATGTGTGGCATTGGAAAGCTGAGCTTCATGCTCAAGTATCATATCATACATCACATTAACTGCTCAAGCAGCTAGGAAGGGACAGTCAAGATTCATTAATGCAGTTTTGACATTAACTACAGTTGTCGAGCAGCGCTGCAAGAAGGCTTTTGACAAGCGTGTCCTTCCTTGGCTGATGTGCCCTGGCAGGGTGAGGCTACGCCATTTTTCCCTTCTTTTGCCTACCAGAACTGCACACCTCTTTCCACCAACAGAAAACGACAGAGTATTAAGATCTGTCAGGACAGAATAAAGGAGTTCAAGGTCATTGTGCTGTCCAGTTAACAGATGATTTTGACTTTTCCTCCCCATTTCTTTCAGGGTGTATGATACTAGATAACTGCCCTGTGGCAACTGACCTAAATCCCTCTAGCTTCTGGAAAGCAACTGGACAGGTGTCTCCCTGGGACAGTTCTTGTTGCAAAGAGTCTATTTTCTTAATGCAATGCTTTGACATCTTCATTTGTTGCCTCAAATGAAGGAAGTCCACGACTAAACCAACCTACAAACTACACAGTTTACAACTGAAAAAGTGTGTTTCCACAGCTATCATGCCACATTCTTTCATTCACCTCTTTCTAACGCAACTAGAAAGCAAACTCCTCAGGAAAAATAGAGTATATTTAGGCAGGATGAGAGCTGTGGTGAAGTCGTAGATAGGCAGAAGAAGGGTGGCTCTGGCTCAGTTCATCAGAAGTGACCCAATTGTACAGACCAGAAAGCAGAGACTGAAATCATGACTGTTGGTGACACTGTGAAATTATCTTTAAGCCAAGCGCTACTCAGAAACCTGTCATGACTGTTGGTGACACTGTGAAATTATCCAGTGATATCTTTAAGCCAAGTGCTACTAAGAAACCTGTCCAAAATGCAAACAACCACATGTAGCAACAACATCTACTTTTTTCAGCCCAAGTAATTCACTCTGCCTTGCAAAATCATGCCAAATCTGTGAAATAAAGATTACACTGAAATGGCCTAGCAGGTTTTGATGGTGGTGGCAGCAATATAAAAATATCTTCCCACCACATCCCTGGAGTGTCCTGAATTCAGACGTAGCCTGTTGCCACAATCACTTTACAAATGCTTCCTTCTTGCAACTTCTTTTTTTCCATTCCGTGTAACTCCATGGATTTCACTCTCACCTCTGAAATGTCTTGCACAGAAACACACCACTTGGCTACTTCTTTTCCTTCCCACCAAATTGTCCCTTGCTTGATTCAACATATATTTACTCAACTAGAGCCTTTTTTTCCCCAGCAGCATTCAATGCAATTGGCAGCACATTCAATTCATTAGTGCTCTGAGGTGGCATGAAACAAAAATTTTGCCTGTATTAAAACAAAGGCCTTAAGTTCACCTAGGATTTTAATTCACTATAATGCTGTAACGACACCAATAAAAAAAATTGAACCCCACCAATTTGTATGAGCAGCATATGACGCAGACGGCACAGTCCAAAAGCGAGCATCCCCCCCCTCCCCCAGCAAGGGGATACAGCTTTTCTATGCAGAATGGCATTGACCCTATCCTCATTTCCAGTTCCTGGTGTGCCCTTCCTTCAGGCTAAGGTTTAAAATCTTCAGACGGTAATTTGATTTCTTTTGGATCACGTAAAAATCCCTCTGCTTCTGTTCCTGCCGTGCCCGGTCCCCGGCAGCGAGAGCGGAGCCGGGCTGGGGAGCGGGGCTCGGCTGCCACCTGCCGGGGTCCGGCTGCCTTCCTCCGCCGGGCACCCACCCAAACCCACCGAAAATACAAGGAAAACAAACACCACCACCACCACCCCAAAAAAAAAAAAACCAAACCAAAAAAACCCAAACCAAAAACCCAAAGCAAACCCAGAAAATACCCAAAATACAAATAATACAGGCACTGCCCTCTGGCTGCCCAGATCGAGCCCCCTCTTAACTCAACAAGAATACAATAGACCCCTCAAGAAGAGGTACGTGATTGGGTTGCTCAGCTTAAGCAAATTAATACAGTTTTAGAGTCGGCAATGAAAGGTCATGGTATGCTACAGGAGCAGTTGACGTCTTGCAGACAGGAGCTGCAAAGTCTCCAGAGTCAGTTTTTATTTTTAATAGGTCAGTCAAATGTACACCTTCTCAAAGGTGAGGCCACTTACAAAGAGACTTCCATGAATGTTTCTCTTTCAGCATTAGATAAAGTTCATATGTGTTTGCTCCAGAGAAAAGCAATGAGGAAATAAGAATTACTACTTCTTTCTCCATTTCTTTGTCCTCTTCCTTGCTTGAGGAAAGGAGAAAATTTTCTTACTTTATCCTCTAACACTGAATACAATATTTCAGTTTTCTTGGAACATTCTGGTTTATTCTTGATAAATACTTTAAGAGTTTTGAAAGCAGCATATGAAGTCACCAACTTGTATCTTTCAAAATGTTATATAAAAAGAGTAAAAATGCAGCAGGGAGATAAAAGGCTGCCTTCTCTTGTGAAAAAAAAATATAAAAACCTCATACATTGCCTGCTGTAATCTGGAGAATCTCAAAACTATAAAACTCTGATGTCAAAGTATTTTCTGATTCATGGCCACAAGACAAGCCTAGGAGGAATAATTCAGAAGAAAGGAAGACATTTATTTTGTATGCAACGGGTGACTCCGAGGCTTAGGACTGCATGGACATGTGCACAAGGAAAGATGATGAGAAAAATCCATCAAATTAGTTTTCTCACATCAGCATTCACAAAAGGCAGTGCTTCATAAAACCTTCACATCAGCAAGTCACCACAGCTCTACAAGGACATTAAAAGAACAGCAAACTTCCTAAGAACAACAGGACAGGGGAGACTTTTTTTGTTCAAAACAGCAACTCTGGGCCTCTTGACGTGCCGTCACTCAGCTGAGATAACGGAACATTTAGCAGGGCCCTATCACGTTTCTAATCCACTCAGAGATGCTGAAATCTTCTGTCCATAGCAGATTAAGATCAGAAAGGCCAAGCCAAGAGTCGTAAAGTGACAATTTTCAGTAAGGAAGCCACAGTGAAGCCTGCCAAAGCCTGGTCAGCATTTGTCTCTAATTCCAAATAAATCCTATCAGAAAAAAAAAAAACCCAAACCCAAATGCATCCTCCATAGCTGGATGTAAGCGTACAGAAGAGATTAGCTGTTACTAAGAATAAGACCAATGCGCACTGTGACGACAACTGGATAACAAGTGCTAACAATTGCGATTCTCCCGGTGTGAGCTGAGCACTGGGTGAAGCAAGAAAAATGTGTTTTCCCATGCATAAACCGCGGCGAGGCTGGCGGCGTTTGATCCCAGGCCACTTCTGCATAGACGCCCGTGAGCCCAGCACACGTGTGTCCAGCTGGCGTTTGGCATTAGTGATAAAGCTACAGATACCACATTGTGAAGAGGACTTCCCCATTGTTAAAATCTGCTCCTCTGAGGTGCTGTTCCCAATATGACCAGTTACCATATGCCTTGTAAGTTGTTTCTGACTCAGTTACAACCTAGCGTATCAGTTTGGTTGGGGAACCTCCTAAACACCTTAACACAATTTGGGCAGCAAAAATCCAAGCAAAAATCCTGGTGATCTGGACACACCTATCACTCCCTTCAGCTGCTTTGACAAATCACAGCAAACAACACTGCAAATGAAAAGCCCTAAGTAGAGGGGTATTCTGCAAGAAAAAAAAAAACCTATACAGACCATTCCAGCTCCAAAAGAATATATATCCAATTTTTCAGCCAGTGTTTGTAAAAATGAAGACTCCCCGCTGGTACGGCTGAGGGGATGATGTGAACTGCATTGTTCATTATTGCTGCGATAGCACCCCCGTGAGCCAGGCCCCACCACGCAAGTGCTATGACAGGATCTGTTAACATGCTGGAGATGGACATCTGGGAACCTCTCATAGGTTATTTTTGCCCTTGCTATCACTTGTACATCTCCATCGCTGCTAGCTATGGGGGCAGACTCTCGTCTCACTGAGCTTTCTGATCTGAATCACCACCAGATTACAGCTCCTCCCTCTCCTCCAGCCGCAGTAACTGCACTGGTACCTCCCCTACTGCAGAGGATGCAGAAATCAATCTATCTTTGCACAACCCTCTGCCCCTACCTTGAAGCTGCTGCGCTGTCCTCCCAACTGTTTTGACAGATTCACTACGTTGTTACGACCAGCAGAGAAAACTGTTGTTAGCCAAATAGAAAGGTGGGTGTATCTCTTTTAAATTACTATTTTCCAGAAGGTTCTGGAGTCTGTTTCTTTCAAACACAAACCAAAGGAAGAATAGAGACATGAAACTAATTCTGTACCAGGCAACTTCTTGCATGGTGTAGCACCAGTTCAAAACAAGCTTTTTTGTTGGTGTTTGTTGAATTCTAAAACTAACCTTACTATTTTATCTAGTGCTATCAAAACCTGTAAGCTATAAATATTATTAAGTAAATTACATCCTGATGTTTCACGCTGGTAACTACACTGGGTCTACAGTGGGTTGGCATGAGCAGCCCTGTGCAGACCACGAGGTCTTGCACAGCTTTATTGCTGCAAGAGGTGGATCTGATCCCTCTCCTTACCATGAAAACTTGCTTTGATGAGGCTCTGAAGGCTACACCATCGGAGCATGCCCTAAAAGCGAGAGGTTTCTGCTGCAGCAACTGCAAGAAGCAGATGAGACGTCGAGAGGTCTGTTATGCAAAGAGCATCTTCTCCCCTCCATGTGAAACAGTGTTTGCAGACACAGAATTCAGCCTTTTGGATTAGGTGATTAAACAATTATAAGAAAAGAAGTGGTTTAGGTATCCTGCCTCCCCATCTAACACTGTGCTTTGGATTATACTGATTTTAAAAAAATGAAAGACAGAAAACCCAACCACAGGCATGAGCCCTGCCGGCCTCGTAAAGAGCTCCACCTCTCCCATGGCTCTGTACTCTCCTGCCCCACACACATCAGTTGAAAAATGTTTTCAAGTGATGGAAAAATAATTCCATCAACATAGGTTTTTCCATAGAGATTTTCAATGAAAATTTTAAGAGTCATTTTGGTCACTGATCAGCATTCCTCAGACTGGAAATTCATTTTCATCTCCATTTCATTTTTAAAAAGAAAAGGCAAAAATCTGTTTTCTTTACTTCACCCTGCAAATGCAGAAAGACAGAGTCTCCCAGAAGTTCAACATGGCCCACAGGCCACGCTTTAGCAGCCTCTGCTCTTAGGCCTGTAAGTACAAATGCTGCCCATTGTGAGGACTTGGAGAGTTTGGGATTACCCACCACTTTCCTGTGTGCACCTGATGGTCACCAAAAACGCGCCTCCCACAGAGATTCCTGTGTTACTCCTGTCTACAAAGACTAATGCAGCTTGATGGAAAGGTACCACATGCTTTCTGGGTGTCCTGAACCTGCTGCAGGCATCTGGGCAGGGAGAGAAGAGAATCTAGTAGAACATCCTGATTTTAAAGACTGCAACTGGAGTGCAGCACTTTGGCGTACATCAGGGCACTCAGCCAGCTTCATCACTAGACAAGATTTACTCAGGAGCTTAATATAGATTCCCCAAAATAAAACAAAGTCACAAAGATGGCCAAACAACATTGTTTGGATTATCATGATTTTACTTCCCAGGAAGGACTCTCCTTAGCACTTCCAGTATTTCAGCTCACTCCAGAGGGTAGCTGATGACTTCCACTTCTTTCCTAAACATCTGCAGATGTAGAGTTCCCAATCTTACTGTTAAACATAGTTTAATGTGTCATTCCAGACAATCTGCTCCCTCCCTAGCCCAAGGACTGAACTCTTCTTTCCTCTCTCATCCTCTTGGTACAATCTTCCTTCTCTGAAATTGGGCTCTGGGGAAGCTCTGTAAGGGAAACAGCAGCTCATCCCCCCTCCCAAAGATCAGGAACCTCAGGTGTGCCCATTTCTTGCTTTATATGACTTTGGCCTGCCTACAGCCTGCCTCCTTAAAATAGTCACCAATTCTGATGGTACTAAAAAGGCCCTTAGATTGCATAGCATTTCCACTTACTGAAAGGTTTCTATTGGGTATGCAAACACAGAGGGCGATTTGGGGATGGGACTTCCCTGAAGGTACGGTCCTCGCCTTGTACTCAGTTTTTGAGGAATGCACAAGCATCCTTCCTCTCTCCTGCATGCTGAGATACTCATGAGAAATACAAGATCCTACATTCTTGTGTTTGACTTTCCCTTGCCTTCTCCCCCATCTTTCCACCCAAGCTATAAACGTGAATCCCAAATCATATAATCCAAAGGTGGATGGATGGATGCATATTGAGAGCCCAGGAGTGTACAGTGCAAAATCACCCTTTTCCAACCTTCATCCATTTCCCATGTGTCTCATTAGAGCAGCACTGACGGCAGTCACCAAACTACACCAAAACTCACCACGCACCAAACAGCAATTGACATTGGCAGACATAATCCCACCCAGGTCAGTCATATATTTTCCACAGAAGCTATACAGGAATGCCCCATGCCTGTCAGCATTTAAGAGGCATTTGGGCAATGACGTTAACACCATACTTTTTGGTCAACCCTGAAGTTGTTGGGCAATTGGACTAGATGATCACTGTAGGTCCCTTCCAGCTGAACTGTACTATTCTATTCTATGCTACACTTCTTTGTACCTCCTCCTTTCCCTAGCAGCACATACTGAGGAAATCTCTGATGACAGTTCTTCCAAGCCCTGCTCTAGCAGAAGGGATTGAATGGGTAACCATATCCCAGCCTAGGCATTAGCTCCGTCACGTTGTGGGAAGGAGGCACGTACCTTCTGATGAGGGTGAGAGCTGTGGATCATCTCAAGATAATTTGACCATCTGAACAAATCGGCAAAAGGCACGTGTCAAGTGCAGTTTTTGCAAGTCTTCTGTGTTCATCCAGTTTAGCTGGGTTTCCACAGGATGATGAAACCCCACACCTCTGACAATAGCAAGGCTCCAAGTTCAAGCCCTCAGTCCGAAGCAGGACATGCTCCTCAACTGAATGGTTGCAAATCTCTTTGTGGTGAGCAATACCTAATCATTCCCCTGTGGGTTTCTTTTTTTTATTTTTTCTCTTTGTACTCATTTTTAGAAACGCCTGAGTTGTTCCCCTTGGAAAAACATACTGAAACAAAAGAGCCTGAAAACAGCAGTGCTCCCTCAGAAAGAAGGTCTATCTGGCCCAATCTGGTCTCCAAAGTGGCTAATCATCAATGTCCACAGAAGAGCATATGAGCAGAGCAAGTCTACTTCTGTCAGGGTCTTGGGGGTGCTCATAGGCCTCAATGGCTGGGACCGGCTTTCCTGTAACCCTCACCCACACTGTCTCCTGCCAAGGGCCCAAGGGAAGTGTCTCAGATCAGCCTGGGGCCTTCAGTCCCTGCCCGAGTGATGTTGTAGGAGTGCCTGTCTCTGCCCTTGTCTCCTGGATGGGCCTGGGCCCTGTGCTGCAGAGAGCTGCTCTCCTGGATGGACTCCTCAGCCCTAGCTCAGAGCTGGTCATGCATAACACAGGCATATCATAGCATAACTTCTGTTCTATTCCCAGCACTCACAATGAGTTGAAGGACAATGAGACTATTTGCCTGAAAAGACAAGGGTTTTTCAGCTTCAAAGAACACACAACACACAGGTTACAAGTGGAAACAGGATGTTATTTTACGCTATTTTATCTTATTTTTCTGAATCCATTGGAGAGCTGATGCTCACAAGCATTAACTCAATGCACGTGTGTAGCCAGGAGCGGTCTGATGAATTCTTCAGATGAGAACAACAAAGAAAAGATGAAGACAATGACGACACAGAAGACAAAAAGATGACAATGATGATGAAGAAGATGAAGACAATGGCAATGATGAAGAATAAGAAGGCGAAGAACAAGATGACAACAAAGAAGAAAACAAAAAGATGACAAAGATGACAACGAAAAAGAAGATAAGATAATGAGGACAATGATGACAACAGAAGAAGAAAACGATGATGAAGAATGAAAAGGAGAAGAAGAAGTAGGAGTAGTGGTGGTGGTGGTGTGTGGTACCATGGGGTATTTTCAAAAGTATGACATGTAGCAATGACAAGCATACTTTTTGCCTCCAAAACTTGCTCTGCTGTGCTTCTTGGCCAGTGATGCATGAAAAGCTCTCTTATGCCTGCCCTGAGCTTGTATTGCACACAGGGAGAGCTGAAAAGCAGCAGCTCCTGATGGTGCAGCAAGCCTGGAGCCTTTCCAAACACAGGCTGGTTTGCACAAGCAAGAACCCCTGGGGAAATGGAGCTAAGGGAAGAGCAGAGCTCGCTCCAGCTCCAAACTTGCAATGGGCAAGAGAGCCAGAGAGCACCAGGGTGTGAGTGGTGCCTTGGAGGTGCAAGAGCAGCAGGCAAGAACAGAGGCAGAAGGGCCCAGAGGAGCCCTGACAAAAGGCTGTGCTCAATGCTCCACAGGACAAGAAGCAGCCTCCTGGGGCCACCCAGGGGGGCCCACCCTGGCACTCCAGAAAGCTTCCTCAATGCTGCAGAGGAAGACAAAAGCCCCTGGGGACCACTGCCTATCAGACCCAAAGACAAAATTCCTTCCTGACTCCAGAGCTAGTGATTGATCAGGTTTTCCCTGAGCATGTGAGCAAGACCTGCCTCCTTGTCCCACAGGCTGGTCCCGCCTGCCCGGGGGGTGCCCAAGCCCTATTCTCCCTCACCCTGGAGCCATCTCAGGGGCTTCCAAGGGTGGCCACATGCCTCTGGCCTGATTGACCTTGGGGGCAAGAATCCTTCCCATGCCTTGCGGGACACCAGTGGGTTACCCAAAGCACTAGGGAGCCCTTGCAACATCTCTGCATCCCTTTTCTTACAGCTGCTGCCACTGGCTCTGCAGAGGATGAAGATGGTGAGCTCTGCAGTGCTCCTCAAGAAGGCATTTCCCTGGTCTTACCACCACTATCTAGCTGAAAAGGCCTGATAGCCTCAGGCACTTCCAGGGGCTGGTGGTTCTTCCCATCTCCTGAGCATCTTCCCAAGGACATGGCATCTTCTAGGGACATGGTTTACTGGTGGTTTTGGCAGTGTTAGGTTGATGGTCGGACTTGATGATCTTAAATAAGGTCCCTTCCAACCTAGACAATTCTATGATTCTAGTCCAACTCCCTGGCCAATTCAGGGCTGACCAAAAGTTAAAGCATGCTATTAAGGGTATTGTCCAAATAAGTCTTAAACACTGACAGGGCAT
Source organism: Charadrius vociferus (assembly GCF_000708025.1). Classification (NCBI taxonomy): domain Eukaryota; kingdom Metazoa; phylum Chordata; class Aves; order Charadriiformes; family Charadriidae; genus Charadrius; species Charadrius vociferus. Next base: position 2,066,450 of record NW_009646963.1, on the reverse strand, counting down.
CAACCCCCTCTCCAGGAAGCCTGTTCCAGGGTTTGACCACCCTCTTGGTAAAGAAGTGTTTCCTCATGTCAAGTCCAAACCTCCATTGACAGATGCAGCTTTGAGCCATTCCCACGTGTCCTGGCATTGGGTACCAGGGAGAAGAGATCAGCACCTCCTTCTCCACTTTCCCTCCTCAGGAAGCTGTAGAGAGCAATGAGGTCACCCCTCAGCCTCCTTCTCTCCAAACTACACAAATCCCGTGTCCTCAGCCCCTCCTCAGAGGTCATGCCCTCAGCCCCTTCACCAGCTTTGGTGCCTTCCTCTGGATGCATCCAAGGACCTTCACATGCTCTTTAAATGGTGGGTCCCAGAACTGCACACAGTACTCATGGTGAGGCCCCACCAGTGCTGAATACATCAGGATAATCACCTCTTCTGACCAACTGGTTATGCTGTCCTTGATGCAGCCCAGGATGTGGCTTGCCCTCTTGGCTGCCCGAGCACACTGCTAACTCCTGTCAAGCCTCCTGTCAACCTGCACTCCCAGACCCCTCTCTGCAGGGCTGCTCTCCAGCCACTCCTCTCCCAGTAATTGCATTTTCTCAACAGACCCCTGTGCAGGAATATCCCCGTCTGGAAGGCTCACCTTTTTTTATCTGAAGGGACTGTGTTTGCCTGCCTTTAATACAAAAGGCCAGCAAGGAGCAGGGTCAGCGCTCCCCTTTCCCTTCCTCAGCAGATGAGCAATAAGACGCGTAATGGAAGGATTAATCTGTACTAGAAGCTTTGCAGTGCAGCACGTTTTACTCCTCTTGGACCGACTGGAGGTAAATCTTGTTTTGCCTCCCACACAGGGTATGTGCCAGCTTTCAGGTTTCAAGAACTTTCTTCGGTGCAGCCAGCAAAGGCAAACTGTACGATGGAGTGACTCTCTTCCAGCAAAGCACAACCAGCTCTTCTAACAGATAGTGCTATTTAGCAGCATTCAGCAATTCAGTAACATTATTTAAGACAAAGAGTATATGTTATACCCAATCAGCTCTCAACCTGTAACCTGAGGCTTAGTGAATAACATTAAAAGGAGCTAAAATGTGTTAAATGCCATCCTACTATTATTTATACAGGTACATAATCTACATAATGACGAGAGGCATGATCTAGAATACAAATAGGAGCAGAATTCATATCAAACATCACAGATACCCGAGGAGCCACTTGCTTTGCAACCTCTAAGGTTCCTTAGGGGTCTCTTAGCTTCAGTCAAAGTGTGGGGCAGGCAAGAGAAAGAACAGGATCAGATTAAATTTAAATCTCCTAAATTGAGCCAAGGACAGAATTATCCATGATGAAACTTGGCTAAGACAAGACAATCCTCCCTGCTGCTGTCCTTCATAATCACCTCCTTCCCTCAAAAATAGTATTAAAAAAAAAAAAAAGAGGGAGGAGGTCTGTTTTTTACTTCAAGATGAAAATACTTTGTGCAAGGTTCTCTAGAGGTGAATTGACAAAATTTTTTGGCTGGAACATGCAGTTACATACTGGCCACACAACAGAAATGCAGCACACTGGCAGCTGCAAGACTTTCATTTCAAATACTTGGGTGTAGGATTTCTTGTGCCACACACTCCTCATACTCTGTCTCCATGCCCATCTCCAGCTCCAACTGCCCAAACCATGACACTTTTGCCTAAAAGAATGCTCCTATGTTTTGTGCTGTTTCTCACAGAAACACATAACTAGTTCTCCTAAAACTATTTTTTTCAGTGAAATGACTTAACTACAGAGCCAGATTAGCTGAATCGTGTCTTCATAACAACACCTGAAGCTATACACTTGCTTGTGAGGGGGACATCTGAAAATATATTTTAAAATATAGTAAAATAATTGTATTACGATTTTGCTTCTGGACAGTATTTATCTACTATGGGTGACTTACAACTTTAGTAGCAAGATTAGAAATATTGTCTTTCACAGTTTGCTTTGATAAATTATGGGGGTTTTTTAAATCTCAAAGATACTCACATACGCCTTTGAAGCCTGAAATAATTTTAGCAATTCTAACAGAAATGTCATCATCTGTTCAAAATACGCCTGAGAAGACTCAGGCAGAGGTACCACCTGTAACACAAACATTTGCCCACTGATTGAACAAACTGAACAACTCCTCAACCCATCTTGAGTTTGGCTCAGTCACACGAGATTAACTAGTCTTTCAGTGAATTCAGTCTAATGTCTACATCAACACTGCAGAATGCAGGAGCAAAAAAAGTTTAGTCTGTCACTGAAAGGAGACTGAAGATGCTCCCAGCTTCAATAGTTTTGTTGTTTTCATCCATTTATGCAAGAAACTGTTTCATTATAACAACTGCTCAGCAGAGAATAGAGTTTAGTGCAAAATGTCTATTCCAGGTTTAATGGTAGCGGAGCCAGGCAAGGCCAGCACTCTTCTCTACACAGCCGTTCTGTATTCAGCTTTTTTTTTTTTTTCCTCCCCAAAAATGAGATACTTCTTTACCCCTCTGAAACCACACTGGCTGGTAGGCAAGTATTTTTTGGCTAGATAGAAGGCAAGCATTTACTTTCTTCTTACAGGTATAGCAATCAGAAAAATCTTTCTGTATTTGCAGGAATTGCTCCTTCATGCCACAGACCAGAAAAATCTGAGACACACTGAACTAAAGCTTCTAGCAGCCACATAGATTTCAGCTAAAGTAGCATCAGAACCGCTTTGCAGTTGCTTAAAGCCAAGAGCCTCTCAGCTTTCCAGAGAGATTCTGAGAGCTGGAATTTCAAAGTGAGGTAGCTCATCAAGAGCTGTACTACTGATTCCAAATTTCCTATTAAAAACACCAAGATGACAGCAGGCTATCTTTCAACAGGATAACTCGTTTCAATCAGAAGAATGTTTTCACTGAAATGCTTAGAATTGCGATTGTTTCTCTTCCAGTGGTGAAGCCTGCTGTCTTTCATTAAATTTCATGTCATCCATCAAAGTATAATTACAGCTCACTATGCTTTTTCATTCTTACTTGTCATATGTAAATCCTATTTAGACTCAAAAGCATCCAGCACTGAACAAAGAGCATTTTTCTTGTATACAAATACTCCCAATACTCTTAAAAGCAGCAGTCAGTGTAAAGGTTTTTATTCTCCTTCAAAGGACACCATTATCTGCAGAACTGCATTCCAATTTCATACTTAGAATTGACTCAATTGAGACCCAAAAAAGGGTGCCATTTAGCAATTTAGTAACATTATTTCCTGCAGCATTAAATTCTTCTCCCAGACATTCTTGGTGTTAAACTACCATGGAATTTCCCAATACTTCAAATATAGAACTGTTCTTCAGAACAATCCTTCCGCAAACTTAATGATGGACACAGCAGGATTTATTTGGATTTTATGGCCTACGACTGTTAAACAAAACTATGCAAAAACCCCATACATACTTACATTAACTGGGACAACAGTTATGACCTTTACGCTTCATGGTCAGGAAAGCGTCTGGGAAGATCAGTGGAAAAATAATTGAAGCACATTTTTGAGAGGGCATATAATTTCTAAAGCATAGGGTATTGCTCCAGGTCTGCAAGAAAACGTGGCGTGAATTCACATATTCCCACAAGGAACGGGGTTACAGAACTTCATGTATTTCTGTGTAGCAAGTCCATTTTCTTGAAGCCGCCTGAGGTACTCATCTTGAAAAAACAAGAGGTTATGTTCCTCCTATCTAGCCAGTATCTGCATTCAAAACTTTCAAGATTCAAAATAGGTGAATTCAAGACGGCAGCACATCTACTCACTGGTATTATATATGTTCCAGCAGTTCAGAAAACTCACCACCAGGTATTTCAGGTAGTATCTTATCATTCTGTGCCACAAACATACTTGAAGTTAAAAGAAAACTATGTCAAAAATCTTGTTCTTTATGAATTATTTTAATGAACCAAATATGAAGTGACATGAACACAGGCCAAGGGAAATAACATGAAACCAGCCCCACCAGCTGCTTATAGAAGGTAAAGACAGAGTAGCTGAGGATGATTTGAGGGAAAACAAGAAAGCATAGTGAGAGATACTCATTCTTGGCAAGAATGTCAACCAAATCATATAGTAGTTAAAATTTCATGTCAAGTGCTTAAATAAGGTCTCTGCTTTGTTTCTTAACACAGTGAGTTCTCAGAAGAATAGGGAATGGGCTATCCCTGAATTCATGGCAACAGGTCCTATAGAGCGTATTCCAAATTTCTCCAAATAATGGAGATGGCTAACAAAAGAGAGAAATAGAGAAAGTGAGGACCCTTTGTTACCCAGTCTAGTCTCAGAAGTGGTATGTGTTTTCTAGACCCCATAATCTTTGGCATAGGTTCCTTTTTCAGTGTTTGCGTGAATGCTTTAGCCCCATGACTGTGAAGGTTGCAGCAGTCAGTTTCTCATACACTAGAAACATAAGAGCAGCAGTAAGGACTGTCTGCAGGAGCTTTGCTTCAAGGCCTTTGTAGAGTCCCATTAATCCAAAACGCCTAAAAAGGAAAACAAACAAGAAAACAAGTGTGAATAGCCTTCTACACTACAAAGAAGAATATCACAAGTTAATGACAGCTGTAAGAATCTTGAATTTATTATTGATCTCTAGTGCCATGTATATTTAATAATATTTTGAAGAGAAAATTCTGCAGCAAGTTAAAGTCTTTTGTGCAAGAAATTGCTTCTTTTCAAGATGAGAGGGGAATAAATTGATATCCATAGACATCCTTGATACCACTTAGCATAGAGATATTTAGGAGAATTTGGTTTTGTGTACTGCAGTGTATTACAAAAAACAGTTTGACTCAAATGGCAAGTTCAAGACGGGCAAAAAGAAACAAGAGCCAGATCCAGCGACATTTTCAACCTGTTAATAATACTCAAGTCTTCCATATCATGTCCAAAAAAAACGGAAAGCTCACCTCACTCTCTGTTGAAGAAGGTAAAGAACATTTCTAAGACTGCCTAGTGTTCGGTTCTCTGGGTTCAACCTGTGGCGTCCAAACTGAAAAAAAAAGGAAGAGCATTTTGTTGTACTATTTCCCCATGGTGCTAGGCAGAGAACCCAACACATGCCTAAAATCTAGAAGCCTTTCTTAAACCTCCCTTCACATCTTCCAGGTTATACTAGCCATCAGCAAAGAACTGAGGCCAAAAGCTCACACTATTGAGCTTTACACAGCAGGTATTAAAGTAGCACGTGCTACAATAATGTTTTGGTTTTAAGATGGATTCTAAGAAAGGGTTACACGTGGTCATATTTGCTCTCTTTCAGTTGCTCTGGAGGAAACAGTTTTCAAGATCTCAAAAGCATGGTTTGCAGAGTCTTAGTAGGGAGATAACATTCAAAGCAAGTTCTTCCTGGCTTGCTCAGCTTTCATTTAACAAAGCTTCAAAGCCTCCATACATCTGCAAACCATTATTACATTGCGATTGCATAGCTGAACCCAAAATTTATCTGCTCAGGAATGGTCTTTGAGCAAAACATTTACATGTGAGCTGCTGTGGAAGAATCTAAAATTGTTTGATCCACCTACCTGGCCTAAATAATTCTTCTTTTACTCACTGTGTTTGCTTATCCACAAACCATTTTTCAGTAGGCATGATAGCTGCTGCTGTAATTTTGTGTCTTGGAGTTAAACTTTCAATTTCAACAACTCCTCTTCGAGCATTCATTGATACTCATATGATACAGGTCAACAGTACTGTCAGCAAGCTGTAACTATGAGTTGTTACTATACAAAGGTTGCCACACTTTTATTTATAACATAGCCAAATAGCTTTAGAAGCCTGTATTATGCTTCTGTGCTAAGAAAGGTGAACTTGAGCAACTACCTGTGGATGAGTTTCTCCCAGAACTTACTCATGCAACCGCTGCTTCTTCAGTGTATGAAATTACCATTGACAGTAGGTAGAGTATGCAAGCAGATGTAGGCAGTTCAGAAATTACAAGAAAATGCCAGGATGACACATGTCCTTTTGCTATGTCTTAAGAACTCAGACGGAAATAGCAGCAACAGAATGCCATTGGCAATCTCCCTTTATTAGGCAAATATGTGCTTACCACCCAAGATCTCATCAGCAACCCAATCATTTGCTTCCTTCTCCACCATCAGACTATTTTTGTACTGTAAAGAAAGGTTCATCCAGGGGGGGGAAAAAAGTTCATTTCTCCCTAGGACGTCAATACTTCAGTGATTACTGCAGCAGATTTCCCAAAAGGACTAACATTCTCTACACTAGAGAAAAGAGACTTGAGTTTCAAAGAGAACTTTTTCACCCAGGATCACTAAGAACATTAACAGTATTGCTATTTCTCCAGAGGCAAATTTAATTTATCCACTGTTTACCGACATATAGGCTAAAGAACACTGTCACTGCATAATGAGTAACACCACTGCCATGCATTTTTAATGACTGAAAATGAGACAGACATACCAAACGGCAAGACTGGAAGCTGCTTACCACTATCAATTACATAAGATAACTGTTCATTATATGGAAGCAAGAAGAGCACTTTGCCAGAGTTGAACGCAAAGGTGTAGAGAATTCATTACAAAGAAGCCTAGTAACTTTCAAACGATAGTTTCTAAAGGTTTAAGGTTGAAAAGAGTCCTGTACTTCTAATTTGAGAATAGAACTTAACTATGATGTGTAAGTTTTTATGTATTATATTGAGCTTGTGTTAACTTGTCCTCATGCAGAATGTTATTTCTGAAAATAAAACACCTTTATTCATAACTTTTTTTTTTTAACATCACAGTGTGAGTGACAAAAACTTCATCACATATAACAATGCTAGATTTAATTAGAAAACAGATTACAAAGCAGTGCAAGTTTGAACTCGACAGCACAGATGTACCTGAAGTCACAGATGCATGTTTGTGCTGTTCTCACCAGAAGTGTTCAGAGTTTCTTGACATTACTTCTTTCATAGAGCAAAGGGAAAGAAGTCACCCCTAGTAACTGCAGAACTAGAGGTAAGGTCTTTGCATCCCCCATCATCCCAGGGAGAGGATGGCGTTGCATGGAGAAGTAGCACATAGGCCACTATTTCACAGTGGGCCACTGTGAGAGGAATCCCACTGTCACCAGGACACTGATGGATAAGCAGAAAGGCAACTCACCACTGCTCAGGCAAGCCAGCAGTGAACTAGCTGACTTTAGCTGAGGTGAGCAGTAAGCAGCAGCTGGTTAGTACATCAAGCTAGCAGCACAACTTACCAGACCTGCCTTTTTTTTTTTTTTTCAAAAGAATAATACTGTCACCAAGAGAAGAATTATGTTCAAAAAGCCAAAAAGAGACAGACAAAACATGAAGTAATAGTCACAAGATTGTAACCATTTCTATAGCAACCACACAAAGCAGTGAAGGCTGAAGCGTGAAGACTGTGCTGCTGTGCAATGCTAAAGCTAAAATAGAGCACTCCAACTTTCCTCCTGTTCTCCTTCACACCAGCAGAAAACACATCACAAATTAAAATCAAACTGATGTTGCAACTTATCTAAACAAAGCTAAATTTGCTTAAATGTTTTTATGTATCTGTCACTTCAGTAATAGAAGTCTGCATTACTAGTTTAACTCCTGAGACGTGTCCAGGCTATTAAAACAGGATAAAACACTGAACGAAGGCACTAGCTCAGCTGATCATTAAACATTAGAAACACTTCAGAAAAAGTGACTGCTGACAAAACTACAATGTGGCTAACACATCTACAATGTGGATGCCATTTTGTGCACCATCGGCTTGGTGAAGCTGAAAGCTGAGCAGACACAAAAATTGTACCTAGCATCTTTTCCAGGTAGCATCAACCACACAGTAAATATATTCAAGTCCTGTTAGTTTGGAATATAGCATCCAAACTATCTTTTTAAAGGCTATCAAAAATCAAAATACATTTATCCCACTCTAATTAGATAGAAGAAAAATTCAAATAATTACAAAATCTGCATGAAAATAACTTTTTCCAGATGAACAATTAACAATAAAAAAAACCCTATTAGACAGTCTGAGAAGCGATACCCTTAGCATGGAAGGCTCATGTTCAATAATTCAACTAATTCTCCAAATTTAGACAAGTTTTAAAACATATATAATGGCTTTACCATACATGCAAATTACGGCTTCTCCTTACTTGGGAAAATAGCATTATACTGCATGTGGAAACATTTATTGATATTTAACTGTTACAAAAAATCATCAAGAAACAACTTATAAAAATAGATGAAAAAGCACAGAAATTAAATTACAATATGCTTGCTTATGTATGGGCAAGTCTCCCCCACCTCAACTTTGTCTTGTTTCAATATTACAACAGTATTGGTACATATTGAAGGTAGCAGCATTGTCCAGCATACATACAAATTGCAAGTGAGAACAAATGCAAGTGTTTCCATTACCACTACAATTAGCGTACAAGGCTGGGCAAGTGGTTAAAGATGTTATTTATGAGGGAGCTCAGGTTCCCCTGATGAATCACCTTCTGGCTACTGACAAGGTCAGGCCATCACTCAAATAAAACAAAAACTATGAAAAGAACTTTTTTTTTTATTACCCGAAGTCATCTGGAAACAAACTGAGCTTAGAGGATTTAATTTTAATTTCCCACTTGACACATTTTCCATTTATATTCAAAGTAGTAAATCTACATTTTTGCAATGCCTAAAAGCAGTATGGTGCATCAGCTTCTGTGAGACACTATACCAATGCCTTATGTTGTCAATGCACCCGTAACACCAAGTTCTATCAGATTCTGTCAGCACAGGATCAAAGAAAAGAGGCACCTTTGTCAATGACCCACATTGTGCAAAGGAGCTCCCAAAATGACAGGTTCACTAAGACAAAGAAGAACAAGCCATAAGGACAGGGCGTGCGTTATACAGAAGTCAGAGGCAGTTAGTCTGAAATGAAATTCTTACTTACCCGCAGAATTGACTGCACTGTCTGCAGAGGGTAAGTGAGGGTGGTGGCAACTGCTTTGGCTATTGCACCAATGACAAAAGCATCCAAAGATGTGAGCTGTTTATAGATAAAGAACATATTATGTCCACATTGTACCAAAACAGCCAGTTACCCTTATGCATTTGGGTATTCCATACTAGAACCTGCTAGCAGGTTATTTAAGTATCTTTGGCATAAATATTTCATGAAGTCTTTTGGTCTTCTGATTTTAAAGAGTTGGTTATAGGTCAACCAACTTACTTTCCCACAACTAAAGTTTATTTGTAACTTCTACCTGCTCTCAAGCTTTTGCATTTCTAACTTGCTCACTATAACTAGGTTACTAAAAAATAGTGAAGATAAAGCCATACAATTTAAAGCACTGAGGGTAGACAAAAGATAAGGGAAGTAGCATTTAAACACACCAGCAATCAGCAAGCATTTCAGCTTTTGCAACGTTTAAGCTAACAAGTCACACAGCACTTTGAAAGGGTGACAGTGGAAGACTCCTTGAACATCACTCTATAATCCTAAGACACAATCACTACGCTATCAGGCAGAATCTTAGTCTTGATGATATAGGCTAAAAATCTCATCTGCTATTAGTTTAGAACACCTGCTGGAAGCCCTTTCTCACTTCCAAAGCCCACAATGTTCCAAAATGCACCAAATACATTGTTATAGCCTAAGCTGATTACAGTGCATATCAGTCATTCAGTGTGAATTAATCACTGAAAATAAACAGGTGCCCGTATGAAAACATGCTTCAGATTTGCAAAATATGTTTATTTTAGTCAGAAATATGCACATACATGCACATCTTAAAAAAGTCAATCTGATATACTTAAGACAATCACAAAAAGATCAAATCAGAAGAAAAATGTTATCCAAAATACAACTGTCTATGGAAAGACCATTGCTAGGGGAAAAATAAGTATTTTCCCTCTCCATTGACCATGGACAAAACATGCTTTAATTTAAGGTAGAACGAAGTAATTTAAAAGAAACACAAGAAATATAGCAATTAGACAACAGGCAAATAACAATGCAGAACGAAGCGAAGCTCATCACTCAAAAAATGTATTATCCATACTATAACTGGATAGATCCATCAGGCACAAATCGAGCGCTAGAGCTGAAGTATTGACTGAAGATAGTAAAAAACTCAAGCCTCTTTTAGGACGCAAAATCTTAAGGAAAAAATAATTTCACTGTGTGTTGAGGAAAAACAAGATGACTCTGTAACATACTAATATGATCTAATATTTTAATACAGCCAAACACATTTTGAAGTCACAAATTAACAGCCAAGCACTGCAGCTTAAACATATTATATGTTATAACACTATCCTAGAAAGCAACACAAATGCTTTTCAATTTGCTAGAACATACAAGGAACATGAGCTCAGGTAAGCTGCTGTATCTGATACAGAGAAAGGAAAAGAATAAAGAAAAGGGGACTATAAAGCAGGGACAGAAAAGTGATTCTACCTCTATTTAGAGAATCAGGGAGGTATGATTGCAATGCTGTGTTCAGTTCTAGTGTCCACCCTTGGAAAAAGGACATTGAAGAACTGAGGGCTTCAGGAAAAAACTGTTATTAAAATGACACAGTCCAGAGAAAATCTGTGATACTTCAAAGGCTTAATATACTTGATTTATTGGAGAAAGGGTTAAGAGTTGACTTCAAAACAGCCTGTAAGTACATACTGATAAAACAGATACATTAGAATTGAAATCTCTACTGTAAATCAAGACTGAACAAATCTAAACAAATATGGACAAGAGGTGCAGTTTTATTTTTACAGGAAGAGGAATTCATCACAGGAGTATCTTCCCTAGGGACACGAGAGACTCACATCTCACTTCATGATCATGGATATTTCTAATAAGATATACTAATTCAAAAAAACCCTCAAGAATACAAAAGCCAAACCCAAACCTACATTCCTGAACTTGCTCAAGTAACACACGTCAAAGAACCTGTCTTATAACAGCAAATGTCCATCACCTGGCCTCAAAACATACTCACCTGCAGTTGCTTTTTCAAAAGCTTCCGTTTAGAGCCTTCATAAAACATGAACTGTATGGCAGGATTGAAGACCAGCAGCAAAGAGGGGAAAGTACCATTCCATAAAGCTAAGACTCCTTCATCTCGTATTATCTGATGAAAGGCATCTGAGAAGCAAGGTGAAAAAAAAAAAATCATTAAGATTTTGAGTACAAAATTCTGACTGTAGAAGATGAGAAGTTACACTTGAGCCCAATATTCAAAGTGTATTAAAATCTGCTGTAGACTCTTACGTTACTTTTTTTATCTTCCATTCTAATCCGGAAATTAATGGAAAAATAGTGACAAAAGAGGTCCTTGCTCACACCACCATTAATGTAAACAAAGTTTATCCTCTGCACAGACACACTGGTCTTTTCAGTACAAGCTCAGCATCAACATCTTCTAAACCTTGTTCAAAACAACAACAGTATTTACTTATTTACTTTTAAAAGGAAGACAGCATGAACTTGTGGATGATTAAGATATTAAGGTTAGTGAAACTGAATTTGCAGATTGTCTGTGCAAACTCAGACTCCCAGCTACCACCTTACTGAGCTCACTACTACTGCACGATTTGTATGATAAGATACTTGCCTTTGCAAAAGGTATTTTAGTTACAGGTGTGCATACTCCAAACCCTTAATTATCATCAGAAATGGCTAAGTCCGGTTTCCTGTAAAACTCAATGACTGCAAAGTGATAGGGAAGCACAGAGATTCCAGGGTGATATCCATTACATGAATAAATGTGTCCAAACTTCAGAGTCTTTGATCTATTTAATTTAATGAACTTCTCTTCAGTTGAAGACAACAACAGGTGCTTACCTATTATGCCTTTATAATTGGTTGGTACAATGTCTTCATTTCTAAATTTTGCTCCCTGCAGCTTCAGACGTGTGTTCACTACCCAAAGAGGAGTGGTCAATAGGACATTCACTACACCTAATGCAAAACATACCGCAAAGAATCAGCCAGAAGCAGAACATTTCAATGTTTTCTTATCCCTTTTTACCCCAATTCACACACTACTGAAATTACTGGTAGGAAGAGAGGGGAAAATTAACACAGCATAACTGCAAAAAATAAAATGGTAATTTGGTATAAGCTACTTGAGGTATCTTCCCCACAGCTCCACTATGAATTAGATGTCAGGAGGTTGCATGCAGTATGAAGGCATTTCTGCTACTCCCCCCTCCCCCCCAAATTAAAATAAAAAAAGCCAAACACCAAACAAAACACACCAAACATGAACACATTGAAGGAATTTTAAGTAAACTTGTTACTTTGCTGCATACTACACTACGCTGGAGCACAAGATAATCTTTCATGCCCCACTTCATTCCATAATGACTTGTTGCCTGCCTACTTTCAGAAAGAATCAGACTGATAAGGTTAAAAGGATTATTTTATGAGGAGAGATCAAAACAGATACCCGTTCAGTAATGACTGAGGCAGTTACTTTAAAGAAACTATTTAAAAACAAGCTTCTCATCTTTCTTATTAATATTTCTGCATCACAGAAATTAGCAATTGTTTCTACACTGGTTGCTTTGGTAGGAGTCTGAGTGACAGACTGAATTATTCTGTTACAGTGATATAACACTATGTGCCCATCTCAGTATCAAGAACAATAAATCTGAAAAAGGTGAAACTTTACTACCTGCATTGTGCCTGTTTGTTCTTTTTCTTTTCCTTTAAGAGGGTTCAGAAAAGCAGAATATAAACATAACTATATTTCAGTATCCTTCACAAATACTACAGTCAGCTCTCAAAAAAGTTTTGAGCAAAATCAAGCACTAGAAAAGGCAAGCCACATTAACCTCTCTTAACCAAAGTCAATGTGATTACATTACGGAGCAACACGTTAGAGCACAATACGCTTGCAATTTTCACCCAGACTCAAATAAAGGAGAAGTCATAAAACTATCTTCTGGACTGGAAAGGTAATTTTTAATATATTTTCCCAATCTGTATTTGCTACCAGTAGGAGGAATGAGAGATGAGTAGGGAGAATTAGTAAATACCCCAAGTGTAATTTTTCAATTTACACCACATATTATTCCCTTATAAGGATATAAACTACAGAAACTGAAGATGTCATTTAACTGACAAGCTATTACCCTAATTCCTGTAGCCTTTGTTCCAGAATGTAATTACAAGAAAGTTTCCACCAGTGATGAAGCCAACTTAAGAATTTCTTCCCTTACCTTCCCCCAACTATTCAGCAATTCATTGTTCCTACACACTGAAATGACAAGAAACCAGCAAAAACTAAACAAACACCACCACCACCCACCACCACCACCCCCCAAAAAAAAAAAAAATCACAGGCCTTTTTTTGCAGGTTTTTTAAAATCAGCTTATTTCAGTGTCCTTGCATGAACAATTATTCCTGCAGAATAGTACAGGCAAACACAGGCACACAGTGGTAAGTTTTCACACTGGATTTTCTAGAAAAGCACAAGCGTGATCATCCCTTCAAAGAAGCCACTGCAGCATCCACATGAGAGGAAGGGATAAAAAAAGAACATAAAGTTCCCACTGTACTCGCATATATCTAGAGACTTGCTGTCACTTTCAGATGATGACCCCAAAAGAAGTCTGAAAGCTGGCACTCAAATCCTTACATTAAAAGCTCTTACTTATCCTAATAAAAAAAATATTTCAGAATTGGCATATATCTTTCCCTCTGAAAAAAACTAACACCTCTCCCTGCCACCTGTCTTCATCACCTAAAAGATGATGCTTAGATACTATGATAAACAACACACCAGGCACAAATAAAATACCAGACTGCAACAGCACTGTGCTGTGTGCCAGAATTCGCAACAGGAACAGTTTATGCACATACTTATGAGGTGGGGAGGACACAGAAGAGCAAACAGAGTTGTACAATGAAGCAGGTCTGCATACAGTGGGAGGCATAAGCACTCAGTGTGACCTCCAGTGGACTTCATAAAGAAAATCATTAGATAGAATATACTAACAATACATTTTTTATGAAATCAAGATTTTCAAGTACTACCTGCAACAACGCCAAGAACCAAGTCTTTTCCAGTGGTTGAGTGCTGACCTTTGACCCAGAGAGCTTTAAGACTATTAAATGTATAAAAATAAACAAAATTGGAGCAGCAAAGGCTGGAGATAACAGGGAACCATCCTCGATATGGTGCCAACCTAATGGAGAGCAAAAAGTCATGGTAAGGATCAGCAAAGGATTTAGGAGATCTGTTAGATTTTTCATGTTGGTGGAGGGTCCCAGAGATACAATACTGTATACTACACACAATAATAACTAGATATGTCTTTATCATTAATGATAACAAACCATACTAAACTCCTGACTGTACCATAAAAATTTAAGCACTTATATTTATAAATTATAGTAATCAGGAATAATTCCATTGAAAAGGAGCTGCAGAGGTACAATATAATTACACTGAAAAGCTTGGGTCTTGCTCGCTCACTTCAAAAGTATTACCACTGTATTTGCTCTCTGCCAACAGCCAGCAATGAACTACAAACATCCAAGGGATGAATATATGTTGGAATTATGTACGTTAACATACAGACTGATACAGTCAGTTTAAACCATATACTGAAACATACCAAGGCATAAGGAGAATTCTTATTTTTGCTAAGAAATGGAGTTTCGGTCCAATACAAAAGATAAACACCTCAGTAAAGAGATGCTCACATCTCCAAGGAAACAAAGCAATTGTTAACATGGAGGGAGGGGAGGTGGGGCGAATCAAAACAACTACTCCTTCAACACAAAATATAGAAATCTATAATATGGAAGAAAAAAAAAAAAGTCTGGATTCTTACATAAAAATTATAGATGGAAGACTAGTTACTGAAATTAATATATTCTACAAAGGAGAGCTTTCCAAAGGACGCAACCTGGGAAATATGCAGGTAGAAGGAATTTCTAATAAATGCCTTGCAGTAAAGTCTACAGCAAATCAGTCAGGTAAGTGAGAAAAAGATATTACCGATTTAAATTTAACTAGATTAATCACAGATGAAAAACTGAATATCCCCTTAAGATTCACAGCTATCTTATTTTTCAGGTGTTGCAAATAATTGTTATTATCTAAATCTAGCTTGATTTAAGAATGATTTCATAATAGCTGACTAACAAAGTTCCCTTCTCTGACAGGCCTGATAAGCCTGTAAAACTGGGACACCTCAATAACTGCCCTACCTCCACAGCATGTTCTACAATACATCCAAAAAGAGGTAATGATGAAGGTTCACCCTCACTGAAGCTGCACGGGACAGGTATCATATTAAGAGCATAAGAAAACTCCTCAATGACCAGCAGTAATCATGGAGGCTCTTTAGTATTCATTAAAATATCGAATACACAGACTATAAGGATCCCCAAGAAGGAGTCCATAAAAGATGCAAGGCTGGTCAACACAGCATCTGACTGTTCTAGTTTTTCCATCTCAGATGCATCAAGTGCTTCTCCCTCCCACGTAGCTGAGAATACACCACATTATGACTGTTTCTGAAGTCACAGGCTTAGCTAACCATACAGTTACAAGTTAACTGACTATACAGTTAGTCATGAGTAGAATTAAAACAATTTTTGCACCACCTTCCTTCTGTTGTAGAAAAGGAAGGGAGAAACACCCTCTGGGGACCATGTCCTCTAACTCAGAGTGTTAGTTTGGTTTTGCTTGATTTATTAAGAACAACTTCTGATGATTTTCAAATGAAACATCTTGCAGTAGAAAACATGAAACTGAGACAAAAAACATGAGTCTGTTATAATGACTTAAGTTGTCAGTGCTAGCATCCTTAATTGACATACAAATACTTCGGCACACAAATAAAACCTAAGCTTGTGTTCCAAACTGCAACCTTGAAAACTCAGTGCACACCTTTCATATCATCTAGAAAAGGATGAAAGTGCTGGGAAGAAAGCAAAGCTGTTTGATAAACTTCTACAGAAAACTATTAGCTAACACTATTTGCATTATCTAGATGAGAAAAGCAGTCTCAAAAGTGTAATATAAGACAAGACTCTACAAACTAAATGCGATCAAGATGTTTATGATCACATTTCAAATTTGTTGTTGGTTGGGGTTTTTTGGTTATTCCAAACACATCTCTAGAACTAGTATCATTGCTTATCCAGCAATACCTGTGTAATAAATACCTTTAGGAAGAAATTTTTTACTTTGAGGATTGTAAGACACTGGAACAGGTTGACCAGAGAGGTTGTTGAGGCCCCATCCCTGGAGGTGTTCAAGTCAGGCTGGACATGGCCTTAGGCAACCTGGTCTAGTGGGAGGTGTCCCTGTCTATGGCAGGGGGTTTGGAACTCGATGATCTTCAAGGTCCTTTCCAACCTAAACCATTCTATGATTCTATAAAACAATACGTTTGGAAGAAACAATGTTCCCCTCTTGCCAGAATTAGTGTTTTTTTCTTTTTCACAGGAAAAGCAGGATGACTACTTTTGCAGTCTCTCCACTTCAGTTAATGTCTTTTCCCCCCCCCCCCCCCCCCCTTCTTTCTTTTCCTACATTATGTTTACTTGCCACCCTCATATGACAAAAGTAATGCGGCAATCTGAACAAAAGAGATCACCAACTGGGTGAGAAGTACTCATGCATACAACTGCCAACCGCTCAAGTTCACAGGTGGCAAAACATTATTGGCCAAGCTAGACTTTTGTCAACTTTAATGTCCTAGAAGTTCTGGTCTACTTGAGTACCAGAGACTCATACTCGTAACAAGGACACACACAGAACTGTTCTTCCCAGCCAGTTCAGATCAGACTATGTGGCAAATACTGAAGTCCAGCATTGCTGGAAGTTAACTGCTTATAGATAGATCTTGAATCTCACCAACATAAAGTCACTTGTTTACTTCCACATACTTAGTAGGAGAAAAAACTTCCAGCTGGGAAACATGTCTCAATTATCCTGCT
>NW_009646963.1:2042186-2049485 GCF_000708025.1 Charadrius vociferus | reverse complement strand
TGTTTCATCTTGGTTATGAGAAATGGACACACCCAAGAATCCAGGCAGATGAAGCTGGTTTATCAGGTAGATGAAGGTATCTTTCCGTACAAACCTGCATTTCTCAGGAGGCACAGCTGCCTCCCTAATGGAGGCACAGTTACATCACTGAACAGAGCAATTACATAAGGTGCTCAAGAAAGTTAATCCAAATTAGCTAAAGACAAACGCATAAGATAATACAAGTCATATCACACCTACATAGAGACATTTTAATTCAGAGTAAAAATCTGTCCACACAGATACAGGCTAACAATTCCACTTTAAAAGCAAATTCAAATTAGTTTTAGAGCTTGTCTGCATGAAGACAAGCAGAAAATTAGTATCTACTCACAGGCCTTCTTCTTTGATTATTTCCAATAGAACTGCTGGTGTTGTCTTAGACTTCCGCTTCTCATCAACTGGAAAACAGAAAAAGCAAACTTTTAGATTCCAATTTTTAGCACTAATTTTCAAGTTCTTATTCTTCCTATTCTGAACATACCCTGGAAGAGCATGTTTCTTCCTCCTCGTAAAGGACAGACATTCCTTATTTCTGCAGCAAATCCAGAAAGCATCTCCTTATTTTCATTTGCCAGGTAAGACTACTTCTGTATTTTTCCCCAGACTAGCAGGTTCTGTTGTGCACCAGAGTATCCATGCTTACCAATTCCTAATCTGACAGTTGTGACAGGAACTGAAGGGAGGTTATCCTTAGGTAAGAGCCTTAAAATTGGGCCTGCCTAACTGCTCTCAAAATCATTCCTTGGAACTCCAGACTAGAACCATCAGAATCATAGAATTGTTGAGGTTGGAAGGGACCTTTAAGATCATCAAGTCCAACCATTAACCTGCCCTGACAAAACCACTTCTAAACCATGTCCCCAAGTACCATAACGACCCTTTTTTTAAAAACCTCCAGGGATGGCAAATCTACCACCTCCCTCTAAACCTCATCTGACATAACTTGAACCCATTTCCTCTCGTCCTATCACTTGTCACCAGAGAGAAGAGGTCAGCCCCCACCTCTCTACCTTTCAGGTAGTTGCAGAGAGTGATAAGGTCTCCCCTCAGCCTCCTCTTCTCCAGGCTAAACAACCCCAGTTCCCTCAGCCGCTCCTCACAGGGCTTGTCCTCCAGACTCCTCACCAGCGTTGTAGCCCTTCTCTGGACATGCTTCAACACCTCAATGTCCTTCTTGTATTGAGGGGCCCAAAACTGAACACAGTACTCGAGGTGGGGTCCCACCAGTGCCGAGTACAGAGGGATGATCTAGTCCTGCTCACCACACTATTCCTGATACAGGCCAGGATGCCGTTGGTCTTGTTGGCCACCTGGGCACACTGTTGGCTCATATTTAGCTAGCCATCTACCAACACCCCCAGGTCCTTTTCTGCCGGGCAGCTTTCAAGCCACTCTTCCCCAGGCCTGTAGCGCTGCATGAGGTTGTTGTGACCCAAGCGCAGGACCTGGCACCTAGCCTTGTTGAACCTCATACCATTGGTCTCAGCCCATCAGTCCAGTCTGTCCAGGATTAGCAGAGCAATCTCTTATAGCTAATCTGCAAACAGCTAGGCTTTAGCGAAATACTGTCCCTTCCTGCACTGAAAGCTGCTCAACAGCGATATGGTGCTCATTTCTCAACCACATATTTCTGACGACCTGGCTGATGACCTCCCTCTAGTTCTTAATGGTGCTTTAGTCACAGTGCTAAAACGCTTGGTGATTCTGTGACTTGATTAGAAGACAGAGCATTTAACAACAAAGTTTATACACAGATGCATTTTTGTAAATATTGGATGTTCCTACCCCCAGTTCTAACCCTGACTTTTCCCTTTAAACCATTCTCAGCAATAATTCTAGACTAGTTTTTCATGATAATGCCCCTGTGTTTTGAAGTGTTCTCAACAGCCAAAAGCAACAACACACAAATGTAATCCTGTGTCATCTCACATCTTTCTTTTTCTTTTTGGTCTCAAACAGTCATTTAAAAGCCATGTCTGGCCACACATCACACAGCCTTTTCAGCTAATTAAAAGGTTGCCCAATCCTTCCAAAAGGGAGAATTACCTTCAGCTGGAAAAATGGTGTTAGTGATTAAACGGTGTTAGTGTTAAACAGGTAAGATTCCTGTTCATGCAAGATAGGTTCCCTTACAACCACCCTTACAAGTGCCCAAGCCAAAATGAATAGAAACACCATTGTACAAAGAAACTAGAGTTTGACACTTACCCTGAAGTCTAAGCCTAGCTGTATCCAAAGGAAAAAATACAGTCATTGCAGTCATACTGCCCTGAAAAACAAAATAAACTGGCTATATAGTATATCAGTTGCTTGTACAGGTGCCTACCAGACTCTTTATAGCCCTTCACTTCTCACCCAGAAACCAGTGTACTAAGTAAATTTAAAAAGGGGACAGACTCCATACATAACAATGTCTATCTGAGGTGGGTTCTGGTCCCATGCTTACAAACAAGGTTTTTTTTCTCTTGTAGTATTAGATCAAGCTAAAATTAAAACCATTAGACATTTTTTTGCCCAAAGATAAAGTTTTTGTAGTCCAAGAGCTGATAAAGAGGGAGTCAGGAGACAAACATATTGCACTTTCTCTACCTCCCACTACCCTTAGTACCCAATTTCTAGTTTTTAAAAAGACAGCTATGACATAAGCAACGTTTTGTTACAATAACCTTGGTTTGCCTTAAGGAAAAAAAAAACCAAACACACACAAACTTTTGTTCATAAAAAAACTGATAGTACATGTTTTTCAGGACTTAATCTAGCATTGTACTAAATTCCAGTTAGGCAATAAAGATCTGCCTACCAAGACACCCCCTGTGGCATGAATTACATATGATGAATTAAATCATGACCTAGATGTCACCAGACACACCTCCTGTCAATCCAACACACTCTCTTCACTTCCTGTGCAATCCAACCATTAAAGCTTCTAAATGGAAAAGCCAGCAGCCACTCTCCTTTACAACAGGGTTAAATACTGTATTTGCAAATGCCCTCACCTTCCACACTGGCAGCTGTTCCCTCTCTCTCCACCATTCAGCTTAATCATTCTTTAGTACTTCAGCATTAATACTGCACAGCTTTTGGAAACAATATCTAGCTCAAAAAGAGCCTGGCTTGGTGTAAACCTGTTAACACTCTACGGTAGTATTAAATGCATTAAGTGGCTGCTAAAGCTGTGGCACTCTTCCATTAGTAGCCACGCAAAACATTTAAATGGTGGGAAGGTTTGGGATACTGTAAGTCACACAAGCACTGTGCTTAAAGCATATTGCACAGTCTGACTTGAACTTTTTAGAGCTACGTTATGCCATACATTTAAGCAAGCTTTGCCTCTGGAAATACTCCAGCTCCTGAGAAGGCTGCCTGGACCTATCTCTACAACCAGCTGACAGAGGATTATTTTTCAGGGGATGTTTCCTCACTAAGACAACTCTTGGATGAAGTCTTAACAAGACAAGTTTCTCCAGTTTTCATAACACCAGATGAAAGGAAACATTTGGTCATAATTACCTGGTTATTTTAACCCATTTAGTTTGGACTCTAGCCAAAAGGGTTGCTTCTGTTCTCCCACCTACTTGTCTGATGCCTGCTCATTCTCCCTACCTACTGCATACACAGATGAATAGCACATAGGATTAATGAACCCACCTGACTAAAAATTTACAAAAAAAAAAAGTCAGTTAGAAAGCTAGTACCAGTACAAAAAGAAGTGACAGAAAGAGCCAAAATATACCTCCTAATTACAGCTGCATTGCAGCAACTCTGAAGCCAACCTCAAAAGTTACACACACCTATGCACAAAACAACTACAAGACTGCACAGTCACTACAAGTTCCAGCCTTCCCCTGCTCAATTTACCCTGCTTCCATTCTCCTGAAGCAAGATTTATCCTGAATCCTAACCTCAATGCAATCCACTATACAGCAACACAAACACTTGCACTCAAAATCACAAAACAGAAATGGGGAAATAGTTGGGGTAGTGGTACACAGGACAAAGGGGTGGACACGAGGTACAGAACAGAACATTTCAGTTGGAAGGGACCTACAACTATCATCTAGTCTAACTGCCTGACCACTACTATGGTGCTGACCAAAGGTAAAACATATTAAGAGCATCGTCCAAATGGCTCTTAAACACTGACAGGGATGGGGCATCAACCACCTCTGTAGGAAGCTTGTTCTAGCGTTTGACCACCCTCTCGGTAAAGAAATGCTTCCAACTGTGAAGTCTGAACCTCCCCTGATGCAGCTTTGGACCATTCCCACATTATGAGCCTCACAGACTTCTTAAAACTGGCTTAAAACATATACGAAGTTATAGCTTAACAGAATGTCATGAGATAACTCAGGTGATCTGATTACTGCCAATAAAAGGTAATTTGTACCCTCTCCCCTTCTTTTGCTAAATTGAGGGAAATAAACTCAGAAAAACAGAATTACTTTTCTCCTGGGTTAATAAACGGAACAACTCAACTACATGGTGAGCAGACTGCCAGAAGCATCATTTGGAGGGGACAGGATGTCATGGCTAGAAGTAAGGGAAAAGAGAGTGATGAGCAGCACCAACCCTTTCCCCAGCAACAAAAACCCTTGAGATGGGCTCAGATTCCTTACTGAATTGCACTCGAGATCAGCCAGGAAAGTAACTCATATTACTGGTTGCAGGTACATACGATAAAGCGTATCACCCTGTGCTGCTGAAAGGGTGAGGCTTCACTGTCTGCTTTCCCACCACCTCCCTGTTGGTGCTGAATCCCAGCCGTTTTCCAAGTCAAGTCATGCAATCACTGAATGATCACTAGGACAGGTACAAACTGGCTTAAGTAAACCCAGCTCTTGGTCAACTGTATTTGCATGCCACTCTGGTGGCATAACTTTTCTGGGCACCTACACAGTGATGCAGACAAGGAAGCTAATCTGGCTGAAAAATAGCTTTTTCCACTGAGCTACATCTTCAACCAGATCAGTTCCCTGATCAGCCACAGCACCACATAAACAACTGTGCAGTAGCCAAGAGGTGGCAGCAAGCGGCCAGAACAAATGGTCTAGCGTGACTGCTGCTAACAAGAGGCATGCAGGACCACAGCCTAAAGTTTGGTTTTCTAAAAAATAGTAATAAAAAAAATAAAATATCAATTAAAAAAAATAAATTATGTTTTCAGCCAACATTCAGAGTCAAACAAAGCAGTTTGACTACTGCCATAATATTCTTATAAAAATTGTCATTCCTACCATTCCTAAGCTTTTGTAACAGGAAGGTTACTTTACAGCTACATGCAGAGTTAAATACATAACTCAAAGTTCACAGGAAATTAAGCACTGAATTTTTTGCTGCTCACAAAACCATTTGTCTCAGGTTTGACTAAGTAGCACAGCAGATGTATGAACTTTCACCAGAAACAAAAATTATGTTGTGATCTGACATGTTCTTCTGAGTCACTGCCTCAGCACAGTTCTGCAGGTTGCTTTTTTTTTTTAAATTCTTGCATTACATCCACACATTAGTGTGCTTTATAATAATTTAAACAAATGGTGAGACAATATCAGAACAGTTAGTACCCATGTCAAAGACCTTGCCAAAATTTATATATTACAGCAAACAGAAATCTCTAAATCAATGAGTACATCCTGAGTATAACAAAAAAAATAAAAATCAAGGTTTCCAGCATAAAGTAGTAAAAAAAAAAGCCACCTTGTTTTAGGAAAATATTCTTGCTCCAGAGCTTTATGAATATTAGTATATATATATTTATATATATGAATATTAGTGACAGCAAGTGGAAGTCACAAGGGTACAGAAGCCCAATAGCTCCAAAAAATTCTGTCTTCCTTCACAGCAATATCACTGCTGAGATATAACAATCTTCAAATACAACAGGGAATTTCTTTTAACGTAATTAACACCACCAGCAGACTTGAGATACCATTTCAGTACACATTTTAAGTTTATAGCTAGATTTATAAGTTCAGTTCATACGACAAGTTTTTTTCAGGAGCACAGCTTGATTATAGTAAACTGTATATGACAGTGAGAAGCTAACAGTAAGGGCTAGAAAGTATTAGCAATTTCTGTACAAGCCAGCAAAAGGAAAGTGAGCAGTATTTCAATAATGAGATCGTTTGAGAGAGTTCCATTTCTTGAAAGTGGAAACAAAATCCCCATTGCCTTTGATGCTTAAATTAGCAGACTTATAACAGTTTAAAGAGCAGGCAATAATGGCATGTTTATTTATGACAAAGACAAAACACCTTTTGGAGTATTTTTTTCCTTTTAGAATCAGGATTTATTGCTCAATAATATTTAGTGACTTTCATCCTATGTAAGACACGGCAAGTTCTTTCAAGGACTCAAATTAAAACAGGAAGTTTTGCCAGAACATCAGCAATTGCTAATACACACATTTAGGTGTTCTTGCCAGTCTACAATAACCCAAGAGTAGAGCTGCATCATCAGCTTGCTTGAAATCTGTCAGTACGCCCAGCCCAACATGCTACTTTGCGCTAAAATTCTTAATCTATTAAAAGTACAAGATGATTTGCTATTTACAGAGCTAGCACTCATTCATTCAACGGCTGGGCATAGCAGGAAATCTACAGAAACTGAACACTTCTTTTTAATTCACAAGTGTCATGTGAAAAATTTAATCCAATAACCCGTACAAACCTCCTCTAGCTGCACCACACTTATGTTTTGATTAACACTTATGTGTCGCCTCACCCTTCAAAACTTCTAAGTAGGTATGAGGGAATCGCAGAATGCAGATGCTGCGTACACAGCTGTATGTTACATAGCTGAAGTGCTGTCCCTCTAACTTCTGGGAGACTTAAATTTTCATTGTTAATTTGATGCCCTACTTCAGAAGCCGATAGGCTCGCCTTCCCGGGGAGCACACCCGCAGCTCCTACCGGGCTCAGAGGAGGCTCCAGCTGCTCAGGACGACAGCCACCCTCGAGGTTTACCAAATCCCACATCCAAAACTAGCGAGAAGCAAAACGAGGGCTTTGCCGAGCGTGCTCGCACGGGATGGGTGGCGGAGCTGCGACCCGGTGTCCCTTACCCCAAACCTCTCTTCTTGTCACCGTGAAGGACTTGGGCACACCTCAGCACCCCAACCGGGTTACCCCGGCCCGGTCGGGCCGCCCGCGCTGCCTCACCCTCACCTTCCCCCAACCGCCCCCTCCGCCGCGGCCCCCCCTGAGGCCCCTCAGTCAAACAAAGGCTTAAGGCGGCCCGCGAACTCCTCAGCTCTCCCCA
>NW_009646963.1:2009423-2041932 GCF_000708025.1 Charadrius vociferus | reverse complement strand
CGCCTGGTCCCGCCCCGCCCGCCGCATGCGCGCTGCCGCCCCTCAACTGCCGGGGCCGGGGCGGGGGACTTCCGTGAGGGGGGAAGCGGGGTGGGCACTCCCGCCGCCCGCGGGGGACGAGACGGGCTGGAGGGACAGCTCGGGAAAGCGTTGCGCGGGGAGTTTTAGCAGCCAGCGGTAAGAGAGTAAGCCGGGGGCCGGGAGGGGAGTGCGTTAGTGGAACTCGTGGGCACTAAGCAGCAGTTAGATGGGAAGAACAGATCTGAAGTACTTGTTGTATATCCAGTTTTGCACGTGCGTTTTTTTTCTATGCACCAAGTAGGCCTTACCTCATGACAGCTTAGAAAAATTGCTGTAGCTTTAAGAAGAATACAGACTTTGGGTAGATAATGGCAATAGCCATTGAGCCTTCCTGTCAAACTACAATAATGCCTTTTCTCTCTTACCACCAGCTTCCCCTTCCCAAACGCTTAACATAAGCATTTAATTATGAAGAGGAGACACTATTTAGCTTCAAAGTCTCTTTCTGCTTTTTTTAACTTCAGCCCCTTTGCTTCTACGTAAAGTCCAGTATCTTTAAAATAACACTTTTTCAAACAGATCATTACTTCTTTCTTACTCCATGCAGACGGATACAGCCGGTTGCTTTTCCCGATTATCTTGTTTGCACCTTTTCCCTTTCCTACTCCTCCTCTCCCCTCACAGATGAGGGGCTGCCTGCAGCCATAGTACACCCTTCGGCCCAGAGCACCTTCGGACCCGTCACTGCCTGTGCTGGCTGGGGATGGAATGAGAAGTGTTGCAAAGACAGGACTAGGCACGGGTAGCTGGCCAAAGGACAGGATAGCCACGGCTCGCAGCAGTTCAGGCACCCAGTGACAAGGCTATTAAATACCTAGTTTGGAAACTACCAAGGACCCTATAGCCTCCACTTAACCTTTTACGTAGAAGAGGTTCTGCAGGGGAGGAAGGAGCTGAGGAAATGAAATGAGGTTGGACATGCCACAGTTTGTAAAATCACTTGGGACAATATCTGTGTCTGCTCCTATCCTGTTTTTTTTCCCACATTCTTGTGTCATACACTGATTTCCAGGTAACTTCAAGGTTTTGCATGTGTTAACAATCCTTCCCCTCAACCAATAGTTGAAGAAAAATTATAAAGATAAGAATGAAAACTCTCCTTAGCTTTGTATCATGTTACTCCTGGACTCTTTTTTTATTTTTTCTATCGTTACTCCATCTTTCATTCTCACATTCTGAACAGAAGGAAAAAAAAAAAAACCAAAAAACCTTCATAACTTGTTCTCCATGTTTGCAGGTCTTAGTTCTTCAGCCACAACTCTCCAGCTGCCTGTTGCTCGAGCTGCAAGAGCTCCTAGCGCTTGCACCTGCAGTAGGAATCACCACACCATCCGTTATCTAAACGAGTACGGGGCAGCCAGCACATTACATGCTTCCCAAGAGTTTCATGACCACACAGCTGGATCAGCTGTTTCCTTTCAGGAAGACGTTTCTTCATCAGGTGGTCCAATAACAGACCACCTGCCTTTATTTACCTTTCTGTGAGGAAAACCCCATGATCTTCTGTGTGGGTTGGGGCCTGTAAACAACGCAGGTTACTCTGCCTAAGCCAGACCTTTCAGTTTGAGAAAACCATTCTTCCAGTGCAGTGCTCCAACGTCCCTGTGCTCCAACGTTAGATGCTGATACCAGCAACCTAAGAGCCCACAACTCTCAATTCTTTCACGCACAACTGATACCACCAGTAGTCCTAACAATTTTCTTTTTTTGAAGAAGATCCCCTGTGACAGACGCACCCGCTGTGACTGAGTGAACAGCACTTTGGTTCAGGCATCAGCGACAAGCAGGCCTGACTGAAATCAGCCCTGCCCTGCAAAACTTGAGAATTGTGTTAGGCTGTATCTTCTCAGGAGCTAAGGAGTGTAGGCCATGTCTTATCAGGCGCTAACAGTACCAGCCTCAGCTGGGACTAGACAAAACTAAAACTGCTGCAGCTGCACATGCACCAAAAAAGGGTTTGACTGTGAGTCAATCACTTTACACTGTAGATATCTGCAGCCTCCATGAGCGTATTGAGCTCTCCTGCATGGCAGTGGGCTGCTCTGTGATGGTCTCCTCCTTGAGCAGGGATGCCTCTGAAGGTTACTCCTCGAGGCTGAGAGGCCCCTTACCCAGCATCTAGTATCTATATGAGGTAAGTAGTATCTATAATGAGGTAAGTGACATTTTACATTAGGCTTAAAATTATATTGCATGCTAGCAGCATTTATATATATCCAGCTATAGCTTAATTATTACATGTGTAGTAAGCAGTAGAGTGTTTGACCACCATCTCAATGATCATTTCAATCATAATTTAAATCATTGTCAAATTATGTTTTAATTGCTATTCAATTATTGCTTAATAGCCATACAATTACAATTTAATTTTCATTCAATAATTGATTAATTATAATTTGATCATCACTTAATCCTTAATAAAACCCTTTTCATTAACTCCACAATGATGACTTTTTTTAATAATTCACCTGTGACATCCCTCTACATGCAAAAGACTCAAGCCTCAATTTAGAATTAAGGCACACATGCTTCCGTGGCTGTCTCCTGTCACGAAAGCAGCCAGGACCAGCTTAGGTTTTACAAAACCAGGGAACAATTACAGAATCACAGAATGGTAGGGGTTGGAAGGGACCTCTGGAGATTGTCTAGTCCAACCTCCTCTGCCAGAGCAGGTTCACCTACAGCAGGTTGCATAGGAACATGTCCAGGCAGGTTTTGAATGTCTCCAGAGTTGGAGACTCCACCACCTCTCTGGCCAGCCTGTTCCAGTGCTCTGCCACCCTCAAAGTAAAGAAGGTCCTCCTCATATTTAGATGGAACTTCCTATGTCCAAGTTTGTGCCCGTTACCTCTTGTCCTATCACTGGGCACCACTGAAAAAAGACTGCTCCCATCTACTTGGCACCTTCCCTTTGAGTATTTGTAAGCATTAAGATCCCCCCACAGTCTTCTCTTCTCCAGACTAAAAAGACTGAAGTCCCTCAGCCTTTCCTCATAAGAAAGATGTTCCAGTTCCCTAATCATCTTCGTCACCCTTTGCTGTACCCTCTCCAGCAGTTCCCTGTCCTTCCTGAACCAGGAAGCCCAGAACTGGACACAATACTCCAGACGTGGCCTCACCAGGGCAGAATAGAGGGGGAGGATGACCTCCCTCAACCTGCTGGCCACACTCTTTGTGATGTACCCCAGAATGCCATTGGTATTCTTGGTCGCAAGAGCACATTGCTGGCTCGTGGTCATCCTGTTGTCCACCAGGACTCCCAAGTCCCTTTCCACAGAGCTGCTATCCAGCAGCTCAGCCCCTAACCTGTACTGGTGCATGGGGTTATTACGTCAAGTAATAAGAGGGAAGAGGGAAGCTTTCACTAAGAGTCAGTCTGTACTACAGATTGGATTTCCATCCTAAATCTGTGCCCAAATCATTCTATACTATTACTATTTTATTGAGCAACATTTTTAATACAATACTATGCCCTGTATATACCGCAAAACAGAATATTAACAGGTAACACAACAATTGCAATATTCCAAAACCAACTTCCCTCACTGTTGGAACATATGGACCTAGTGAAGCTGTGCAAGAAAAACAACGGAAATGCTACAGATTAAGTTAAACAAGATGTGTCAAGCGTGTTCTGTAGGGGAAAAAATGGAACCTACTGATAAAAAGTTTCATGAAGACATCACCTTAGGTCTTCACAGAAATGCCACAAATTCAGTTGGTCTCCAGGCAAACACATAGTATGCGTGAGCAGAGCTTACTGAAGGACAGAAGGCCCAAATGATCTCCTTTTCCTCAAATTTGTCAGTTCTACTAGAAAGCCTAGAAGAAGTAAATGGAGTTAAGCAACTACAAATAACGAACATATTCTCTATACATGAACTGCATCTTAGTAATTTCTTGTTTGCACAACTTTAATTCTGTAGATTCCTGTCCAAGGAGGTAACAGATCTTGAGAAACTTTGACAGATTTTCTTTGGCCAGCCCACAGCTTTGTTTCTGATTCACAACAAAGAATGAGGACACTGTTAATGATGCCAGAGGTCAAATTTACTGCCTCTGCACTGTGTCTTACCTCAGCAAATAAAGGATGAACTCTGAACTTAAACCAATTTTACTCTACTACTCTCCTTGTTAATTTACAAAAAGAAAAAGAAATTAGAAATGCGTGTCCCTTTTTTTTTTTACTTAGAAATTCAATTCATTAGAGAGTGAAAACATGTTAAGACAGATTTAATTACTACTTTCAAAAGGACATTCTGAACCTGTTGCAAAACTTACCTTTCAGAAAAGGTTGATAAACTGGATCATACTCCCAGTGCCTCATGGATTAAAGCAACTAGAGATTAACAACTGAGACTGCATGTGCTTACAGTTTGACTTCATTAAATAGGGCAATGTGTGATCACACAAACCTGGCAAGATCAGGCCTAAGTATAAGACCATGGAAAGACCTGCCTATTTCAGAAGCAAGCATTGTAATCATGAAGGTATTGAAAAGCCCATTTCTTAAAGTATGTGTGTGTGCGTTTTGCCTGAACAGATTTTGACTGAGCCTCTGGGATGCTGCTGAGTTTTCCCTACGCATTTCACCTCGGCTCTGGGGTATCACAGAAGTTGAAATGTTTTTCAGTTTAAATTACTTGCATGTGCTATTAAATTTATCTCCTAACATGCTATTTGTTCAACAGACTTAGTAGTTCAGACCAAATGTTCCTTAGCCACCTTTAGTTTTACATAGACTAAGTAATTGTCAAACACAAGTTTTGGTGCCTTGGCATTTGTTTGTTTTTTTCCCCAGGCTCTTGATAAATGTCTAACATCTATTCTAATTGCACATTTTTGTGGTCTTCTGTTTGGTTTGGGGGGTTGTGGTTTTTTTTTCTGAAAAGGCTAGTAATTCATTCCAGTTTTGATTTTTATTTCTTTTGGTTTGAAAAGTTTTCACACAAGAGACTAAAGAAAAAATATCATGGATTACAAAATGGCTTCTGAAAATCTGTTTTTCTCAAGCACTTTTCCTTATTGTGGGGTAACACACAAAAAAGCTAGAGCAAGTCTTCTTTTAGAATAGTTGCGTTCATTTTCCCTTATACACTGTTCGCCATTTTTTTAGATCCTTTTTTAAAAATCTGAAGGTAGCATTTGGTGCTTTTCTTTTCCAGGTGAGAACTAGCCACTAGTGGCCGAGCTTCTTCAGCATGAATTTTCTCTAATGAGAGGCAGTGCAGTTGGCAACAGATCAGCCATTTTGTTCTCAATACCTTGATATTTTTCCATCTAATCCTCATGACGTAATAACTGTTATCTTCAGCCTATTTTAAAAGGTAATTTTATTAAACACTGCACTGGTTGTTAGGTGATGGCTCTGGTTTTCTGCTATGATACATTTCTTTCTGAAATGCAAGATGCAAACTAATTCATTTCTAAAAACTCTTACTCTCCAAAGTGAGAACATTAGATTTAGAAAATTAAAGGTTTCAATAATGGAATTCCCTTGGAATCCCCTTCACTATTAACTGATTTAGACCTCACCTCTGTTATTTAATTTATAATTCAGAAATAAGTACCTTTTCCATCTGAATAGCTTTATTCTATACACATTATGCTTACCATCTGACTGCTTCAGCTGCTGTACTTCAGGAAGAAAGTCCAAGATAAACTGCTACCCCCAATCCTGCAATCTTTCACATTTAATTTATTTTCACCTAGTAGCAACTTGTATTCCTTGTAGCCACTGAGATGTTTGTATGTTAAAAAAAATCCTGGTTTCAGTAAACGTGTGCAACAATAAAGGTGCCAAATTTGTTACCCATTTACTTTACAAAAAGAGCCGTAATACATTCTGCAAATACATTTATTTATTGACAAGATCTCAAGCTTGTCTGAGACCATCCATCTAGAATATACATTTCAAAAGCATATTTATACATCAGACAGCTACAGTAATAACACTTCTTTAGCAAGATTACAAGTTAACATCTTGATTTGGTTAGTCATCAAGATTCAGATTTACAGGAAAGTCCTCAGTATTTACATTCAATAGGGCCTCCAGTCAGTGGGGATGGAAGGTTTACCTCACATAAAGTTTGTTTGTGAGGACCACACCAGGAGAACGTGACTTACCTAAGCTCTGATTCACAAGGTGATCAACTATTTGTAGCCCAGAGTCACCTGAATCTTTTTGTTGCTCCACAGCACAGAACCACCAGCCACCACCTGACCCGCTTCTTTTCTTTGTCAACATTAAAACTGCTCCTGCTTTGCCTGTATTTGCATTTGGTTGTATCATACTACTGACCTCTATGACTTGTCCTATAGGACTCAATGTAGTGGTCTCTGCATCTAGTTAGAAGTTGCCATTTTCACTCCATTTCAGCTCTTTGGTAATCCAGAATTACTTTTCTACAGTGCTGCCCTCACTCTGTCATGTATCACGTATGGTTGAGGCCCACCTCTACAAAGCTCTGATCCTGCTCAAAGATGCCAATCCAATTCTGTACTGCCACTATCAGACTACCCTGCAGCCAAAGAAAGGAAACAACCACCCAGCCTCTACTATTCCAACAACCCGCTTGCCCTGTAACCCTGACAGCACTGCAGTATCCCTCGGCCTAGATGCCCTGTGGGATTTCAAAGGGACTCCACATACTTCCAGGCAGGAGTATGCCACGATCCACAGGAAGGTACATGCCAAAGCTGACCTGGCTCCACCTCACCCTGGCTGGGTCCACAACCTCCCATCCCTTTTGGTGACAGATTCTGCTCAGACATCACTTGCTACAAGCTCCCATAACAATATTGTTTGCTCTTACATCTCACAGAAGAGCGATGTACAGACATATATGAGTGTGGCTTGTATGAGCTTTATGCAAAGGCCCTGAAGGTAACGAACAAGAACGAAGTGGTGTTTAAAGAGATATACATTAAACCACATATACTACTGCTTGCTACTTGCAACAAGCAGTTTCTACGACATGCTTTTACCTTTACATGGTGCTTTAATATTCATTTATTCACCCATTATGCCTCTGACAGCCTTGTCCCACCTTGCCTTCATCGAGCTTTGAGACAATCTGGCTCCTGCCCATCAGATCGGACAAATCAAGCCACTTTGACAAACAGCTTTTATTCAGAGCCCAACATTGAAGCATGAGAAATTTAAAAAAAACTATCTGGTAAAGGCACCAAGCCTTGCATTCTCCACATTACAGTGCAGTAGGGCTCACTGTGAAGTAGTACAGTCTGGAAGTGGCATCTGACCTGACATTTATTTTACCTTGGGGCGGCAACTGAACCGCAGAGGACAGATAAGTCACTCAGACTCACACACACATCAAAGGTATAACCCTCTGCTACCAGCCAGTTGCAGGTGTATCATCATACTCTCTCACAGACCAGGTCATCTAATCTGTGGCAGCGGATTGGCCAAACCCCACAGTACCTGACTTGCTTCAAATGGCAGAAATGCATGCCTGAACCTGGGTCAGCACCTCAGATGCCGCGCTGTCCTAGCTGAACCATTCATACACACTGGCAGCTTTTACAGTCAAATTGTCAGCCGAGTTGATTCCTGCCACTGTACTTGTAAGAAATAAGAAATTCCTCATATAACTACTTATACCCTGCACTTAGAACTTAGCACCTTTGTTCATCTCCCGGGCAATTAACTTTTTGCACTTGCACTTCTGTTCAAACCAGTTTAGCTGCTTAAATGTCCACATGCCAGCCTGGGGAACTGAGATGAGTCCAGACATCTCCTCAATTAACTTACTGGATAACAATAAAAATAAAAAAACAGACACACACCAAGGGAGTTGTGGGATGCACATTCCCAAAGGATCAAAAGAATTCAGCTAGATTGCTAATGCCAACACCAAAATTAGGGAGAAATTTTTCTTGAGGCAATCAGCTCTGAATAAGGGCAACTGATGTGTAAGCAAGCAGGACACAGATATGACCATTTCTACTAGCTAGTAGTAACTTCCTACTTTTCACTAGTCACGGGTAGACAGACACAAGCAGCCAAGACGGAGGAACAGGAAACTGTAGGGAATAAATTAAAAATGTTAAATCATGCATGGCACATACACACAATCTTGAATGAAGAAGTTGAGTTTCAGCCTATACTGAGGGATGACCTACTTCAAGTATCTCCTCTTAGGAACGGGAGATCAAGAGTATGACCAAAAGCCAGGCACACTGCAATGCTCAATCATAACTTGAGTTCATTTGGTCATGGAGACAAGCCCTTACGCATTTAGTTCCAATTTAAATCCCAAGTTACATATATACAGTTTAATTGAAGCACTTCCACATTTAATTTAAACAAAATAAGCTTTATCAGAAAGTTACACAAACCCAAAAAACTTTATTTTTCAAAACCATACTTTATTTTTAAAGGCTAAGAGAAGTATTCAGAACTATATTTCTTAAGCAAAAAGATTCACATTTCATACTGCAGGGTCATTAGTATGAGAAAAAGCATTTGGGGATTTATTTTTTGCAACTGTTGTTGAGTTCCTACACCAATCCAGATTTA
The DNA here is from genome assembly GCF_000708025.1 of Charadrius vociferus. NCBI lineage: Eukaryota > Metazoa > Chordata > Aves > Charadriiformes > Charadriidae > Charadrius > Charadrius vociferus. The sequence continues at coordinate 2,033,309 of NW_009646963.1, read as the reverse complement.
TTTAAAAATGGTAACATCAGTTATGGCTTAAGATACAGAATTACAAAAGAGTAACATAAACATTGACACTCAAGTGGTGAACAGGTAACTATGGTCATTTTTCCACAGAAAGATAATGTTTTGGCTAAGACAAAAGCAACAACTGTCTTTATTGGTAGACAAATGAACTGAACATCATCAGCATAGACACTGCTTCAAGGATACCCAATGCTGTTAACCCACAAGCATTAGAAGAACGTTCTGTCTGCTCCAATTACTTCACCTTTTCCTCCGTATCACAAGCCTCAAAAACATGGTAGTATGAAATCACAACAACTACTTTTTGTTTTGTTCTGTTTGGGGGGGGTGTTTGGGTTTTTTTTTTTTTGGTTTGTTTGTTAAAAAAAAAGGAAAAAAAAAAAATGGGAAGACTACAGTATGTGGGGAAGCTTTACTAAATGCAGCAAAGAAAGTGTGTGTGCATGCCAGGAATGAGCTTTCTTTTTTATTGGGGTTTTTTGGGTTTTTTTTTTTTGTTTGTTTGTTTAAAGAAAAGGATACAAGAAAAGATGGAAGACTACAGTATGTGGTGAAGGAATAGTCATCACCTCTACAGAAACAGCAGGACTTTGGCCAAGAAATTTTAATCAGTAAGCATGTAAGGACTCAAACACACTCAGAACACAGAGCTGCAATTTTGTTGGGTATTCTCCCCTTCACTGATTTATAACTCTGCATTTACATATTCTGGATGGCTTGCATTCAGTAGGACAGAGGTAGTGATGGGAACAAGATTCCTTCCCTAAAGTTTCTAAATAGATGAAACCTGGTAAGCATGGCCCCAAGGAAGGGCGAGTGCAACCAGTGGAGGACCTGCAAACTGGGAAAGGACAAGAGCACGAGCACAGACAGTAAGCTGCTCTCCCATACCCAGACTGATAAATAAAATGTTACGTAAAGGTGCTGGACAAGAACTGAGCAAGTAACAAAACCTCTGTGGCCTCTGCAATATGTACTTCATGCCAGGTTGTGCAAAGGATAGGACTGTACCCTTGCTGCACAGTTGTGGTGATCAAAACATTACATTACTTGTAATACCACCAGAAGTTCCAGTGTGTAACTAGCTAGCATGGTTATACTGATAATTTTAATAGCTATATAAAGTCAGTAACCCATTTAAAAAAAAATAAGGACTTGTATATTTGCAGACAATGCCTTTATCCAGTTAATTCTTCAGACTTGTCCCACCTTTCCTATTTGTGACTAGGCCAACTTAGGACAGACTTCAACTGTTGAAGTTCCTTCCTCTTTGCTCACTAAGTGTAATTAAAAAAAAATCCAAAATAACACAACAGCAGGTTTTTATCTTACACTCCTGGAATATTACAATTTCTTACAGGAGAGTTCACTTAAAGGAAACTGTCTGCAATACTTACAATTAAAGGTTGCAACTCTTGGACAAGGAGGGATGGTTTAAACTAGGTCATCTGAATATAATCTGAGTGCTATAAACCAATCATTGAATAAAGTCAATGCTTGGGGCTACAGAGCAGTTCTCCTTAGAACACCCCGTTTCTCTTCTTAAGAAGATCAGAGGTACAATGGTTTGTTTTATTGCAACACTGGCTAGCCAAATCCAATCCTTCCCATTCAGATATGATTTTTAAGATCCAGGGATTTTATGGTTTACTGCCAAATTTGGCAGACAATTTAGTGATGAGATTCATGACCTTGGGATTGTTCTGGTACTTGGACATATTTGCTGGGTTCTGGGCAACATCTTGGAACGCAACCATAACTTCTGGATCCTGCAGGACAAAAAGCAAAAAAGTTAGGGTGTTTATAAAACAAGTCTACAAGTTAGTGGTTATATGGTTCCAACATGAATCCAGCCTTGCTCAGCTTTTCACATGACAAGAGCAGATTAGAGTTTTGAGCAAGATGTCGCTAAAGAGAACCCAATGACATAGTGCATGCTGTTAACGCTGCATCAGTGAACGCCAGAGTAATTACTGAACTTGTTACAGTAATAGTGCTATGTGTGAGAAGGGGCATAAGATAAGGTTTCTTTTTCCCCAAACAGGAGCCAAACACAGCCACGTCTATTGGATTATTTCTATTCAGGCATCTTCAAATACATTTTGAAGGATGCAGAAGCTCTACGTGTGTAGCACACACGATAGGATAACCCTTCTCTGAGCAATAGCTGCTACTCATCCCTTTCACCTCTGTTCCTTCTAGCAGCAGAAACTTTACTCTGCAGGTAAACGATGTGGCAATGTTTGGCTTTTGAAAATGCATTTAATTCTCAGTCATTCCCCACCTCCTCTGAGAAATCACAACTGGGAAAGAACCACCTTCTCTCTCATCACACTACTGTGTTGCAGTTAATAAATACATTCACTTATACAGTAAAGTCAGTGGTCAAAAGAATACCAACTTCATCTTCTCTATTTAGTATGAGAAGCATTAATACTTTTTTTCTGTACTTCTAGTATACCTTTGGTCTCCATTAAGCTAGAAATGTTTTTAGTAATTTCACATGTGCATGTTTTGTACAGTGCCTTTTAATAAATCTGTATAGACTGATTTTACATTTCAGCTTGGAAAAAGGTTTCCATTGTAAGCAACTTCTGCAAAGATTCAAGTTTTCTTTAACCCAGATAAAGTGCAAGCCGTTTATTATGTCCAATACAAATCATCTGCATCAGCTGTGATTTCATTTGCTGTTCTTTCTACCGCATTTAAGTAGTTTCACTGGAACATACAATCTTCCCTAGACTTCTAGCCCATTGCTACTGCAGATGTATTCTTTAGAAACCATCAAAAACCAACTGGTGTCTTCAGAGCTGTCTGGCCTACAGTAACACCACCCTGTATCTATTCTATCATCAGACACAGACAAAAGCTGTTTAACAAGTTTGATCCAAAATTGCATTTGGTAGGTGTGGACTCCACTGAAATCACCCACATGGTTCAGTCATGTTTTATACGTGTTGGGAACCAAGAGTCAAGACTTATGTTTTGTTAGAAGGGTTTACAACTGTTTTGTCCCCCTTGCAAAAGGGAATCTGCAAAGCCCATGAAAAATAGTATGCTGATATTCAGAAAACAGACAGACACTAGATATATTTTCTCCACTTTACAGGATTCCTATGCAGAAAAAAAAAGAGATGACTTTCACAACCTCAAATTTCTTGAATTTCCAATTTCAAAATAGGGCACATGCCTGTAAAAATCACGTCATGCTGTTAAATCTGTGTTTTCACCTGTATATGAATCAAAACCAAAAAGCTGAGTAAGCTTAGTCACTGGTTTATGTCAACGCACACCTAAATGAATGTGAAATATCCAATTATGTGTTTTATGGTCCTATAAATTCACAGCATGTGAATTATTCAGTACTTGCGCAAATCCCTAAACGTCAGACTGTGTTTATAAAAAAATGTTTAACATATCCAAGGTTTCACATCAATGAGTAATATTATCTGAATGAAGTTTAAGACTGAAGATATCAACATTTCCATAGGGGAATATTTAGTACATAAGAAGTAATGGGAACCATTGTGTAAACAGCACTAATGAAACATTCAGTTTTCTAATGCTGTTGTCCTTAGTTGCAGAAGGATGAAAAATACTAAGGAAAAAGTTATCACTATTCTTTTTTCCAACAAAACATTTTGGTGCAAGGCCGGGCGTAACATATAACTACATGTCAGATAAGGAATCCATAGGTTCATCTTACACATCACTCCTTTTGAAAAGAACTTATATTTGACCCATGACAGCTCTCCAAAACACAAATGTCATGTGACACAACAGTTGCACATGCGAGACAGGAAGTACTACAGAACCCTCCAGACAGCTAAAACAGTGAAATAAGAGAAATACACACACAAAAATTTCAGCCAATTCTTCTGGAGACTAAAAAGCTTAGGGGCAAATGAGCTAAATTACCATGCATTAGAAGTCACTGCAAAAGGTCAAAAATACTACTGTTAAGAAGCTATGAAAATAAATGCAACAGAAGTTTTGCCACTTTGAGCCTTTTATGCTTAAAAAGGCTAGTATCAGCCACAATTGACAAAAAGAGAAGAAGGAAATATCCTGAAGACAATAAATGAGAATTTTTTTGTAACGCCTCAGATAACCTATGTAATAGCTGCCAGCTACCATTATCCATCAACATATTCCATAGCTGCACTGAGCAGAAGCCAAGCAGTAGAAACTACTGTCTTTTTTAAGACTAGAGTTTACACTGACAATTCAGACAGGACCACAACATAGCCAGTTGGACATTTAAGGAAAAGGCGGCAGTGCAAACATAGGTGAAATGCCAAATAAATCATATCTAGATGTAAAGTTTGTACAAAGAGGTCAGGAAGAGACCCAAGGTTTTGCTGACAGGCTCTACATGTTAAAGCCTGCCTGCATTATCAGAAAACATTGTCAACACATTCTTGCAACACAGTCCTACAATCTGTTGGGGTATATATAATCAGCATGCAATGGAATCTTCTTAAAGGGATGTGGCAAGCGCTTAACATTTAGCTGCACCTCAAAGCTCTGTTTTCAGCGACTCAATTTCAAACTCCTGTATTACATCATAAATTAGCCAGCTAACAAATAGAAGGAGAAGTCACAGGGGTTCTTTTGGACGGTTTGGATGCCAGTCAACATTGCTGACTGTGCCAGGCTAAGTAAAGGCGTGTTGCCAAACATGAGAAACCATTAAGGGAATCCATAAACTTCTGCATGGTAAGTGATGCTTTTTTTGTGATTTCAGGGCATACCAAATAAAAAGTCCCTTGCGATGCTTTGATTTAGATCAGGATCATAGCTGTTCAATGAGCTGAGACCAACACGTAACTCTAGCTTCTGCACAACAATCCAGAAAAAGTAACAAGACACTTGATGACGTTAGTACGCAAATATAACTATATAGCTTAGATTTTTCCTAGCCCACCTGCCCCTAAAACTGATGTTGTCAGATATGTTCTATTTAATCTGGTGGAATAGTTTTCTTGTGTAACAATAGTCATGACATTGAGCAATTAATTAATTGAGCAATTAATAAAGCCCACTGGAGAAGTAAGTTTTGTCAACATGAATTTAGAAAATGCCAGATGAAGAACTATTCTGATACTACTTTGCCTCTGGTAAAAACCAAACACTTAATTCCCTAAAGAGAAAGGCAATTCTCATCTCAGTATTATTGTAATATATTGTGTTGCAACAATATTAGCAATCTTTTTTTTGTTTGTGTATAATTATCTCACCACAATCTGCATTCAAGAAAGGAGCAAGTGAATTATACTGTGTGGAAAATAACCCTTTAAGAGACTCAAAAGAAATGAAGAACTCTACATAGCACATAGTTTTGTCTATTGTAGGCGAGTATGGGGAGGGAAGAAGGGGAGGCGCCTTTAATTAGGCTCCCATCAGTTTGAAAAACAGCTAACCTTGATTCCAGATAGTCTGGTGCCACACACACAGAAGGACAGAATTTCACAACAGAAATAAGCAAGCATCCCATTGCTATGTAGAAGGTCACATCTTTCTTCCTTCCCTTAGCTCATAGGCACTGTTCTTCCCTCCTTCAGAACATTTAGCTTTAATAAATACTCACCTGCATGGCTGCAAGGACTTCTGGATCACTGAGAATCTCATTGAGGCCTGGCATACCTGCCATTCCTGGCATACCTCCAGGCATAGCCCCAGGAAATCCACCTGCAAGCCCAAGACAAGAAGTATGCATGATGAAAAACATTTAATTCATCTATACAAGAGGCTCACTGAGAGAGCCCAAGACATACTTCCTTTCCCACACCTTTAAAGCCATGTCTTCCATAAGGCTACAGCTGCTCCACTGAATGCAAAGCAGGGTCTTCACCTTCTCTTTATGTGAAGGCCTACATCTTATTTCATCCATGTTTTTAACTCAATTGAATAGGAGGCTTGTAATGAGTGTCGGGTTTTACCACTTTGTACAGAGTTGCAGTTATTTTTCTTTCAACACAAGCTAACTTACATCAGGTAGGTCTCAAGCCCAGGAACCTAAGGAGTTTGAACGCCTGGGGTGAACAATTCAGGGCAAAAGCAGATCAGTAGTAGTATGTTCCAGGCACATTCCACACTTGCTAGAAACTTTTGGTTTGAAAAAAAATTGTACCACCAAAGGAAAAAAAAAATCCCTGAAGCAAAATGCTTGAGGACTGTTTTTGAATCCTTGATCAGCAGCTACCCCAGCTGTGCTGAGCATGGTAGATATGGTCTCTCTGGTTGCCCTGACAAGCTGATCTGCTTGAAGCATGCACACAGCCTCCCTCAGCTATATCTCAATCTTCAAGAGCATTAGTACCCTTGTTTCTCCCCAGTCTACTGTACCTAAAAATAACACGGAAAGCCCAATTTTCGTGGAACTGTTCAAGGACAGCTTTTCTATAAGGTAACTACCTCCTTTGAAAAACTATTCTGTTTAACAACAGCTTGCAACCAGCACAGATTTCCCTAATATTCAATCCAATTTTTCAACTTTAAAACTATTGTCCTTAAGCAGAATGGGTCCAAGGCACCCTGGGTAATTTAGAAAACATTTGTGTACTAGTTTTTCAGCACATATTATTAAGGAAGTACTGTACCTTTGTTGTTTTCTCAGACCTAAATCCTTTCATTCTGTTATCCATCATTATTTTCTGTCTTTCCTCTACTTGCTACCCTTTTCTCTTTAAGAGAAAGAATCCCATCCCTCTTCCCACTATTGCTCAGAGTTATTTGTAGACAAGTTCTAAACTTCATAGAATATTCTTCTCTCTGCCTTGAGAACAAACACTATAAAAACTGTGGTTATAATACTGCACACAGAAACATACAAACATAAAACCCCAACAGTCACCACTACATCAAGTATTGGTGCTTAAAACCAAAATACCTGGAAAGCCACCTGGGAAGCCACCAAACTGAGCTCCTCCTGCCTGTCGTCTTGCTTCTTCCTCCTGCAGATGAAAGTACATCATTCCAAACGAAGTAATGGAACTACAGCCTGTTTTCTACTGCTCAACTGGTTTTAGGAGAAAAAAATAGCCGAGACTGTTTCAGGCAGGTAGGCTGTTGCAATAAACAAATAAAGCACTTTACTAGGTACAAAACTACCGACAAGAAGTAGCAATGTCTACTCTTACTTTAGTATGTTTTTGCCGATAAGTTATGCATAGTACGTTTTTACTCAGTATGAACTGTATGATTTAAGTGGATATGCTTAGAGCACACAAGTTATCTGACATTCCTGAAAACAGGGAACTTGATTCCTTGGAATAAATATGGGGCAGTTTCCTATGGGAGAAGCGATGTTTTAACAGCTGGCAATAGGAGTGTCCCAACAACGTGCCAACAAATTGCTTGACATGCTAAAAGACAGCAGTGGCTTGCTAATACAATAGTTTATAATAAGGCATATGACAAGTCCTACAATGGTTCATAGGGATCAAACATTCAAGAGTTTGGGCTCAGGGGTGTTCTTGTTTTCCAGTATGAACACAAATACTAAGCTTCAAGCTACAGTAGTTTCCAGAAAATTAAATACAGAAACTTAATGGTTATTTTAACTATGCGCTCTTCCAGTGGTTGCCTCTGTCTCTATTCTTTTGAAACAGCTGACATGGAGCAAAAAAAAGCACAAGAAGGAAACAGCATTCAGGCTATACAACAATTTACCTCTGGTCAGCTTTGAATTCATAACCTCAGGTAGTCAAGTTGTTTTTATCCACTGCAACACCCTGCATCTTTGTAATGGATGCAAGAGCCTCTGTACATACTTCTCATACCCTTTTCACTGCTTTACCAAACTTTCATTGCATATCTCTAGAACTATCTGTACTCGATTTGCTTTTCCATGTTTTCATTTCTTCTGCATCTGAAGCATATCCTGTTTAGTGCATCCTGATACTCAAAAGAGCTGAATTTTGAGTATTGGCTGTATTTACACATTTGCACATTAACTTCTAATTTACATTTAGTGAGAACAAATGTATACACACACAACGAGCAAACCAGGAAGCCTGTGACAAGGCTCAAGAGCAATCCATGTACAATACAATATCATTGGACTTGATGATCTTAAAGATCTTTTCAAACCTAAATGATTCTATGATTTGTTTTTAGCACCTCAACTTACATTTCTAGAACTCCCACCCCCACCATATTAAAATATGTCAGTAAAGCATGAAGAAAAACCAAGCAAACCATATCAGAAAGTGAGGAAGAGAAGCAAAGTATTATTTGAATTTAAAGCCTCCCACTTCAGGAGACATAAGTACTTGAAGTGAAAACTATGCTGGTACAGTCATACAATAAGCGACCCCTTGAAATACATGATTAGTAGAGATTCCAGATCCTGTTTTTGTTATAAGCAATAAAAGCAGATGCAGTACAATGCCGCCTTCTCCAGATTTCATTATTGGTCAAGTAATCAAGACAGAAATCAACTCCGTAAAATTTAATTCTAAGACTTAAAAATGAAAGTAATTCTTCTCTGCAATTCATTTTAAGCAAAATAACTACGACACTCTCCAAATATCAAGAAATATTAAAGCCAAAGTACTCACCCTTTGTGCTCTCTCATGCTCCTCCCGTGCCTTCTTCTCTCTTTCCATTCTTTCCTTGATTTCCTTCTCTTCACGTTTCCGCTCATACTTTCGGCGATGTTCAGCAATTTTCTGAGCCTGTTACAATAGAATACCAAGATTTCACATACATTTCTAGCATACCACATAACGTATTTCAATACAAAATACATGCAACCATAGACATCTTCTTTTACCAATTCTTAAAAGATTTGACTTCACATCCTAAAAGCCCTTCTGTTTTAGGAGTCGTTTGCTACTTCCTCTCTAGAGCCATCAGTTATTCATGTCTACTAGGCTCTAACTAGATTCACCAGAACATGGACTCTAGTATACTTTTTTGCTATAGAGCTCTTGGACTTGCACCATAGTTAGAACCTAAACACGTTATCACTCCACATCCCTTTGTGCTTTTACGCTGAAATATTAATTTCTTTAGGACTAAAATCAGCAACTCCCCGGAAAAAGGAATTTATACCGGCACAGCAACAGGAAGTATAATTCCCCCTGCACAGAGATGCACCTTAGATACTGTTATTGCTGTTCCAGATGCCTTTGCATCATATACAGTTAAATGTAAGCAGACCAAAGAATACCTGAACCAAACCAAGAAAGGGCTGGTGGGGAGAAAGTCTGCTTCCTACTACTACCTTTTCTCAAGTCTATCAAATCTGCAGCCCAGCAGAGGAGAGTAGTTACCAATGAACTCCCCAAGGCTCCTCATTCAAGGCTCATTTTAACAATAAAACACTAACTGCAGCACTGCATTCCTGAAACCAGAACATATCCTAATACAGCATTACAAAAAATGGTTCATGATTTCCCAAACTGTGCAGGATGGTTACCCTGTAACACTTCTGTGACTAAAAAACACAGCAAAATCAAGGTGTAAGAACAGACACTAACTACTAACGGACACTCTTCTATTCTTTCAGACCACCCTTTAAACAAAGAAATGATTTTATAAGTAGTGAAGTTTCAATACAATTTATTTTAGCCAGGAGATATTCATTCCATACCGCCCGTACACCTGTTGAGAGAAAGCACACTTGCAGGCACCAGGACTGACTGGTATTAAATGCAGTACCAGTTGGTAAAACCTGGTGTTATGGTCATTGAATAGTTCACTAAGAGAGAGAAGTTTTGGGTTTTTTTAATGGCACATAAGTGTTTTCAAAGTTCTGACTTTAGTTGTTTGCAAGTATTTTTCTAAATGAACCAAGAACTTTTAAAATTTAACTCCAGATTTTTGGCTGAAAGTACTACAAGCTAAAAAGTGCTAGGAAAGCTGGAAGTGAATAAATTAGGTGAATGTATCATCTTCACTCCATAAAGATGAAAAAAAAAAAAAAAAAAATCACCCCTGATCATCCATTTTCCCTTGAGCTACATACACAAATTCCCCACAGCTGGCAACTGCACATCCATGTATCACAGAAGTACTCTGCTGTTTCTGTGCATGGGCAGATTAACTGGGAACTAAAAGGTTTCCCCTCAGCCAAGCATTAAGTATACGTCTTATAAAAAAGGTTGAGACCTAAGACCTAATTAGATTTACCACAGATCAATACTCGCCAACACAGAAGACTAATAGATTATAAGAAGGTTTAAATTGCTGTTTTGCTGTAGACGGTGTCTTTTACAAAGGTGTGGTAGGAAAACTGAAAGCTGGTTATTAGACACAGGAACGTTTATGCACATGGTGGGTTAACCTTGGCTGGCTAGCTGCCAGATGCTCACTAAGCGTCTCTTTCATTCCTCCTCCTCAACAGGACAGGGACAGAAAGTAAGATGGAGAAGCTCCTGACTTGAGATTAAGACAGGGAGATCCCTCATCCACTACCATCATGGGTAAAACAGACTCAACATGGAAAGGATTAATTTAATTTATCGCCAATTAAAAATAGAGTAGGATAATAAGAAACAAAGATAGATCTAAAAATCACCTTCCCCCCACTCCACTTCTTACCAAAGCTCAACTTCACTCCCTTGTTCCCCACTCTTTATCCTCCTCCCCCCACCCCAAATGGTGCAAGGTGATGGGGGCTGCAGTCAGTTCATAACACTGCACCTCTTCACACTTTTCACATCCTTCCTCTTCACACTTTTTTCCTGCTCCAGCATGGGGTGGCCCCCCCAGGATGCAGCCCTTCACAAACTGCTTCAATGTGGGTCCTTCCCACAGGCTGCAGTTCTTTAAGAACTGCCCCAGCGTGGGTCATCCCTATGGGGTACAGCCCTTAAGCAACACTGTTCCAGCATGGGTCCCCCATGGGCTGCAGCTCCTGCCAGAAAACCAGATTCTGCATGCGCTCCTCTTCATGGCCACAGTTTCTGCCAGGAGCTTGCTCCAGCATGGACTCTTCATGGGCTGCAGCTTCCTTCAGGGTGTATCCACTTGCTCTGGCATGGGGTGCTGCACAGGCTGCAGGGTGGATGTCTGCTTAGCTGTGGACCTCCATAGGTTCAAGGGGGACAACATGCGTAACCGTGGTTTTCTCCATGGGTTGCAGAAGAATCTCTGCTCCCGTGCCTGGCGCACCTCCTCCCCTTCCTTCTTCACTGATCTGGGTGTCTGCAGGGTTGCTTCTCTCACATTTTTTTTTCTTTAACCCCCTCTCTCACAGCTGTTGCACTGTGTTTTTTAACCCTTTCTTAAATATGTTATCACAGAAGCACCACCAGTGTCACTGACTGGCCCAGCTTTGGCCAGCAGTGGGTCTGGTTTGGAGCCCACAGGAACTGGGCCTGTCTGATATAGGGACACCCCCATATGTCTTTTTAAAAGAGGCCAGTCCTGCAGTCTCCACCTCCCCCAAGCCTTACCACTTAAACCCAATACAATGCAACAGCTGCAATCTGTGGTCTGTCAACCACTTTAGAGGACTATGCACAACAGATGAAAAAGAAAGCCTGCTATGAACAGTCTTACATTTTTTTAAACAAAAGTTCTTCCTTAGAAGAATGCCGTGGTCAATCACTTGAGAAAAGCTGAAAACCAGTCTTACAGAGACTATGCTGCCCTCATGGGGTAGACTAATGAAAGTACAAATCACAGCAAAGTGCTTCCTTTGTAAAACGTGTTTAGGATGAAACTTTGATCAATTCAGAAACATTTGGAAAAAAATCCATTATCACAGTGTTCTCTTGCTCTTCTGAATGTTTTAGTCTAGATTCTAAAATGCCTGGCAAACTTCAACTACTTCAGGTTCTTCTGTTAAGATTTTAGAAAAGGAACATATTATTCCATAGTTCAGTTACACGCTCAGCCCCAAAGACTCAATTTCTCTACACACAGCCATAAACAGCTGTGATTGAAGACAGAAGTATTTATAAACTCAGTCTGAAGTGTAAGATGACACATGAACACATTCCCCCAAAATAATGCATACTGGAAGAATCTAAAGGCAGCAACATCACTTAAACAAACAGAAGAGGAACCTCCATTATGTCTCCTCACTTACTCTTGGTTGCACCTCCTTCAGCATGGCACTAGCATCTTCATCATAATCCAGTTTACAAGCTAAGGCAAGATCATGAGCAGCCTCCTCCCAGTGACCCAGAAGTCTGGAATTCAGAAGATACCAACATTCAGAAAGAAAAGAGCAAACTAAACTCTTTTAGCTCTTCAAAATACTTACAACCATGCGGCATTCAGTACTTTTACCTGCAGCTTTATAGACTTAGAGAAGTTTAAAGTTTAGTAACCATGGTGTTTTCTGTAACCTGCATGCTACCATGCCATTAGAAGGTATTTACTTGCTTCATACCCTTACAATAAGTTTTGCTCAAAGCAACGATGAGGAAAAAACCCTCAATCAGCTAGTGTCATTGTTTGCTATGAACAAGAAGGGTTTAACAGGGAGAAGGTACCCTACCTAAACACATGAAGCACACTAATAAATACTCTGCACCACTAAGCAAATGTTCGGGGTAAAACTACACACTCAGTGTTCTGTACAAGTCTACACCACTACTACCTCAAGCTTAAGTGGATTCTCTTTACTCAGCACTCAAACATTACAGTTAACTAGGTGCACCATGTCTTAGTTGAACAGGTCATACAAGCTACTGTGCACACTTCTTAACTATTCATTTATGCAAACTCTTGATAACCAAAACTTTAAGCAAAGGGTGGTATTCCTAAATGGTAAAAGCACTTCAGTTTACAGACAGAGGTGTTAATCCAAACTATGCTCATCTTCTCACTCTTAGGCTCCATGTTGTTCACTAAAACTGTAGACATTAACAAACTACTCTCTGAACACTTTAAAATGCCTTTGTTTGGAGTCAGTTCTATTAGCATTTATTCCTTCCACTTTTATACAGACTGTAAAAAGTGTCACCTTACTTTTTTGGGGTTGATTTATTGTCATCAAGAAAAAAAAGACAGTAACTAGAGTTGGGGGAGGATGCACACTGGCCTAATGCCATTTTAAATAATTACATTGTTTGCTTAACACCACTCTTCAATTGCAACAAATGGTTCCCTTAATAACTAGACACTTTAATTTACTATGTAAATGAGCTCTAGGATCTAATGGGATAAGGGCAGCAGAGAAATGTTTAAGAATTATAGGTTTGTAAATAAAAACTAAGTGAAAGTAAGACCTCCAAACACGTAAGACCTCCAAACACGTAAGACCTCCAAACACGTAGAAATCATAATCTTCAGTGAATGACTACAAAATGCTATTCAGAACAGCAGTAAGCCACTAGAAGATATGTTAAAAAAAAAAACCCAAACAATTATAAAAGAAGACAGTGCCAGAAGGACTACTCATAAATTGCCATCATCATCCTTTTTTTCCTGTGAGCCATACACTCAGCACAATGGTTTCTTGGCTCATGGCTACTGCTCTCAGGTACAAGACAGACAGACAGTTCAGAGACAAAAAAGAGAGAATGCATTAACAAAACTGTTCTCCACAAGTAAGTAAAGAGAGTATCAATTACAGGTGCAGGTCATTACCTATGCGCTTTCCCCCTCCATTTGTAGGTCTGTGCAGAGTCAGGATTAATCTTGATGGCTCTGTCACAATCTCTAATGGCAGCATTTGGCTTCTGTAGTTTCACAAAAACACTGTGTGAACAAGAACATTTATTGTACATATTGAAATACCAAGTTACTAACTTAAGCTGGAAATAATTCTGGATGACTAACAGGCAAGCCAGTGAGATGATACACTTCAAGAGCTGAGTTCAAAAAGATTTTGTAGTGATAATGGAGTTACTGAAATTTAGTTCCCCCCCATCACTGTAGGTGAATCATAGTAAGTAGCAAAAGCACTCATTGTTCAGACTCAAGCCTTGCCAGCAATAACTACTTTAGTGCACAAGGAAAGGATACATAAATGCAAAGGACGGTTCAATTTCGTGGTGTTTGGAGTCTACAGCCAATGGCAAGTAGTAATTTGAACAAAACAACAACAATATGCATGCCATATTACATAGTCTTTAAAACAGTAAGACAAAGAAAACACAGGCCACAAGGATCAATGGCTAGAATCATCAGGAGGTATAAAACAAGATAGACAAGTCATCAAAATTAAATGAGGTAAAACAAAACACAAACCCAGAAAGTAGGCCCAATCCCTTGTCAGTTAAGTGAAATAACTGCAAATTTTACAATACACAAGCATATCAGATTAACTAGTAGGGCAGTACAGGCATTTTAAATTAAAAATCTCTGAAGGAAACACTAAACAAACATTCCTGAATTGAAAAAAGTATTTGATATTCAAGATACTCCAAGTCAGAACTTCTGCCCTTTTACATCTACTTGAAAACAATTTATCAGCAATTAGAGTGCCTGTAAGTAACTTCATCATTAAGGCTTGTTATAAAGCAAGCACAAAGTGACACATCCACTTCTAGAAACAAAGAGATGGACAACATGTCACGAAAACTGTCTCAAAGCTACACCTCGCTAACGAGAGACTGCTGCTGGCAGCACAAAACTCCTAGTTTCCCAAATGCACACACCCCCAACACCAAAACCCAAGTCCCCCAAGAGGTGGATTATTCACAGCATTTGATCAGCACTGCTGTTGCACTGCAGGTTTTACAATATCCTGCTATACTGTTTGCTTATTTCTACAAAAGACCAAATGAGGTAACTTTTAAACTTCTCCTATCCCTCTTATTTTTCATTGCTAGTCCCAGTCTTGAGAAGACATGGCACTGTAAGAGGTTTCAAAAATACTACTATGATGGCAACAACAGTGTAATAAGATACAGAAGCGGTGTTACATGCAAAAACTTTGATATGGAAGGAAAAAACAGCAAGGCATGTACCAGTTTAGATGTACTAGAATGGAACAGATAAAGGACACTAATTAACCACATGAAAGTCATCAGAAGTTGAACATCTCTTTGAATTATACCTTGCTATGGAAAAGATCCACTAAGCCATCAAATCATCCATGGTTAGTGATTTTTTTTGTGTAAACGGAGGAAAAGAAAATCTGCGAGAACTTCTGTAACCCGTAAGCCTTCCTCAAGAATTAGGAGGATAAACGTGTTTGTGCATTATGAACTTAGGGCTACCACACATGAAATGTGACAATGTTCCCAATGCATTATATGCAGTCCAGTAGATGTGATTAGCAGTAAGGTGGGTATTGAATGGGTTGAGAAATAGGTGTGTCCTGTTCAAACGTAGGACTGTGTCATGGTTTGGGCCAAACTGACCACTGGGCGGAACAACAGGTGCTCTCCCCTATCTCTCTTCAAAGAGAGGCAGGGGGGAGAGAGAGAGAGAGAGAGAGAGAGAGAGAGATGGAGCAGAACTGGATTCCAGATCTGGATTCAGGATCGGGATCAAAGGCAGATGAACAGAGTCCTCCTCGGACACCGGCCATTGAAGAAAGAGCCCTGACCCTTTGATCTCTAAGCTTTTATACCGAGCATGAGCCAGATGGGGCAGAATACCCCGTTGGTCAGTTTTGGGTCCCCTGTCCTGTCCGCTCCTCCCCGCAGGTGGGATCCCTCTACGCTTTTCCACTTCCGACCCCGCAACAGGGCAAATAACAAAGTTAACTGCCCTTGGGTGTTATAGCAATAAGTATAAGCAAGAGCCTCTCTGCATACCATTCCTTGGCATCAACTATAAACATAGGTCTCTCATTACTCTGAGAGCCAACAGTTTCTGGACAATATGCTGTTAATTTCAGTAGTTTAAAAGAGGCCTAGCTAAAAAGTGAAGTTACAGAACAGAAAATTGATTCTGTTTTACTTCAAACCAGGACAGACTGTTGAAAGGAAAAAAGTCTACTTCACAGTGAACGAATTCATTTAGCAGGTACAACAGGGAGAGAATTCACATGATCCACAATTAACTTGGCATCTAAACAGGACATGATTTCACTCATCATCTTAATCCCAGAATAACCTTTAGATTTTACAAGTGTTTGTTATCCAGCATTATTCTAATTCAACATACCAAAAGCAATACTACCACAATGCATTTTGGAACATCATTCTGTTACTTACTCCATTATCAATATTCTGTATATGGCTGCTTCAGCAAATCTGGATAATCACATGTAAGAGAAAATCCATGAAGTGTACTTTTCTCTCTCCCTCATGTGGTTTAAGTTTACATAGATCCTCAAGTTGCCATTATATTTAGGCTCTTTAAGGAGCCTATTTTCTTAAGGAAAATAACAGAACAGGCAGAAATGTAAGTCACTAATTTATAATGACTCACCTTGCCCTCTTGGCGTACAAGATGGCCAGACAAGGATTCAGCTTGATAGCATCTGTGAACAAGTCAACAGCCTTCTGCAGTTCACCTAAATATGAGCACCAGTTAAGTTTCAATCATTAGGCAATGAAATTACACCTAGATTGCCAAACCTGCCTTACAGGGTGTAAGGCACTTCTTAAACGGAACATTATCAACAAAGGAAAATCAATTTCTCCCTCTTGTGATGTTACTGAAGTACAAACTCCATAATTAAAGCTAGAGGGGAGGAGAGGCTTTTCCCAGTTAAATTTGTACATTTAACTTTGCATGCAATCAAACACGAAGTCACCTCTTTATTACACAGCTTTTTACTGCACTAAGACAAACCACTAGAGATGCTAATCATAGAATGTAGGGAAGTACTATAATGAGCAATTTGTAATTAAGATGCCGCAGTACCTCATTCCCTCCCACCCTGTCCAAAACTATAGCTACATTGGGAAGACAATACTTAGAGAAGCTTTCGCCTTCTAGTTAGTTTTGGGTATCCAACAGGAAGTGGGCTTTCTCTTCCTTGAAAGCATTCAAGTTATCCAAGATATTTACTTCCTTTTTAAAAAGGAGAACCAAACCTAATGTCCTTGAATATGTACTAAAAAACAATTTATCACCTTCACTTAGAGCATTTATTGCTTCAATCTTCTTCTCATTAGCTTGATCCATCATCTCTTCAGTTACCTAGGAAAATAAAGAAAATAAAACACACACACAAAACCCAAAAGCTGTGAGAGTCCGGGCCAGAATTACCATGCTAAGACAGCACTGAAGAAGGGAGCTCTGGTCTTCTGATTCTAGGATCTTGTCTTTAATTTGCATTGAAATCACAGTTTAAGAAAAATTAACTTTGCTTTCAGCTTGGAGACATTAACCACCATTATTCTTAGCTAGAAAACAGTCAAAAGGTAAGTTGAATAATGGCATATTTCTACATATCTAGTTCTCATGAGTGTTTTGATAATTTTTTTTTTGGTGTTTTCTGACCTGATTCTCCTCGCTGAACTTTTTGATGGACTCTAACCTTGAATAAGAAAAGACTGTGGTTTAAAGACAGTATGTTTCTACTTAGGAGAGCCAAACAACAAAAGAGCCAAACAGCTGGCTACCTAGCTAACATGGTACTCGTCTCCCCTCAGCTGCTATCCTTGACTAAACTCAAAACCTCTCCCTATCTTTCCTACTGCCACAGACAATGAAAATATTGTGCTTACCTCCACATTTTCATCTCCCATTTCTTGAGGTTCATCATTGTCTGGTTCAATCACTCCCTCATTGTCAATTTCTGGGGGGGAAACAAAAAGCAAGATTAAGCTCCATCTACAAACAGAGAGAGGATTTCCAGAACCATGTTCAAATTGGTGAAATGTGATAAAGTCATCTGTTTTCCATACCTAAGTCGCTCTCTTCACTTTCTGGCTCAGGTGATTGAACTGGCTCCTCTGGCTGTTCCTCTGCTTTGCCCTGAAATAGAAATGTATTTGTAAGCATACATTATTTCTGTCTGATATTCTAGTCCCACTCTAATAAATAACAATGCATCAGAAAATCCAAAATTAATCTTCAAAGCATCAGACTGCTCTGCAGCTAAACTGTTTTATTTTTAAGATACAAATCTCCTTTTCCCTCCTCTCAGATTAAGCCTATCAGTCATGCAAATAATTCAGAGCCCAAATTTTGATGCATGAACTTCTATTATTGGTAAAGTCCATCCTTCAAATTGTGTTAATTCAATCATCAAAACCAAATAATCCAGATAATACCCAATTCAGAACCAGTTTTGAAATGAATACTAGCCAATCCTTTCAATCTTCCTGCCTTCCCTCACACATTCTCTGGATCAAAAATTGTCTTAATCCAATACTCCAAGCTAGGGTCCCTTAGCAGCAAACAATAAGCTGGTGTCGACAATCAAAATATTGTTTCCATTTGCCAAGGTCAGAAGTCTTTGCTGCTTATACATACTTAGGAAAACATTTGAAAAAACATTCTATCATCTTCTAATTACAGTACTAATTTCCTCTGAATAACTTAGCATGTCCTGCTTTATCACAGACATAAGCTGCTTGCCTGCATATTCAGTATCACAGACTGTACTCACTACATATACACAATCCCTCCATATAGTTCTAACCAGCCAGGATTTCCAGCATCCACTGCCTTGTTAAATCCAAAAAAAAAAAGAATTCTACTTTTTCAAAAGAATTTCAAGCTTGGGAAAATCCTGCTATAAATATCTACAAGCCAAATTTATTATTTCTCTTAAAACAAATGAACAAAAACCAACTAAAAACTCTTCCACGATACTGCCTTAAAAAGTTGATAGTTCAGCTGTTCACTCCATTACCGATCACGCTCACTAATATTTCTTCCCATGCAAAGATTATAATTTAATCCACTAATGACTATAGATGAGGTTTATAAACAAACAGTGAGAACATAAAAAAAAAAAGAAATCAAGACTTTGTGTGGCATTTGCATTGCATAGAACATCAGGCGTTCAGGATTAGGGAAATGGAGCATGATAACATTTGAAATAAACTAGGAAGCCACCTGTAACAAGTCATCTACAACATGCAATGGGCTTCAGACGGAACTCTCACAATCACTCACCCTAGCATACTGACCTACCCTATTTGAATGAAAATTGACAGCAATTTTTTCCCTCCTGCTGTTCAGCGCAGAGAGTCTAAATGCTAGTTTTCAATGATAAATTCTTCATATCTCACCTTACTTGTCTCCTCTGTGGAAGCATTGGCTGGAGCAGGTGGTATTGTGCCTCCCATACTTTTCAGCAAAACAGAGAAGAGAAAAAACAAAACATTAAGATTATCAGAAGAGTGACATGTTTTATTGATTCAAATCCTGCTGATAATCTCAGCTTTTTGTTGTGACACAAAACATGATCCAATTCACTGTAAAACCAGCAAATAAAAAGCACACATCCACTGTGCTTTTCTCAATGTAACATAGTGCCCACTATGTCTGTTAGCTCTTTCACCTAGAACCCCGCTACCACTTGTACTGATGCACATCACACACCACCCACCCACTCTTTCTCACAAGGAAAAGCTGCTTCCTTGGCTGAAATGGATTTTCTCATTAAAACGTAACTTGTATTTTAAGTCAAAACTAAATATTATTATTATTATAGATATTACTAAAATTAGAATTATTTTTGGAACAGAGGTCAAACAAGTTAGGAGAACCCTAATGGCCTAAAATTCTTATGCAATTAAAAAATTGCTGCCCAGAAAACAATTTCATTTCGTTTATGTATTTCAATATTCTGACCTTTGCTTAGCTACAAGTTAAGAAGCATTCTCTGTATAGACAGCATTCTTTCAATATAGAGTAAACTTCTATATTATATCGACTTTGGTAGCAGCCAGAAACAAGCATAGGCTAAATTCTCCAGCTGTTTCACGTAACATCTAATCATACTTAATGGCAAGCTGCCACAAGGACTACCATTCCCATCCATCCTCTGTCCTGCATTCCCATCTACTGATAGTTTTCAATTGTTCTGGCCATACCCACTCCAAAGGGAAAAAAAAATATTTCTATCAACTCAGCAGGCTCAACCAACTCCTTAGGGGCCCACGCAACTGGTAAGACATGATGCAGGGGAGAGGAGAAGGAAATGGGCAAACAGGAGCGGGCAGGAGGAACGGGAAGGGTGCAGGACTATCTGCTTTCAGCAATTAGTGCAACATAAAACTATATCCTAAGGATGGTATCCTACAGCTTCTAAAGTCAGGCTGATGCAGTCCTGTTCTCCCCTCTCTCCTCCCTCCTGTCACCAGCACAACCTCACAGTCAAGTCCTAAACTGGCTGAAAACAAACCTGAATGGGAAAGGACAGGACAGGGACAGGGATGAATTGGGAAGAGAGGATAAAAGAGGGAAGAAGTGGTGGCAGGAGTCCTGGCACAAAGCCCTGCAGAAAAAGGCAAGCAAACAGCCCCCCACTACCTCTAGTTTACAAGGATAAACTGTCAAGATAAAATACCACAAGTTACAAAAAAGGCATCTTCTGAAGCTATTGCAAAAATCTAGATGTGTCCCTGGAACGCTGATTATTACTTAATCTCAGCTATACTGGAAGGACTAAACAACTGCAGTCATAAATTGTTATAGGGCTAGGGAAAAAACACAGTACATGTAGTTAACTGTTCCCCCTTAATTTTTATCCTCATAGGCTGACAGTAGGGCACGTAATTTTCTACCAGTCTGCAAGAATCAAAGAGTTTTCTCTAGGACTACAGTGACTGTCTAGGGAAGCCTTGGAACTTCTCCTGCACAAAGGAAAACAAAAATTCTGAAGCATTTTAGTGGTGCTAATAGGTAATATCCAGGGTAACACAATGCTCACAAGTTAAGATCCATCTAATGCTTGTTGGCAACATATTTTTTTTTTCTTTTTCGTTTTTTAAACAGTAAGACTCTTTCACAGCCTGGCTTACTGGAAAAAGACTGAGAATTCTCTAACTCAAAAAGTTCAATAACATTCCCAGCTTCCAATCATGTATTTCAGAACAGTTCAAGCTAAAAAAACCACAGGAATCAAATTCTTGAGCAATTCCAAATTAACAGTTTCAAAATCAGATGGTTTTAAGCCTGACACCTTGAATCATCTCAAGGCCAAAATGGTGAGTTTCCTCTGCTCTCTTCACATCCCCCCCGAAAACCATGCAAGCTTAGAACAGTCTATGAGATATGTTTAACTAATACATATGCACATTTTATAATACGTTATTGCATGAACTGCCAAGGGTAAACAGTTGCACTCCTAGTCCTTGAAAATGTTGTTATTATCCAGTTACCTTCTATTGAATCTACAGTTACAATCCCAGAACAATTCAAAAGCAAGTTACTCCAAAATCCCTTAAACCATTATTTGATTACAATGATTAAATGCACAGCAAGGATATATGCAAAGTTTGCAACGTATTTAACCTCAACAGTACACAGATATATGAGACACTTGTAGGAAAAGGCAGGTACGGAGCTGTATAAACAGCGCACACACACAAAAAAAAAAAATTAAATTAAACCTTTGTGCTAAAACAGAGTTGTGCAATTCCAGTAACAACTCTTGGGAGCTGTCAGGACTCCACTGCAACAACTACTCTGTACTTCCACTCATCACAGTGATGAGAAGTGCTGCTTTTATGACTTGTTGGAAGAACTGCAACTGTTATTTCTGCATCCCTTTCATCACTGACAGCAAAATTATCTTTAGAGAGAAACTGGATTACCAAGAATTCAAAACGGTCAAATTCTATTTGAACAAAACAACAACAAAAAAGGCAAAAAGCCCTGTTCATCAATTATGGATTCTGTGCTTTACTTTTAAGGACTGCTATTGTTTCTTTGCTCAATTACAGGTTTTTGAAACACATTCTCTTTAATGACTCATTTTATAACAATTCGTGTCAAAATATTTGTATTTTTATGCAATTATGAAAAAGCAGGCATGACTAAAAAGCCATGTCAAAACACTTTCCAACCATAATCGTACAGTAGCGTACAGTTTCTATACAGAGAGCATCTATTTAGAAATTAAATACAAGAGCTAGACAGAATAAAGGTTAGAAGATAACAAGTACATGAAAACAGGAAAGACAACATTTCTGATGCAACATAAACAGCTAGTCAGAAATAAAGCATCCCACTCTGGCTCTATAAGCAGGTAGCATCATTTAAGTTAGAATCATTAGCTTTAAGAAAATAACCCAAGTCAATCATCAGAATTTTAGTTGAAAAAATTATCGATGCATTTCAGTATCATTTAGTCATCATTCTCTAATCACTTGCAACGTTACCTTGAGGACTAACCCTATGTCTTTTACAATAATACAGGTAAGCCAGACAGAGGTGATAAATATGAGGTAAAAAAAAAAAAAAGGAGATGAACTCATTGAGTTTATTTCCACCTGAAGCCAGGCCATGCTAAGTTCCAACCACTTTCCAAAGAATGAGAAGACCCTATAAATGCATTTAATAGTCATACTGCAAACAGCACTATTACGGAAGAGGGGAACACATTAGACTTCCAAACAGATTGACATGAAAAGTCTACCACTCCAGATATCCAAGTGTATAACTTGCTCAAATACGTGAAGAAAACCAGAAAACTTAAGAGAGCTACAGGAGCTCTTACTTTAACTTCTGAGATAAAGATATCCAGTGAAGATTTTACATGGAAAAAAATATTCCACAGTTGAAAACCTAATTTTTATACTTATAATACAAGCATCCTTCTATTAACTGAATGTAAACTCTAAAAATGAATCTGGCAGTTAGAGCCCTCCCCATTAACATGCAGGAAGTTACAAATCTGATGATCACCTTTCCATTCCCTAATGTCAAAAGAAGTCAGTGTTCTACCTCTCCCTCCCAAAATACTCCGTTCACAGCTTCAGAATTACGCATCAGAACAATGGATGTAAACTAGAGTGAGGCATTGAAGTCTTTTGCACATTAGCAAAAGGAACTAAAGACCTGCATCTCCCTCCTAGGCCTACGTGCAGCTACTACCAATACCGCAAACCAAGCTTAGGTAAAGAGTTGCGGTTTTGCAACCACGCTATTATTCAGATACATAAAAAAATTTAAACATCACTGTTAAAAAAAACCCCAACAAGTAGTTCATTGTAGCCATTTTCATTATATGACATACTGTGAAATGCCAGTATTTCATTTTATATATATATGCACACAAGCCCCCACCAGTTTTTCAGCTAATTACAAGTACTATACAGCAGAATATACCATTAAAATACTTTCAGATTAAAATTTAAAGCAAATTTTCTAAAGCAAATCCCAGTTTGTCACTAGATAAAAACCTTCCAATTTCCCCTTTCGCAAAATGTGTTATCTGCAAGGACTTTCTTAACTTCTGAGTCCTTTAGAGTACTGAGCGCTGTAGCTATGAAAGCCAGGCAGAGGCACCCTAGCTAAATTCAGGGGTTCTGTGGGTTCTTTGCCAGCAGCAAAAGACCTCAACCCTTCCAACCTGGTGTTTCTGGGCACTCAGGATGGAACCCAAGGATGTTTATATTGAGAAGCATCTGCTATGACAGGCCACACGTGCACAGAAGACTACGTGCAGAATAAATGGCAGCAGACGTTTGAAGTGCATCACAGGGGAGCAAGACTTCAGCTACTTAATACATGAAACTTCAAGGGGCAAAGCACGTTTTTGGGGCGGGAACCATTCCACGTGTTAAACTCTCAGGTATTATATGCTTTTGGGTACCAGGATGTAAATCAACGCCACTCACCTCCCCACAAACTCGGCTCTTTTTAAGACAGGCTGCTGCATAATGCGAGAATTAGCTCGGTAAGTATTACTCTGGGGCTTTCCAGTCTGGAAAGCTGAGCCACTGAGATGGCCGGGGGCAGGCTTTTGCAACGGGAATAGCCACAGTTTAAAAACAAAACAAAACAACAGATTTTTTTTAACGCTCGAGCTGTAACCACGCCGCGCCCTGCGGCGGGGAGGGAAGGCGGGAACGCACCGGAGCCGCTCCCCCC
>NW_009646963.1:1972295-2008445 GCF_000708025.1 Charadrius vociferus | reverse complement strand
CCCCCCCCTCCCCCCCGGGCCTCTGGTCACTGACTGCCCGGGGCACGCTGGGCGTCACCGCCGCTTAGAGCCCTTCCTTCTCCCCCTACACCCGTTTTGCTGTGGGTGCGAGGGGCGCGGGCAAGCGGCTCTCTGCGGCAGCGAAGCAGTGGGCCCGGTCGTGGTTGAACCCGAGGGAAGAAGGGCTTGTTATTTGAAAAAGAAGGCAACGATGTGGGAAGCTCCTTGCTGTCTTCAAAATACTGCTTTATTTAACGCTTGTTGTGTTCCCTTGTCTCGTTGCAAGCTATCGTATTTGTTTTCTGTAGGTGGAGGGAAACAGTGAAAACCTTCTCTTTTAAAACTCCACAAAAAGCTGTAATCATATGTCACTGCCTGGGTCTCCAGACTGTCACTCCAGTCAATCATCAACATAGTCAATGCTGTATGTTATGACTATCAGTTGTCATGCATAGGTAATCATCAATTAGTGGCTAATCATACTGGTTCCCACAGAAAATCCCCAGTCTGTGTGTTCTCCTATTAAGTTTCTGAGTCTCAGCCCCCTGAAAGGCAGGCAGCTGCACTGCTTGTGTTATATTTGCTTATGCCTGTGAAGAGTTGATTATCATTTGTCCTAAGAATCCAGTGCCATGCTATGGCGGCATGAATTGATTTTGTAGTAGGCACGTGGTAGGTGACATAAAAGAGAACCAGTTTCCAGAATATCAGCTGGTAGATGTTAGGAAACTGACTACCATCTCTTTCCATGTGTCTGATCATTTGTATCTAGGCACGTGCAATTCTGTAGCTGCAAAAGGTGGTGACTGAGAATTCCGAAGTTGGTAAAGTTTGTGGCAATGATATTTAATCTTTGTTGTTGTCTTATCGTGCGTACCTCCAGCTCCCAAATGCACGCTTGTAATTCTGTTTAAAACTTGTCTGCTTTGGCTGTGTGTGAATTCAGAAGAGGAATACATACCTGTATGCTAAGGAACTGTTTTCAGTTTGGCTAATGCTACTGTCAAGTAAGTTAAATAAACAGGGACTCAAGTATCTTTCATACAAAAAAAAAAAGTTGCATCACTGTATAAACCTGTGGAAATGGGAAGGCCTTGAAAACTATAATTGTTCCATATGAGTGGTATTTTTGAAGACATAGTCGAGAAGAGACGATATACAGGCATTGCGCTTCAAGCCCTGTAGTGTTTGAGGGAGAACAAGCGTAGAAATCAGGCATGTGCAAACCAACATAGATTTCTGGGTTTTCTTGCTGGATTGTTAGGTTTAGCATATGTTAATTTCTTTTAATCTGTTTTATGAATATTTGATCATTAGTTGAGTTGTGTACACATTGTTTCATAAACTATTAGGGTACACAACAAATTAAAAAGTCTGTTAATTTTTCTTAAATATCTTTAACTTATGATATTTAAGTCCTATAAGATGAGTGAATGTTACTAAGAGTCAGATGACTGGAGTATAATTCTGAAGTTTGCTAACTGGAAAGGTCTTTTACCTTGACATGGTGCATTTTTTTTTCCTCTAGTTTGCAAGTCATGTGCTCTCCGAAGATTTTCCATCCAGCCTGCCCAGCAGAAGAAGATTCCAAACCGGTATTTGGGCCAGCCCAGCCCCTTCACACACCCACACCTTCTCAAACCAGGTTAGGTTCAGGCCCTGTGTAAGCCAATCATTGGTATTCTTTCTTGTCTCTATCTTGCTGAGATGTCTAGGACAGGCTATTGGTTTGCTGTATCATACAGGTATCCATGTTTTCAGCTGTTCATGATTACCTTCATTAGGAAGTAATTACATTTAATAGTTAATTTCCTTGTCTGAGATGATACTGATTCCAAAAACAGGCTTCACATGTTAGCTTTTTACCTTTTTCTCACGGAGTGTTCGGTGTCAGTGACCTCAGTACTGCAGTGGCATTTTGTGAGCTCGTTGTCCTGCAAATACATATGACTTAAGGGGGAAACCTTTGTGCAACCGGAACTGCCAGAGTGCTTTATAATCAATGTCTTGTGAGTCACAAAATAGATGTGTCATTCAGAAAATGAGATTGGGGAGAGACCTATTGATAAATGGACACCAATTGTCTAAAGAACATGCCACCTTAAGAAGAGTATTCAAGCTGTGAGGAAAAACTTGTTGAAAAAGAGACTTGTGGCTATAAAGGTAGATGGTAGTGATGAAAGAGAAGCTGAGGTTGTCCAGTTTTATGAGATTAATGAAAATTAGCATGTAGGTATGTGGTGATTGTGATTAAATCTAAAAAAAAAAAAAATCTTAAGTAAAAATAGATTCAGGAACATGCCAGGAAAACATTCTGGTTCTGTGTTCTTTTTCCATAGATAGGTATACAGAGAGAATAGATGAACCATGCACTTACATATTCAACTGTAGAATAATTCAGATCAGAAGGAACCTCATGAAACTAGCAAGTCAACCTTCTGCTCAAAGCTCTGCTAACTTCAATATTAGATCAGGTTGCTCAGGGCACTGATTAACAGCTCACAGTAAATGAGGCTGACACTTTAAAAGTACTCACAGCTGAAACACTGGAGATTAACTGTAGCTGCTCATAGTAATTCTGCGTTTAATAAAGGAGTGGTGTTTTCCGTAAAATAATACAACATTGTTTTATTGCAATTATTGTTTTAAAAAGAAAATGCTTTTCAGGCAAAGAGAATTTCCAGGCCAGAAGACAGATGGGATTCGCATGTTCTACCCTACTGTAGCTTCTGAACTTCACTGGCCTGTTTGTGATAGAACACTGACTGGAATGCAGCAGAGCGTAGGAAATTTGCGGTATAATATTGCAGAAATGTGCAGTCAGATTGCATTAAAACAATTTCTGTGTCCTCTGTCATTTCTAGATCTACACAGTGAAACAAATTTGGTGGTTTTGTTTTTTTCTTAAAAAAAAAAAAAAAGACTTTTATACCAAATAGGTGTTGGGGATGTATGGTGTTGAAAAGTTTAATGCAAATGCAATCTATGTGATTTTCTTAAACTTTCTTTTGTCAAGGAAAAACATTGTGAATAGAACTTCCCCACCCCACCCATGCAAGAACTGATGTACAGTAGTACAAGACAAATTTCAATTTTATTCTAGAATTGTCACTGCTTAATACATTAAAGAGGAAGAAGAGAGTATGAAAGTAGAAAGTTAACAGTATGAAAATGCAATGTATATTAAAATAGGGTATTAGCAAAAGTACTGATTAAGGCTTATATATTATAAGGAGTCTCACATTTTTAAAAATACATACTTAAGCTGTTGTTGGTTGTTCTTTCAACTTCAGTCTGGTTTTGGTGAGTATCTTGATCGCTGTACTTCATATCCTTCATGACTGGAGCAGTTTAAAACATACTTTCATTTGAGAGATCATTTGTTTAGTTAGAGTCATTGGGAATATAGTATTTAACTTTGGACAAATCCGAATCGTTAATTATTGAGAAAAGCTACATCAGCCCTGGAGAAGATCCTCTTCTCTTCTCTTAATTGGAATCTGCCGCCAGCCTGCAGTTCGTGGTTTCTTTCTGTCTGGAATCTTGTGACTGTGACTCTGCAACCACTGTGTTTCTGCCTGATCTCCCAGTATCTGTAACACTCAATCCACTCCTTATGGTTTAGAAGTAGTTACTTTATGAGTTGACTTAGTGTGTATTTGAAGAGACATTCTAGCTTTATCTGAGTAAATTAATGCTCAACCTCAGGAGGTAATCTTCTGTTCAATGTCCAGATGCTGTAAAAAACATCAGTTTTCAGCAGTCAAAGTCCAGTTTGCCTTGCCCCCCCTTCCCCTTTTTTTACATGCCTTTCTTGAAAACATCCATCTGTTTTGGATGTTTGTCTGTATCTACCAGGTTTTGTGATTTCTGCTTTTGCACTGAAAGACGTAACAGAAAGTTTGTGAAAATAGATTCCTGTCTTTGCATGATGGAGGAGCAGATTGAGTGAGAATGTGCTGTAGGGATGGAAGCTGAAGAGGTGCATGAGAGAGCAATGGAAAGACTAATGAGGGACCACAAGGAAGTCATGCATATGAAAGGTGTCAGGGAGTGGGCAGGAATCAGGCATGTGGCTAGTAAAATATCACGAGTGCTTTGAATTTCTTGATCGGATTTGTTTTGTATTCGTAGGAGAGGTAACCCCAGGACTGTCCCAGGTGGAATATGCCCTTCGCCGACACAAACTGATGGCGTCGATCCAGAAGGAAGCCCAAGGCTGGGACGGATTGGACCACACAGTGATTCTGCTATCCAACCCCACATATTATATGACCAATGACATCCCCTACATTTTCCACCAGGACACTAACTTCCTGTACCTCTGTGGATTCCAGGAGCCTGACAGCATCCTGGTGCTGCAGAGCATTCCTGGCAAAGCACTGCCCTCCCACAAATCCATACTTTTTGTGCCCCGGAGAGATCCAAGCCGAGAGTTGTGGGACGGGCCCAGATCAGGCACGGACGGGGCAATTGCTCTCACAGGAGTAGATGAAGCTTACACTGTCGATGAGTTCAGGCACTTGGTGGCCAAGCTGAAA
This sequence comes from Charadrius vociferus, assembly GCF_000708025.1. NCBI lineage: Eukaryota > Metazoa > Chordata > Aves > Charadriiformes > Charadriidae > Charadrius > Charadrius vociferus. The sequence continues at coordinate 2,003,904 of NW_009646963.1, read as the reverse complement.
GGTAACAAAAAATGGAGGGGCGAATGAGATGAGCCATGGTTTGCAGGGTCTGCATGGCACGGGTTTGAAAGGTGGTCTGTGACACCAATTCAAGACTACCATGAACTTGGGGAGGTGCAAGGGTATAACAGTATGACAAAGACAGTTGGAAGTTCTTGTTAGCTTCCTGGGCATCACCAATGGAAATGTAGTTTTGAAAATAATAGCTTTTCCTCCTGTGTGAATTTCTTGTGTGCCCATGTGAATGCCAGTGTGCACATCTGTGAAATGTAAGGAACAGGATAAACAGGAGAGCACTGCAAACTGTGTCACTGTTTTAGTTATATTTTTGCTGACAGAGCCAGAACCAGAACCAGATAAAGCATAGGAAACCTGAAGATACTTTTGTTGTAATAGACTTGGAAAATTATCCCCGCAGAGAGGTTGTTAGTCCACTCAGCTTTTTTAGGTACAAGTTAACTTACTCTTGAAATACAAACATTGCTGTCCTTTAGATATGTTCTTTTGCATCTAACATCACCATGTAGCCTCAATACTTATAATCCAAGGTGAACTTAAATGCATTATAAAAGGAAGTTGAAGGTTTATGACAATATAAAAAGGGCAACTGCTTGGGGGAATTACACAAATACATAGAGTGAATGCTGGAGTCTTAAATACAATCTCAGATTCTAGTAATTTTGTTTCAAAAAAGGATATATGAAAATAAAAAGTCACAGAAAGGGCAACAAGGATGATAAAAAGTATGGAGTATGTATGAGATACATGCTGGACAGACCTCAGTTTGAAAAAGAGAAAACAGAGGGTAAGCATGAGAGATGTGTATGATTATGGCAAGTGCAGAGAGGATGAGATGATTAGTTGCTGTTTTTTATAATGTACAAACAAAGGGAACACTGAATAAAATGATAAGATGGCAGGTTTTGACACCTTGTAAGTTTTAAGTTGTAGATCATTCATGGAAGGTTTGGAATGTCAAAAGTATAAGTGAATTCAGAAGTTTCCATGGGGGAAAGGAATGTGAAAAGTAGTTAATCACTGTTAGGAAGATGCAGCCTTGAAATGAAGACACCAGAAGTGGGGAGGATGTGCTAGGGGAAATACTCTTTCATAAATGCCCTGTTTATTAGAGACTTTTTGGAAACACGTGCTAATGGCTACTGTCACCAAAGAAGGAAGGCATAGGTAAACCGTAGCTGGGACTCAGCATGGCTTTTCTACTTATTCTGATTTAAACATTCCTGTGTGGAGAACGTGGTTGCTAACTGATGTTCTAAATAAATTTCCATGTAGGTTAGTATGTTTGTCCTCAGTAAATTCATCTTCTCTGAATGGCTGAGATAAGCAGTTGTTCTCCAAAGATATTCTGAAGTGTAGGTTGATAGTGACCCTGATTCCATACAATGGGTAAAAGGTAAATTGCCTTACAGCGTCGGGGGGACAGGCTACATGAGGGAATGATTGAGAACATGCACCACTACACTGCAATGGCGACTTAGCTTACACAAGTACAACTTTGATGTGCACCCTCTGAATGAATCTGTGCAATATACATTCAGTGATGATCATAAAACCCAATATTTGCATGGAAGTGGGGATTTGTCAAACCTACATGCTATGCATTGGTAATCTTACAGATTTTGAAGAGATCAGTAGTGTCCTGCAACAGTTGAAATGTCTATGTGTTCTGTAAATGCAGATTCAGAGGAAATTAATTTCTCAAATACAGAAACAGGTCTACTTTAGGAGGAGTGAGTTTGTTCAGTATGGCGAGGAAATTTCTACGTTTATCTTCGTCTCTGTCAGCTTTGATTTTGCATTCCAGGTGAGTCAAACATTGTTTGGTACGACTTGGCGAAACCAGTGCATACAGAGCTGCACTCTGACTACATGCAGCCCCTGGCTGAGATAAAAGCTCGGAACAAAAACCACATCCAGGGCATTCGACATCTAGTGCAAAACCTTCGGCTGATCAAATCTCCTGCAGAGATTGAAAGGATGAAGATAGCTGGACGGGTGACAGCAGAGGTATGGGGTCGTGTGCTCTCAAAATGAACCAGTACTTTCCTTTAAAGAAAAAAGAAGAGGGGTTTGTTGATGGAGTGAGGTGGGCTAGAAGGATAGCTTTGGTCTAATCTGTTACTGAACTGCTGTGTCTCAACCATCGACTGGGCTCAGTCGCTCTGCAGGACAAGGAGAAACAGGAAGTCTGCTTGGGCTACCAGCTTCTCTCAATTAGTGTAACTCCAATGAGGAAAAGCTAGCAGCAGTTAGATGTGTTTAAAAGCAATATCTACTCGGGAACAGGGGTAGCCTCCCTACTCTTTTTCCCAACTGCCCTGCACCATTTTCTTTCCCATTTATCCTGTTGTTTTTGAGAAAACAGGATTTTTGCCTGCGCATATCTCTGAATTCCCCCTTATCCCTCAAATACCTTTTGAACTCATTGGCCAGTTTTAAACAAATCTATCAGATAACTTCAAATGCAATTAGGTTTTTGTAACTATTATTGAAATAGATAGCCAAATAGAAAAGAGAGGCACAGCTTGTCCTTCTCTGAAGGAAAAACTGCATAGGGCACTCCTGTTATATGCAAGGGAATCCATACGTGAGACAACTTGTAAAATGCCAACCCATGGGGTCAGATTCAATCATCTAAGCTTTTTTCAAAAACTAGAGTCAATCAGCCCCTAAATGCAGTTTCATGGGAAACAGAACTTAATTGGTTCTAGTCTTGACAGCACTCTGCATTTTCAGTTGCCTCTGGTTCCTGTGTTCTGGGGCAGCTGATTTTTGGCCTTCCTCAAAAGACAACAGGTGAAAAAAAAAGAACTTCTCTCAAGTTCAGGCTCCTTTGCTAACTGAAAGGCCCTTCTTTTTCATAGGCTTTCATAGAGACAATGTTTGCCAGCAAATCCCCAGTGGATGAAGCCTTTCTGTATGCAAAGGTGAGTACTTCATGGTTGCAGGTGAGATAGAAGGGCTGGATGCTGGTTATCCTTCCAGGAAACTTGAAATGTCAGATCTCTCTATAATGTGCCTCCCATTGTAGTGCATTTCTCCTTCACCCAACTCTTGTGGTTCCTAGGACATGCAGAAAAGTCAGTGTGAGGAATTCTTCAGCTGTACTTCCTGTACCCTTATTGAAGGAACGTAGTAATTGTCTAAGTTTATCTGCTATTGATATTTTTTTCTACTATATTTAAATGCAAAACATGCTAAAACAATCAGAGATATAGTTACTATCTTATTCTATAATACAGTTCTATTGTACAGAATTTAAGTAATTATAACACCTGTTTGTAAAGCCTGCTTCTCTTGACTCTAGCCTCTTACTATATCAGATTACCACAGCTATCCTGAAGCAGTGTAGATGCCTCTCAGTTACAAAATACAGACTAATTGCTCTGCATATTTCATATGGAATTTTGTAAGGAATTGCAGTGAGATGCCTGTTTGAGAAACATCAGCAGGATTTGACCCTCTGTTGTGACATAGATGAGCCTGGGCTGACATGGCACTGAGCAGTGGTACTGACTTGTAAAGAAAATTATTTTAATTAAAGTGTATTTTACAGATTAATTTTTCACTCCACATCAGGATCGTAACACCTGCTTCACTACATGTAGGCATCCTGTAGTGTTCTGCCCCATGTGGTTTTGCTAATTATAGAAGAGACATGTTATTAATATATTGAGGATATAGAAGGTCTTTATAGATGTAAATTTATTTGTTTCCATGCTTTCATCAGCTTCTTCAGTAAAGAAAGATAAAGATCTTGATGCTTACAGTGCCTTTTTTTCTGTGTTTGTTTTTTTTTTTTTCCCTTGGACATCAGGGTAGTGCATGCTTTCAAACCTTCTTAGTTCAAGAGAGTCATGAAAATAGATTCTGCTCTAAATATGCTGGTACTTTATAATTTGAAAAGGCAACAGCAAAACATGACTGTTGTCATGCTGACATTTAGGATCTTTGAAAATTCACAAAGTTGTATGGCAACTAAGAGCATTACTTTATATAAGAAGCAATCTTCACCTGGATTTATGACAACGTAATGAATGTTTGATACAGTGTTGAACAGCTTGCACCAGAAGCTGTTTCCATGAGGCCAGATGCAGGCTTAAAACCCTCTCTTGAAAAGTGGATAATTCTGTATTTTTTTTCCTACAGTTCTTGCAAAACCTTCAAGGCTGCTTTTATGTAGTGAACTCACTTTCCAGCTTCACTTTGTGTTGTACAAATTAAGAAAACAGTTGTAGGACATGAATTATAATAGCCTCAGGGCAGTTAATCACCTGAACCCACACTAACAGTCTCCTCCTCTCTGAATTGGTATTCCAGTTTGAATTCGAGTGCCGGGCTCGTGGTGCTGACATTTTGGCCTACCCCCCTGTTGTTGCTGGTGGTAATAGATCCAACACTTTGCACTATGTGAAGAACAATCAGCTCATCAAGGTAAACCGTATGCTGTCTGGTAATTTAAAATGTAGTGCTGTGACACACTGTTCCCATATGTGTCCGCTAGCTGCTGTTTGTTTTGACCGAGCAGATCAAAACCCTTATTTTCAAGTGAGCAAGGGAAAGGAATCCTGCCCTGGTTAGTTTTACTGTCAGTGAAAGATTAACTTCACTCCAGCTAGTCTCTTTCTCCCCTCTTTGCGCTTTCTGCAATATTTTCTGAACAGTGGAAGGACTTGCAAACAAGCTTGCAAATAACTTCATTTAGAGAGCACGTCTGCTCCCACACTGTGCAGCAGCGTGCCGTGCTGGGTGGATTGCCCACCTCACGAGAGGAACCGCAGCAGCAGGCAGAGTGAAGGCATTGTGGGCGTCTTCTTGCATTCCTTTGCCTTGCTTTGCAACATAAGATGTAATAGTGCTTCCCTGCTCTTGCTGAAAAGCATTTCGGACTCCTGTGTAGGCCAGCAAAGCAGGGAAGGGGAACAAGGAGGGAAAGGATCAGTGTTAAATGTTGAGAGGTGGCTTAGATGGCTGTAGGTAAATTAAGGTGTCTTGTCTTATTCTGAAGATTCACATCTTTGAATTGAACCTTCACTAGCTTTCCTGACAATGCACCTTTAGATTCAGTTGAGTATTTTCAGGAGCAGTATTCCCCCACTGCTGCACTTACGATTCATTTTTCAGAGGAACATATTTTTCCTCTGTCTTAATGCAAGATGAAACTTTCCCACTAGCATTGTCTTTTCTTGAAGCTAGAATGCTAGCAGACCTTGAAATGATCTGCAGAGACAGATACACAAAAGAGATGACAGGCTGCTTTTGGCAGAAAGAAACCTCCTTTGTTGTACTGTCATCCAAGGTCAGGCGTGCTCATGTAACTCCAGTTGCTTCTGTTAAAGTTGTTCAGTTAAAGGACTGTCACTTGTTTTTTTCAAAGCTGTTAAGTAGGAAGTTAAACCCATAAACTTGACTCTTTCTTTTCCTTTGTGTGCTACTTCCTGCAGATCTTGTTGCCAAATAGGCTTCACAAAGTGTCTAATTTGGAAGGAATCTGAAGGCTGCCTAGTCCACTCTTGTGGACTTCATTCAGTCCACCACTTAGTGGACTCAGCTTTAAAGAAAGAGGATAAGATGCACTACATAAGGCACTTACTGGACTATCAAACCACAGGCTGAATTCCCTTAGCCAATAAACTATTACTTAGCTTTTTCAATTGCTTGGAAGAGGGCAGGTGCTATAATTTCATATTTTACTTAAAGAATTGAACCAGCTATTTTGAAAAAGTTAAAAATACAATGTAAATGGATAGTTAATGGCCTGTCTATTCAGTGGGATAGTGAGATCTGCTCACTGCTAGTTTATCTACTGTGTAAGTGTTTGTGGCACTTAACTATACATAATGATAGTAGCTAACACTGGAAGTAGTGCTACCAGTGAAATTCTGCTTGGTTATTTCCCTTAATTATTCCTTGTCATTCTGCATCATGGCTGCTGGCACAGTCATGGATCTGTGGAGTGAATCTCTATAAAAGATCTTGGATTACAAGTAGTATAAATCCATACAGAATTTAATCCAAACTTTTACAGATCTCACTGCTCTATTTGTTGTTAGCACCTTTAAGGAGGGAAAACAATGCAGTGATTTTGTTCCTGGCCCTTTGTCTTTTTTTGCGTGGCTTTTTGGAAGATGTGGAGTCAGTGATTGACTTGACATGGAACAGTCTTGCGGAAGTGAATTGGAAGTTCATATCTCCAAAAGACTTTTCTATCACCAGATAGGTTCAGAAGTATATCTTAGAGCCATCAAGAAAGTCCCAGAAGAGAACAAGGAACATGGTACAAGCTATTCAGTAGTGCATTTACAGTAGTGATACAATTTCAGAGAAGTGATTGTGCTGGGTCCTCACCTTGTGACAAGGCTAAATCTTTAGCTGTTGGTGGTCTTGAGGGTAGCTCAGAAATCTATGTTTTTGTTGTAAACCCCTTCTGTATCAGTCACTAGCAGAGAAATTCTAGTGAAAGGAGTCACTGGTGTAATTTGCTGGAGTAACTGATCCAGGTGTGAATGGGTCTGAAGTCTCAGATTGCAGAATAGTTCAAGGAAAATGTCTTTTTTTTACTGTGAAGTAAAATCAGTGTGTTAAGAATTCAGGCTGGAGATAAGCATAACAGTCAGAGACTACTTTGCAGAGAAACAATCAAACTGGAATAGCCTATTTATAAACAGTAGCACCTTGGGTGTTGTTCTGCAAAAGGAATTCACATCTCTGCAGCTGCTTTGCAAAAATAAATACATAATCTCCTTGCCTGCTCTCAGACAGAAGAATCAATTCAGTTAATAGCTGGACTGACCCACAGGGCATTTTTTCCTGTTATTCTCCAGGATGGTGAACTGGTCTTGCTAGATGGTGGATGTGAGTCCTCCTGCTACGTAAGTGACATCACACGTACCTGGCCCGTCAATGGAAGGTATGCTGCAATAAGGCTGTTTTGAAGAACTTTGAGAAGCTCTTAAATAATTGATGGATTGAGTGTATGTGTGTTTAATCTCTGTGAGTAGTTTTTAACGTGTCCCATTCTGTGGTTCTTCAGAGTAATCAAATTATATCAACTAATCTTTCAGCATGAGAAGCTGTATTCCCCACTGCCTCATTAATTACTACATGAATATGTGTGATTACTGCTCTTTTCAGCTATTATAGGATGCTTAAAGTGCAGAGAAAGCTTTTGTGCATTCAGCTGAGGCTGACTCTGTGTGTAAGAAATCAGGAGTTCAGCTGATCTGTACATGGCTCTGTCAGTTGTGAATTTACTGGTGTGGTGTCCCTGTGGTTGTGTATTTGATTCCTGTATGTTTTGGCTCAAGTGCATTCTTTTTCCTGCAGTAGCTTTGGCTTGCTTTGCTTTGGGGTTAGGTTGTCAGCTGAGAAACCCTGCTTCTACCCAGTGTATTGAAGGGCATGGCACAGTGATGCCTTGTCTGGCATTTCATATAAAAAGCCAGTTCCGTTCCTTTCTGACTTTCCCTGTTCCAACATTGAACTGAATCTGTCCCAAAACCAGGTTCTAGGTAGAGCTTCAGTTGTGAGAAATGTCCTTTTTTCCTTTTCTCAATGGCTTTCAGGTTCACCAAACCCCAAGCAGAACTATACCAGGCTGTCTTGGATATCCAGAAGTCCTGCCTGAGCCTCTGCTCCCCAGGCGTGAGTCTAGAAAATATCTACAGTCTCATGCTGAGCCTTATTGGACAGAAACTGAAAGAGCTGGGGATCCTAAAGAGCAGCATCACTGACAGCCACTTCTTCAAGGTACTTGAAGATTTTTTACCATCTTCCCCCCACTAGGCCTGACTGTTTTCTCCTTGGGTTATGTTAGTGGCTTTAGCTTGGCTCAGGAATGTGCTTTTGAGATGAGTCTTCTTATTGTCCCCCCTCACTATGCTTTAATTCATGTTGTGGGCTGGTCTCAGCACAGGACTGGATTTCTCTCACAAGGCTAAACTTGAAGATGTGTTTCAACCGTTCAGTGCGCAATTTGGTCTGAAGAAACCCCCCCAGTCTTATATACACACAGTGTGAATCTTTGTTCCTCAACACTTGCTATTTCACTCTGCAGATCCGTTCCCATTGGTCTGCACTACTTGTTAGTGTATGTGCAGCTTTAGACTACAGTCAGTCTGAAGGGGCCTATAGAAACATTGGCACTAACACAAAATTCTGGGTCCAGAGCTGTCTGCAGGCAATTAGTCATAGTTTTGTGATCTCTTTAACATAGCATAAATCTGCAGTCACACCAAAAGGTGCAGCCTATTCTTCTCAGTCATTCCACCTGCTGCCTCTTCTGCACCATTTTGAGATTGGGTATTGGGATTCACAGAGCTACCTGATGAATAATAGTGGGAAACTGGTCTGCCTTAGAGCTGAACCTGCAGATAAAATAGGATTGGTTTGCAGTTAGAGAAATTTATCTGGTGCATGCACTGCAAGCCTGCATGATTGCTGATGCTAATACAAGAAAGATGGTGGAACCAGGTGATGGAACTACCCCTTTGGCAGCAGGACAGATTTCTGCCAGATTTAATTGTCCTACAGTGTGAGTGCAATAACATCACAAGTTCTTGCCTGTGAACGGAGGCTATCATGCCGGTTTCTCTCGGCAGGCGGCAGCACAGCCAGATAAGACCAGCAGCTCACTCCCCAGTGAATGTGAGGAGCGTGGGGCAGAAGAGGAATTAGCTCTTTGATGCCTGCTGTCAAGGAGCTCCTCTCTGGAGGGAGGGGGATTAGGATGATGTGGGGGGAGGTGGTGTTAGTGCCCTGTAGAGGTGCATTAAAATCCTGCTGTAGCTGCTGAGTGAAATTGGCACAGCATTTGCTCTGTCGTGCATAGGAGACCTCTTTGTAGCAGATCATGTAGCAGCTGTATCAGCTCCTGCTGGTTGTCAGGGTCTGCTGATGGGAGCAATGCATGGCTTGGATGTTTAAGGGATGGAAAGGGTTGGGGCAGCAAAGCTCAGTGAGCTGAAAACTAAAGTCTTGCCTGACATGCTGAGGTGGTGTTGGGCTTGGGCTGTTCTTTTCAGTGAGGGAGAAAGGCAATCTGCAAGGTGGTCATAATGGACACCTGGTACGGGTGGGTTTTGAGGGCCATCCAGTTCTCGTAAATGGAAGACAGCCCCCAGTGACTTTGTCATCGCAGTAGGATTGCTAGTGAAGCACATAACTATTCTGTCTCTTCTCCTCATCTTTTGTACGCGAACAGTAGGTTGGGCTGTGTTTAACTGCCTCCGTGACATTTGTTTTGTCTTCTTCTAGGCTATTCGAAAGTACTGCCCACATCATGTGGGCCATTACTTGGGCATGGATGTTCATGATACCCCAGATATATCCCGATCGCTTCCACTCCAGTCAGGCATGGTGATAACTATTGAACCAGGTAAAAAGCAATGCAGTCAGTGGTGGACAAAAACATGCCAACACTGAGGGTAACAGTACTGCTTTGAGTAATTAATTGATCCCTCAGACCAAAGCATTCAGGTCCTTTCTGGTGAAATTGAAAATTATTACAGTATTAGAAAACCTTATTTCCCTCCCAAATACAGCCAAGGTAATAAATTGTGGGAGTAAACTCTCAGAAAGTGCCTGTGCAGTAGAAGGCAGAGTAGTATAGACCTCAGACCCGCTGCTGTTTGACCCACAGCAGCACAGGTCAATTGCAGTGCAGAGAAGCAGGCTAAATTCACTTGTGCTGTGTTACTGCGGCTAAACTACTACCAGCCACTGGTAGTGTAAGTCTCAAGCATTGCAGTCTGCAATTACAGGCATTCACAGCTTAGCTTTGCAAATTAGGCATTTCACGATGAATCTTTCGTTCTGCTTGTCACTGGATTTGGAGCTGTCAACTGGAAACTGATTTTTAATGCTTGGCTCTTCTCTCTCTCTATTCAGAATATTGTTAAAATCATCATTGTGAACATAGCGTTGAGAGCAAGAAGTGCAGAAAGGCCAGCTGTAATTGTGGAAGTTTTTATTAACATGCTAGTGTCTGTAGGCACTAAAGGACACTTTCCTTTCTTTGCCCACCAACTGCCATGAGTGAGGGGAAAGAGAGTAGCTTTCCTTATTAAAAATGTTGGGGATCAAACTCATGTTTTGTTGTTGGAAGTCCAACCCTGCTCTCATGGTGGTGCAGCAAGGGAAAGGTGTTGTTCTGGAGAGTGTTGTGTGTTTTAATTCCCTTCCTTCTTTCAGGCATTTATATCCCTGAGGATGACGTGAGTGCCCCAGAGAGGTTTCGTGGCATTGGTGTGCGCATTGAGGATGATGTTGTAATAACAGAGGATGCACCTCTCATCTTGTCTGCTGACTGTCCCAAGGAGATCTACCACATCGAGCAGATCTGTGGCCGCAGCTCATGATGCCTCTCCTCTGCCTTTCACATCCTCCTCAGCTTGCAGCCCTGCAGGGATGCAGATGCCTGGAGCTGGCTGTAGTTGTCAAATGATAGAGGGCATGGACAGTTGATGGCTGTTTCCAAGACTGGGTCTAGGAAGTGGAATGCAAAAGGCTTGGGTACTGAGGGATGAAAAAGTAAAGGAATCTCTTCTGTGTGCATTTTGCTTCTGATTTGATAAGTGCTGATGCTGAGCTGTTGTAGGACATGGGGGTGTATTCATCCGTCTGCTTTGTGGATCCATCTGTTCTGGTGCCCTTGGAGGGTTAAATTTTGTCAGTGCCACCAGCAGGACCTCTGCGTGGTCCCTCTCCAGATGCATAGATGCAACTGCTGAGACCAGGGCCCTGTTTTTTTCTGCTTTAGCAGTAGTTTCACAACAGTCAGATTTTTTATATGAAGCTTTGATAAACACTGTTTTGGAGGAATATAGTGTGTGTGAAACAACTTTGATTTTTATAGAGCCGTGGAAGAAGGGGGTTTGTAGTCAGGAAAATGGGTTTAGTTGGGAGGTAGTTTTATCTGAAGCCGGTGGAGAATGCTTTTAGTATTTTAAGGATAAGGCTATGTTTGGTCCTTGTTCAGGCATATGCAAAACAGGCCAACAGCAGGGAAAAACGTGTCATCTGGTCTTTCAGTTTATTGGAATGTTTGGTAATTTCAGAAAGGACAGATAGGGCTCAGGAGGTTGAACACAGCCATTGTTGCTGTCTTCCACCTTGCCTTCTTTTTATCCCAAATATCCATTCCAGTTTCCTGTTCTGCGCCCACCTCTATCCTGGGAAGTAGGGCCGTGTTGGCTGTGCTGGACTCTACTGGTGAGCTGCTGGTTGTCATCTAGATGTGAGGTGTCCGATTCTGGGACAGTCACATACCTTTCTGGTTTATGCACTAAGTGCCAGCAACTTCAACAGTGCATTTTTGAAGAGTCTGCCCTATGATGATTCCCGAGTCTTTAAACAGCTTTTGTATGGAATTTAAAGTAATTACCCTTTTCAAAACACTGAGGGCATGATCACAGCTGCCTTTTGGGGTTTGCCAAGTGCAGTCAGTAACTAATGCTCTGTGATAATATTTTTGAGGCAGCTGCAAATGTGATTCAGGGCTAGGATGGATGAAGAGTAAGAGAAGAGTTTTCTTCCCTCAACATCAGCCTACCACCTAGGCCGTTGTATGCAGGAGTAAAAAAACCTACTAGAGGCAAACACAGCATCTGTGTATTTACTGAAAATATTTTGACAATCAACTATTTAACATGTCTGAAAAACGCCTCTCATAAGTTCGTCTCCTGTTATTTATGCTTGCTGTTGCATCACATCATCTTACTTCCTTTCTCATGGTAGCTTTCAGTATTTTTTGTGTTACTCTCAATTTTCTTTCTTTTTCTTGTCTCTTTTTGACCCACTATAATGTCACTGCTTCCTAATTCATTTTGCTTTCTGATCAATGTCACTGCCTCTTTGCTGGTTTGCCCTAATTCCCCACAGTGGATGTATTTGGAATCGTGGGGGAGGTAGTCAGGGTACCTGAGTTCAACCTCTGGCTCTGTTGCTGTGTAACCTCTAGTGAAACCTGTTTTTATTTTTCTTTTTTTTTTTTCTTTTCTGTGTTTCATTTCACTTAGTGAAGGCGAAATGGACAGTGACTTGCATCTCTCACTGCTTTTAATGGGAGCTGGGTGCATGCACTGGGGTTTGAATTTGGTAGTCGAAAGGCAGCCAAGACATGCTGTAATTTTGGTTTTTAAACATGATTAAAAGTAAATGCTTTTACTGCATTTAGCATATCAACTTTCACCTAGTTAAGAGAATCTGCTAATCTTTGATGGAAGCCTTTGTTAGATGCTCATGTGTTACAGTGATACGTACAGTGTAAATTGTTAGAAGGAAGGCTTGTTAAGTGTGTATACAGAACTGATGAATACTTTTGATGTTGTTCTGATCTGTAACACATTTATTGTTCCAATTACACCTGTTAGAGCCATGTCAACTGCAACAAATCCTGGAATTTGGAACTATGTAAGCAGCTTAAAATAACACCAACCTGAGAACATGTGTGTGCTTATCTGCACATCTGCCTATGTACCTAACAGAGTTAATAATTGTATTTACTGTAAATACACCTTTGAAATAAATTTTAAAAAAAAGTTATTTTTAAAATAAAACAATTTGTAGAAAGTCATTTCTAAGGCCATCAAGTTATATGGCTGTTGAATAGATATAAGCACCTCCAGGAAGAGCATTATTTTTCAGGGAGATTTGTAAATTATCTGTAACCTATATTGGACTTGAAAGAACATTGTCAAATATAGGCACACCCTAATTCCTACTCCTCTCAGGAAAACCCTGCAACTTGCAAACACCAACAGGTCTCAGGAATGTTGCGGATGAATGTTTCTGTCAGTAAAGAAGTATTTGTGACTCTGCTGAGTGGGGATTAATGGATGTGCTAGGGCTGCTGTGCCCCACAATGCTCAGTGTATCTCATTTAGGCTGTATATTGCTCCATATTCTGTAATTCTTCCACAGTGTTTAGCCATTTCTTCAGCATAAACTGCTGGTAATGTTTTGAATTTGTTGTTCCATGTAAAGAAGAGTGTGTTTTGCAGAATTTATTAAATTTGAGTCTTATCAAGCTAAATTTTTGAAGGCTTTTTCTCACTTGTGGCAGAGGTGGGTAATCAGAGTATCATCTGGGACCTACACACATGCTGCAGTGTCCCTTGAATAAAACCAAATCCGTGAACATTTTACATGACCTTCATCAAGAAACTAAAGAATCCCTTCTCTGGCCGCACATACTCATGGTGTACCTCTCAAATGACCTCTCCCATACTGCCAGATTTATGATCTGTCTCTGCCACAGAAGAGATTCCTCGCTCCAGCCGCTTGGGTGCAGGAGCAGCTCTCCGTGGCAGCACAAGTTGCCAGCTGCTTGACGAGGGCGTTGGTGGGATCACTGGAAGCGAAAGAGAAAATGAGGTACATGCAAGTTCACCCGGGGAGAGATTTTGTTGCAAATATCGCACAGATCTTAAGGACGTCAGAGTAGGAGATAACATTTTCAAATGAGAGGCAGCCATCCCTGTGTGAAAGCTGGTTTGCTTTCAGAGGACGCCCAGGAGGCTTTTCTTGGCTTTCCCATTTCACATTCTATGAGGGGCCTGCTTTGCCTTGCAGAGAACTAGTTAGTAGTAAAATCCTGTTGTTAAAGTACAGTCTGAGCAGAGGTGCTAATTTGCAGATATGCTTCTGTCATCGAAGTGGAAAGAAATTTGGCATTTAACCCAATTTGGCATTCTAGCTCAGTTATCTGTGAAAAATACAATATGTCTTTCCTAAAATTGCATTCATTATTTTGCAAAGGACCTGATAGCTGTAGGAAGTAGCAAACTGAGGGAGCATGTAAAAGAGAATGGAGATGGAGGGTTTTGGGAATATACAATGCAATAGGGAAGATTCAGGAGAAGGGTGTGATTTGGAGCTGTGGAGATGTGTGCAGGTGGATGTGAGAGCAAGGGGAGAACAACAGGGTATAAAATGGCTATTCAGTATGTTGTCAGAGAGGTGCAATAGCTCCAGAAAACTGGTTATGCTAACCAGGAGACCCTGATTGATTTGTCCTACTCGGGAGGGGGGAACAAAGGAGTCAGATTGTATTGATGAACTTGGTCTTAACAGTTAGTTTCATTATTTCTTTTAAAAATCAATAGAATTATCATATGAGAGAGTTTTCTGCAGTTTCATGTTATTGATCATGTGTCATATTTTAACTAATGTGAAGGAGAAAAAATACGTTTGTAGGCAAAATCTTCATTGTGATGGAGGGAGCAAGGCTGAGGTTACATGCTCTTATGCTATCCAAATTACTGCTATGGAAATTTAGTAATTACTCCCAGGAGAATTGCCATAAAGCAAAAAGAGTTAGGGTTAAATTCAGAAAAAAAATCTGTATGAGATAAATGACAAAAACGCTTTAATAATGATGAGATGCTTGATACTTTGTGTAATTGGATAACAAAACTCTGCACTGCAATAAATTGACATTTTTTGATTTCTTTTAAACTGAGTTGTCTGGAAGCCTCTACAGGCAACTTTTCATTAGTATGCAGACCTAAACTGCATTTAAGTTTACAATTTTCTGAGATCATTACAGCATCTCTGTTATATGTGTTCCCTACATGCATGCTCAGCCTCTACATGATTAAAAATCATCATTTGGACACTTTCAAAACGCTGGCTCAAGAAGTGGGTCTGACTTACAGAATTCATTGTGTTTCAGAGGTCTAACAATAAGTTACATTTTAAAGTGGAATTTATAATCAAAATGGACAGTGAGGCATGGTGGGCTCGATTGCGCTCAATTTCTCCCCTCAGCTCCTTTCACCTTCTCGGAGTTTGTCTTGCTGCCTTAAGTGGCTGCCAGCTCTCAGCCTTCCTCGCTAGCAGCAAGTGGAGCAGTGAACCCTTGTCTTCTGGGACACGGTATGCCTCAGCCCACCTGGTTGTTTTTCTGAAGCACCACCTGATATTTGGCTAACCAAAACCAGACTCTTCAGAAGATGGCAGAAAGGAACAAGGGAGAATTTCCAGGTCATCCATGCATGTTACCTTCTCTTGCTGACTCATACCACATATGCCTTTTTAACTACCATGACAGAGTTATCCATTAACAATGGCAAAGGAAAAAAACAGTAATTCCTGTCTGGGTAAGCCTTATGACCAGATCTTTGAGCAAAGAATACGTAAATGAGAAAGCTGGTTGTAGACCCAGAGGTGAGAATGGCTACTGTAGGGTTCAAAATGTTCCTTCTCCTTGGATGTTGGAGAAACAAGAAGCACTGCAGGAGCGGTGTATGATCTCCGTTTGGGAGCTTCTTGCGAACGCTGGTCTTGGACATGCTGTGATGAACTGACAGTGGCTGAAGCTCTGTGTTGGTTTTCTTCTCACAAGACCGTGAAGATCCTGTGGCTTTTTAAAGGAATCTCTTTTTTTCATGATTTGGGTGGGAATATCAAGGGCAGCTGAGGTTGGGAACGCTCAGTCTGTAGTTCAACCATCAACTAGAAGTTGGCAGTCCAGCAAAAAATGGTTGAAGAGTAGTTCTTTCCAGGCAAATAGGCTCCCTGTGGTTTTTTTTTGGTCAGTAAACCAGGCCAATATGAACAATATTGTGTAAAGGGGAGATAGTCTCAGCTTCTTCTTATTCCCAGGCAGAATGAAGGTTCTGCCTCTGTGTCCACTTTTGAGAGATTAATGCAAATGGGGTTGGCCACTGATCCAAGTTAAGATTAAGCAGTCTCACTCTTGTACCAGGAAATACATGTCAGGTAATTCCTTATTGTGTGATAATCTTTTACTCAGAGGGGTAGTGATTTAAGTTTGGGGATAATATACTTTGTTTTTCCAGTCTAATGTGCACACAGAGTGCAACATATAACATCGGGTTTGCCTATGGGAGCTACAAGCAGTACCTCTGTAATTAATAGTATTGCATCTCGGTTGTGGACACTTTAGCCAGCATTGTAGTCATTCAGAGAAGGCGCAGCTCTTAATGGTACAGAAGGGGTGGGGGGTTAAGTTTTCTCAGTGCAGATCTCTTACTAGTCTACAAAACCAGGCAACTGATACTGCCTATGAACACCCTTTTTTACCTCCTTTTGGCAGACAGATCATTTGTCATTAGTGGCCTGGGTGAAGTTTGTCATTTGTGTTGGTATTTCTGTGCCGTTGCCCTAATGTGCCATCAGGATCCCGTTTTGATCTAGTAACTGCTTAACATTTTTAATGTTGCCCCTTGGATAGACAAGGTTTGACACGGCATCGGGTATTAGGAGAATTCCCATCATGGGATTGAAACTGCTGTGGAGCTGCTCTGGCTGACTCCTCGCACCCCGTGCAATATACTCCCTCAGCCCAGTTGCACGTCTTCTCATTCTCAAAGGGGCAGAGAGACACAGCTCTACTGACGGCTCAGGAATCTCCAGTCCTCACGTCCCCATGCAGCTGTCCCTGTCACAGAGGCCTTAAATCTCAGACTGTCCTTCTAAGTGTTCCCCCTCCAGACTTGTAGAGGTACCAGTCTGCAGTCGAAAGAGCCGTAGCCTCCTCTGGTGTGCTCATTGTACTGACCTCTTACTTGTTGTCAGATTCCGTAAGGTACCGCTGAGGTTCTGTGATGCATTGCAGATATCTGGTATGTATATCGCTTTCTAATTTATGCTTTACCCTCTTCTGTTTTTCCAGGAGATGAGCTTTTTAACAGCTACATGGGTGTTACTGTGGTGACTGTAACCAGGCAAAAACATACAGTTCATATTGAGATAGTTCTACATTTGTGGATTTGGATACGATTAAGAGATTTTTTTTAAAGGCACGCTGTATTTTTTGCCCTTCCCTGCAAAACAGATAGAGGTTTCTAATGAACTTTGTTACACAGTATAAAGTGGAAATGATTCATCTTCAAAAGCATGTGTGTATTAGTGTGTATATATATATACACAAACACACGCATATTATGCAAACAAATCTTGTGACTTCTAGCTAGTTAGAGATTTAGAAGAGAGTTTCCTGAAGCATAATTAAGATTGTTTAGATATTTGACTCTTCATTTCTTTATGCTTTATTTGGATTCCTTGTTAAACTTAATTTTACCTTAGAATTTCCAAGGTTTATAATTATTGGGGTTTAAATAATTGCATTATCTCTGTAATATATTTTACTGTAAATCACTGCCATGTAGCCTTAACATTGCCTCATATACAGTTTTTTTTTCTCAATTTTAGAATGTAATTTCCCTACAGTATGAGACTTTTGAGGAGGCAGCATTCTGTGATTCTCACCTGAGGAGTGCCTTTCCAAAAAAGGTGAGAATGTGCTGTCTGAAAGATGTGATTATTACTCTTGAAATTCAAAACTGTAAACTATGTGATTTTTGAACCCAAATGTATCATTCTAACCTAGTTTCTTAGAGAAATAATATACAACAAGTGTAGCAATTAATGAAAAGGAGGATTGTAGTGCAAACCTAAATTCCTAATATACTGATAACTGCAAATTAATCTCGGCAATTAGATATGAGAAGTATTTTCCTCCAGTGTGTTCCTCTCTGAAATTTTAGTGAATGTTAATAATAAATTAGAAGACTGATAAGCTGTTTCTCTAAGCTCACTTAAGACAAGAAATGCACCGAATGCTACTTTTCTTAAGGACTCCATTTTTAATGAGTCACAAGCTAATAGAGGACTGAGTTGAAAATCTTCCAGAATATTGCCTGTCTTTGGTTAATGGAGTCACTGAATGAAAGGGTAGGACGCACCCTTTGATCAAGCAGTTTGAGCGCCTTCCTATTACAGCCATTGCATTCTACCTCCTCAATTTAATGCTGAGCCTGGTAGCTCATGTGTGACAGCAACAGATCCCTCAGTAAGGCATCGAGCCTTGATCTGAAGGCTAGGGGAGGGAGAACGATGAGATGGAGGATTGTTTCTTTCAGTCATTTGCTCCAGCTGTTAGCCACCCCGTCATTAAAAATCTGTGCACCTTTTTTGCCCACACCCTAGCCCCGCAACAGGCATTATAAGGAGGATAATCAGCAACTTCATATGTTTAATGAAGAGCTGGGATACCTGCTCTGGGTTCAGTTTGGCCTTGACGGTGGAACTGTGACTATACTTCTATAAAAATGTCTACAACTCTGAACTTTGTGTCCTCCTTTAGTTGCAGAGCTGCATAGTCCCCTTCAGTCCCCAGAGCTGCACAACAGGGTTGTTCACAGCTTAGCAAGTAAAGCAAACCCAGAAGGACAAAGAACCAGTGAGGAAAAAAAGAAAATAAGCCATGAAGAGACGTAGGTGATGCATGTCTCTCCTCTGGTAGAAAAGATCTTGGACACGTAAACGCACACAAGAAAATCAAGTCTTCCAGTAAATAGCGCCATCTCCTTTTTATTCCTTTTTCCCTAGTACTTAACATAATCTTTGTGTGTTTAAAAAGTTAAATGTAAATCTGCAAAAGGGGATGCATAGTGACTCCTCTGGACCTGGATCCATACGACACTGTGGCCTGTCTGTCTTCTTGCCATTGTGTTTGTTCCCGTAAAACAAGCAATTTGCAGGACTTGAGCAGAGTCCAGCCGTTATCTAACTCTCCCATTTATTCCCTGCATCACCTGGCTTTGCAGATCTCAGACTGCTCGTGCCAACACAAAGTGAAAGAAAAGTTCCAGATCCTGAAAAGTAAGTGCAAAGGAGAGAACCGAGTAATCCTGTGAATCAATGATGTTGCCTGTTAGTTTACGTTCTGGACTCAGGATCTGGCGTTTCAGAAAAGGCCCATCCCTGAAACTGTCTGTGTTCTATTGCATTTAATCACTCTAACCTCCTCAACAGCAAAGGTGTTCCCCTGAAATCCTCAATGTCTGTCTGTTGTTCTTGCTTCGCGTTTGAAATCTAACAGGCACAGTGCAAATTTCATGTACATCCAACTTTTTTCCATCCCACTTGGTAAACTTGTATTGATCCACCTATAATATCTAACAGGTAACAAACACCCTGCGGCAGGAAACATTTCCATCCTGTCACCTGATGTTTTCAGAACAACATTTCCATTGGAAAGCTTGCTCGAGATTGCATGCTGGAAGATATGAATGCCACTGAGTGTAGTTAAAAGGAGGGGTGACCTTTTACAGGGTCCATAACCTGGATTTGCCCTGAAAAAAGTATGGAGAAGGTCTGGAGGAGACTGACCCAGGAAGCCGTTCCCAACCGCAAACAGTGACCAGGAGAATGTCTCTGTGAGAGCTTTATTCCACGCCTGAAGGAGAAAGGGTGTGAGCCTGTGTACACCCACCATGTGCTTTTCTGCGTGCTTCCTTTTCAATTCAAATAGGGGAAGTAGATACACACCTACGTTCCTCTTTTCAGTAATTAATCCAAGAGAAGTGACCATACGGCACAGCAATTGCAAACTGAGCACACGCTGATGGGCAGTCTCTTTTGCTTATTTTGAATTCATTATTTCCTCTATATTTTCAAGTCAGTCATATCATTATTTTGCTCTCAGTGTGCCTTGCTACATTTTTAATTTTGCTCTGCTCAGGCTCTTCCATTCAGTCTCTCGTAACCTGCTTGTGCCACAAAGCATTATTTCATTTTTTCTGGAGGTGGCTGGACTGATGATAATATTTAATCTGTTTCAGGAAGCTTTTAGAGGTCACCAGTGTCAAGGAAAAACAATTTGCATTATCTCCTTTATTATGTGTATTACTTCTTCCAAGGAATATTATTTAACTGCCACAAGGCAAATAGAAGCATTCTTGAAATTTATGTTTGTTGCAGATGTCATATCCACTTCCCCCAGCTCTGAAACTGTTACATAAATAAGAAAATTAAAAACATTTTTGGATTATAAAGATCTGAGCAAAATGGAATTTGATTGCTTATTTCTTGTTTTTTATTCGAGAAACACATTTATAAAAAGAATAAAATTTTAAGTAGGAGATGAGCTGATTTAGAAAAGCTAAAAATATGAGTTTTAATTAATTTTATAACTGTTTAATATATATAAGATTTGAAATACCCTTTTCACTGCTCCCAGGTATAAAAACACCTAAGGAAGCAGTTGAGATTAGACTGCTCCTGAAGTTAACTGGCAGAAATTAACATGCCAGGGACTGGCACGCTCCAGTCTCTGACTGGAAGTATGATTTCTGTACAGTCTGCTATTGTATAGCATACCCTCAGATGATCTTCATAAAAAGGCCAGCTGAAGCATTGCTGAGCCTATGGAAACAGGATCAAGTGTTCCCAGTGGTATTCCAGCAATGTTTTAGTTGTTAGGATAGGACTTTTCCTCCTATGAATTCCAGTCTTGATGGAAGTGACTGATGTTCTCTGTCATACTCTAATGCGTAACTGAAACGTTACGTATTAAAGACGTATTCAAGTTATGAAAAAAATTTCTCCCAACTGCTCTGGCCACTCCTTTACTCAAAGGACTGTTCTCCATGTGACTGCTGATGTGTGAGCTGGATATAGGGAGACTGCAAGCTCTACATGAGCTTTTTCCTGTGGGGCCAGAAAGAAATTTCCATTCTGTCAGAAAGTAAGGTGGTTTTTTTGCAAACCTGTAGACTTTATCCTTTATCCTTTTTTTTTAAAACCTATATCCTTTTTTTTTTTGCAAACCTGGTGCTAGCACCAATGGTGGAAAGCATAATTCCCCTTTTAATTAAAATACTCAATTTTATAATAAAAAGATGCTTTATTCCCTTATTCTGCAATTTTGGAGTCAAAATAAACTAGCGCTATGGTTTTAGCCTAATGTATGCAGTGTTCATGGAGAAACGCTTCATCCATTCCTTACTTGGGCAGTTTGTATCTTCTTGGGAAAAGGATTTTAAAGATTTGACCCCTGACAGCTTTCCAGCAGTTTTCTGTGCTTCCTAGTAAATAAATAAAAAATGGTTGCCTCTTTTTGACAGTCTTTCCCTGACCGTTCAGAAAATGAAATGTCCTCACTCTAGAGTCAAAGCCAACACACACATACAGATGCTGCCCTGTGCACCTAGTCTTTCCCATGTAATTTGAATAAAGCATGAATATTGAAAACACTGTTACAACTGTCTGTGCAAAAATAATATAAATACTGCTGTTCACAGCCAGCCTAAAGATGTTCTTCAGGTGATCCTGAGCAGTCCACTGCATAGCTATAAATTTTAGAGGGTGGAAAAGTAACTGTACTACTCCTGTTCAGGTGTCCTGAACTTAAAACTCAGAGGCAGTTTATACTGGGTGGGACAGAGGACTTGCTTTTGTCTCAGAGAAACATATTCCTGAAAATTATATGTATACTTTGGTGACATATGCCTGTGAATCAGGAACAGAGAACAAATTTTAACCTTGCAAATTTGTATACATCTGTTATTCCTGGTCCTGGAAATAGTTTTGGGTTTGGTTGTTTGCTTGGGTTTTTTTAACAATAGTTTTGGGTTTGCAGAGGGATGGTTTATACAGAGTTCCCTGGTGTTAGTTACGTTACCATTTTATAGGCTGTTCATGTAAACTCTAGAGCTTTCATGGCTCTCAGTATTAGCTTTTTAATGTAACACAGTTCATATTGGCTTTTATTGGTGTTTAATTTAAGTTGGGTTTTTTATGTGGCTCCTCAGCTGCAAGGAATGTGGCCTCCACTTGTTTGAAACTTTTCTTGTCTGTGTCAACCTGCTATTGCTGTCCTTTTTTCTTGCATACTGTAATATTCTCTAAGAGCTAAACTTAGCTGTATTTGTCATGCAGATCAATTACTCTACATAGCAAACACAGATCTCATTACAGGAGGGAACGCAGAACTTTTAGATAGCAACTGGAAGTCTCTCCTACCTTTGTACCATATTTCAGTTGTACCATAGATATAGAAATCCATAGCTGAATTGTCTAAATAAATCATTCTTAGCAAATAGTGCTCCTTATTCAAAGGATACATGCAAATAATTCCCAGCCAAGAGTTAGTTATTGGCTTCTAAGTTCATGTGCTTTTTGAAGTGATCCCAACATCACTCTTCTCTTTTGGGCATCTGAAATTGTTCAGAGCAACATGTGGTTTCTCACCCTTCTATAGGAAAAAGGCAATTTCTAAGCAGGCTGAAGAAAAATGTAATTTAAATAAAAGTGTATTTTATTTTGGATATTCCTGTTTATAACAGCAGGTTTCCTCAACAGAGAGAATTTTCTACCTAAAAAGATCATTCTTAATAGTTATTCTAGATAAATTTGTATGGACAATTCAGATAGAGTTTTTAAAAATTCCGTATGAGATATTGAGAGGAGCAAAGCTGATGCTTTCACAAGTCTTATGAAGAAAGAATGCTCTTTCTTGTGCATTAATGTGTTTCATCAGAATTCCTGGGAAGCTGTCCAGCTATACATAGTAAATATTTCACATACCAATAAATGGATTCCTCGGCAATTCAACCACTCAGCACAAATGAGATTTAATTTATGGTGAATATCTGCACCTGTTAAACAGTGAAAAAGGCTCCTGACATAGTGATCCTTTCATGCTGTTATTTATCTAAATTTTTAAAAAGGTCCTATCTTTCCAGATTATAATCTTTTAAAGATCATAATTTCAAAAACATTCCCAGGCCTGAATTTTGAACTTTCATATTGAAGAGTGAATGTATGTGATTTTGAGCTAAAGTATATATATGTAGGGCTAAGATCAACAACATCAAGGGAAGGCATAAAATGTGCCTATTACTGAATTAGGCATTTGTTTTGTATATCTAATGATAAAATCAATATGTGGCTCCATCAGAGGAGAGATCCATCAGCCTCTATCTTGCTAGCATTCAATCAAGAGATTGAATTTGCAAGAGTCAAAGGGGAGAAATGTTTCTCCATCTTTTGACAATCCATATTACACTAATTCGGACAGCTTTTACACAGAGCTGCGCCAGTTTACTCAAGCGTTGCTTTCAATATCATTTCGTTAAATCAATGCAAAAGGTTGTGTTGACCTTTTAAATATATATTTAAATCTGATCAGTGGAGCTTAAATTGATTAGGAACCGATTTTAAGGCAACTCTTAAGGCAAATAGGTGTGTCCACACAGGGTTCCTCAGCTGTTCAACGCATCGATGTGAAATCCAATTTAAATTAAGCCGCTGCAAACAAACCACTGTTGTGTTGTACGCAAGTCCCAAATGTGCCCTCCAAGTTCTTTGAGAACTTTCTTTTTAACTTGAACAGAGAACCCAAGGGAGATACAGTAAGTGGAGTGAAATCCGCTCATCTCCGTCAGGAAAGGAGGATGACTTATAAACTGCCATAAGAAGCTTCCAAGCAAACATCCAAGGTTCAGCTGAAAGCTGCATTTCTAAACCTGTCCACTGTCAAAGGATGGATGTTTTACCCTCCTCTCTTGGCAGCTGTAACTGCAGTGAACAAGGCGGGCGGCATCGGGAATACCACCACTCACCGGGCTTTAGCAGGAGGAGGCCTCCACCATATCCCAGAGGTTAAAAAGATCCAAAATCCCCTCTAGTTGGTGTTTGCTAGGGAATGGGATATTGAAGGTTTCCAACCTTTAACTTGCCTTCACAGCAGCTCTGGTGTTTTCACAGGGTAGATCATTCCCCTCTCCTGAAACCTCACCAAAGACCTCTGCAGGACTGCAGAGAAGCCCCTTTATCTTCACAACCCATAAGTCAACAGGGAAAGTTCAGAGATTTTGCTCTCAAAGCAAAGAAATGGGAGATGCAAAATGAACCACAATCCATATTGATTTGTAATGCAAATAAGATGGAATGAAATGGGTATTTGCAGAAGGGAAATATTACCTGATAATTTCTATACACCAACAAACCTGCAACCTGGTTTTTAATGATTGACTTTAAAAATAGAGTGCAATACAAACATACAATCATAGAATCATACAATAAAATACACCGTGAGAGAAAGTAGGGGTGAAAGGAGCAAATAGAAGGAAATAGTAAGGTAAATTGAGGGAAAATTGGTTTAGCATAAACAACTACCTTAATTATTAATCAGGTAACATGGGAATGCAAGTTGCACTCGTAAGGTTCTGGGGGCTATTGGTCCCTCAACCTCCCCCACCTCACTCTTACCCAGATAAATTGTCATCTGCTCCATTTTCCCCTGTCCTAGAACTGAAGAAAGAGAAAGGGAACAGTTTTCCTTGTACTATACATATGTGGTTTAATTAATTGACAGTTTCGCTGTATGAAAGAAGAGTTTGAAGGGCTCTTCCTGAGCTTCAGGCCCCTTTCTAACCAAAGGCTTCTGTTTGGTGGGCATTTGCAGAAGTTGTCTTTACCAGTCCAACCCCCAGCAGGAGAAATGTATGTAAATGCAAAGGTAGGTACTTTGTCACTCGTTGTATGAACAAAGGAAGGCAAGAGAATGGGGCTTTGTTTGTTTCTCCTCCAGGGAATGAAAAGGGTCTGGTAACTGCTGAGGGTTTGTATGTGCATGGTATTGCCAGATCTCTGGCCTCTTTCTTTTTCCAGCTTTCCTGGTTCCTCAAATTTATTTATAATATTCGCATTCAAACCTGTGCAACCAGTTGTCTTACATGATTGCAGACAGAGGGTTATGGGATGTGAGTGAACGTGAACACAAGGATCTTCCATGATAAACTCATGAGTATTTCTATATATTGAGGTAAAGGAGCTAATACTTTGGTGGTTTTAGTAAACCCTCACCCAATATAGAACTTTCTATATGTCTTCCTAAAACCTCCCTGAAGCTGTTGCATCTTGTCCCGTTCTTTTTGTTTTATTAAAGTCTTATTGACACTGCAGGTGGGTGGCAGAGTATTCCTAGTGCTGGATATGGCTCTTTCCCCTTCTTCCTATCATAGGTAGGAATCAGTGAATCCTTAAACTGGGTTGAGAAACATGATTTATGAATGTGGTGAGCAGAGGGAGAAAGAAAAAGAAACCAAAAAACCCACAGTGACTGGAGGGGGGAGAAGAAGGGACTACATCACTTTGCAGTGGTAAATTACCAAAAGCAAAAATTACCAAAGCACTATGCCCCGCACCTTACACTTGTTTCTCTGCTCGCTCCTATTTTCTGCATTTCCCAAAGCCGTCAGGATTGAGGAGCTTGTGCTTTCTGACCAGTGAACGCTCACTGCTTCAAATGGCCCTTCTTTCCATTGGGGTTCTGGAGATCCAGTTCTGCTGAGCTTTGAAATTAAAGGAGAGGATGTTTGACACGGCAAGATACCTTCAAGGTATATGAACCTGCAAAGAAGTACGACAGTTTATTATTTTATTTTACTGTTCAGTGCAGAGCAGGCCATCTCTTGTGGGATTCGCTGACCTAGATGCTGCAATGAACTTTACGGTGGAGTCCAACGCAAGGCTAAACTCAATATATTGTCTTTATAATTGTCATAATGAGAGAGACTGGTTAAATGCCAGAAATACTTGAAATCCTGCTTTCTGAGAACTATCTGAGTTAGGTACCACAACCTTTTTGTTCCTGTTTATGCTGGTATGGAAGACAGAGGACTACTGGCTCCCTCACTGTTGGCTTCTTTTGTAATATCCATATAGTTTTTGCAACAGTAATTGCCACGGCTGTGGGCCACCTAATTTGTTTTTCCCATTCCTGTGGGAGACCTAGGCTGGTCTGAGGGATCAAAATACAATTTTAACACTGACCCTGAACAGATACCCGTGTACCCTTGAAGAGACAGGAGAATCCTGAGAAGGTCCGAGCAAACAAGATAAGGGGTGGCAAACATCCTGGCTTTTCCCAGAGCATGAACAGCGCATGATCAACAATTGTATTGGCTGGATGGGGTCTGATGTGAGAGGGGATTGGGCAAAAGTAGAATGTTAGAATATATGCACAGATAAGCAACCAGGTAAAAGGATATAAAAGAGCACTGCTTGTAGAATAAAATACACGACTGCTGCAACTGGATATTCAGTGTCGTGTCTGTCTCTATGATGACACATTCCTTTGTGTTTTTCCAAGAAGTGGTGTAACAATAGCTATGTTTTTGCCCTGAAATCACATCTCAACTCCACCTTCACATTCTAAAAAAGAAGCTTAGATTTGGATTTTTACAGTTTTCTGTTGCCAAATTGTGCCTTTGCTATGACTACCAGGGGCTTCGACAAAATGCTTTAACTGATAGCATCTCTCCTATTGTGACAAAGAAGGATGGCAAAGGCTAATGAATTGTATCTTGTTGAGCAGGGCCTGCAGTTTGGAACTCGATTCCGTTAGAAGAGATCTTTGGAGGAATTTTGGCATACTATATTTTTTGGAAAAAGGACAAAGTATTAATGGGGGAAGATAAATGCAAAGCTGTAGCTCGATGGTTCTCACCTGCTTTCAAACAGCATCAAAACCTTTGACTCAGTGGAAGTAGCTTCCAGACCTACCCTTGTTGACAATGTTTTTTTCTGACTTTAGTGCTTATTCCCTCTCTGTGACTCTCTCCCCACATTCAAGACTGTCAGGGAGAAGTTGTAGATAAGAATATCTTTAAATAGTATTTTAGTGTCTCCCACACAGCAGTCTGGAACTGCCTCTCCTCATGTTACTGAAGGTTCATGGATTTCCCAAATCAGTAGGAGTTCATTGATTTATAAGCAGGCAAGCTTGTGTTACTACTTTGGTTACTCTCGTGGGTTTTCCTGGCTACTGCTAATTAGCCTGGCAGCATCTTCCAATGTTGCTTACATGCAGTAGCAGATGAATATAACTACTTGTATTGAGCTATCGTAACATTTTTTTTTTTTTGCATCCTCCTTAAAAGGATAAAAGGTACTTTGAAAACCCTTGTCTAAGCAAGGAAGGAGATCCAGACTGTGACTGTGACCTGAGGCTCAAATGATGTCTCTAGTGTGGTTAGTGGTGCTGCCTCCCACACTTGGACTATCCCATAGTCTCTTGCCACCTCTTGCAGTTCTTCTGGGATGTTCAGGTTAAAAACAATCACTCTCCTGCTACCACTTCCCTGTTACCCTCTGAAAGACTTGCCCTCTCTCTGAATTACAACCTCAGCCGCTATCTCTGACATCTCTTCAGGATCCCAGCTCAGATTAAAGCAGGACTCTCTCTCAAGCCCTCACTCTTTTCCGTGTGTGCATTTTCACTCTCGGTTGCCGTAGGCGGTCTCACCCTCCAACCTCTTCTTCACCCTTGTGAAAAAAAGAGATGACCGGGCTGCAGCTAACCTTGGGCCCACTTCTTGTCTCCCCAGGCTACGGGTGGCATAGAGAGCCCTGGCTCCCCTGGGGACCTTCGCGCTGGGTGCGGAGCATGGCTGCAGAACATGTCCTCTCCTCTGAGCAGAAGCTGGGATGCTGGTTTCTCTCAGGAGGTGGCAGCACAGCCAGATGCGATCAGCATCTGCAGCTCGGCGTTCAGAACGGCAAAGGGGTGGCAGGGAGGAGGTGGCGTTGGTGTTGGATTCTTTCTGAGGTGGAGCTCCTTAGTTGGGGGTGAGGATGAAGATGGGGAGCGTAGGAGTGTGTATGCATAGGAAAGATGGCTTCAAACCCTTTCTTGAAGCAGAGTGGAATCAACCCAACATCCTCATCATAATGCACAGAGGTGTGTCTGTCCTGATCATGTCTCTCTGTATCAGCTGCAGCTGATTTGTCAGGTGTGATAGGGGGCTGGGATGCCCACTGTGGGGACAGTGTCATTTGTTGAGCCTAGAGCAAGACTCCCAGCTGCTCTTTTTCACCTGTGGGGAAAAACTGTCTGCAGGAGATTGGGCACAGTCATTAAGGATCATGGTTTTTGCAAGCACCTACTTAGCTGCAGGCTGTCATGATGGTTGTATGTTATTTTATCTGCGAGTTATCAAGCAGCTTAGGTAAAACACCATGAGAAAGGAACAGCAACAATTAGTCACCATCCCATTAAATGGTACAACCCACTCCTCTCAGAATCTTATCTGTTCTTTTTAGCTGGATTACTGGGGGTTGGAAGCTCCATTTCTCTCCTGAGGTTTTAGTAACGGATTGCGAAGCCAGGGGTACTGTATGGGGTATAATGTGACCATCATCTGGAAAACATGCACAGAAGCAGGGGGTTTGGTTTTCTGCAGAAACCAAGCACAGTCTGGTCCAAAAATGTAGGGGATATATTGCTTAATCTACCCCTCTGGCTCTGTTCTTTGAATTCAGCTTTCGTATGCCAAGCACACTGAATCAGCTGGGGATGCTACAGAGCCTTCGTGGGAGGTTATTTGCTTACTTTGTGAACTTCGAGAAGTTTTGTGGCAACACAGAAAGACAGTAGATTCAGTTTGGCCCCGACAGTCATTTGTGAATGCTGTCTGTGGGTTTGGACATCCAAAAGCAAAGGGTGCGAGAAACCCCGACTTGGTCAGTTCAAATGGTTTTAGTAGTATCAGCAACTGGAAGGCAGCCAGCCAGCCCTACAGTTCTTTAAAAAGTAATAAAATGAACCTGATTTTTACTCCTCAGTTTGCAACCACTGAGTGGGAACTAGTCTCATATACCAGGTAATTCCTGCTTGAAGCTGCTTAGGGCACCATTGAAACCACACCTTAAGCAAGCAGCACTGAGAAGGAGAAGCACAGAACGGCACCAGAAAAACTTGAGGTTTGTAAGCACTTAGAAAGGGGGCACCTCCCTTTTTTCCCCCCACTTTTTGCTCCTGGCAGTTTTGGAAGGCCCATCCCTACTCTCATGACTGTACAGTAAAGGAAAGGTGTTGCTCTGAGAAGTGTTTTTAAAGTGTTGAAATTCTCTCCTCTCTTTCAGAACAGTTTCATTTCTGAGAGTGACCTGAGTACCCCATAGAGATGCTGTGGCATCAGTGTGCGCACTGAGGTTGAGTCATGAGAGCAGAGGATGCACCGCTCATCTTGTCGGCAGAGCTGGGAAGCAGAATGCAAACGGCTCAGGCAGCAAGGACCGAAAAGCAAAGCAAGTCTTCCTCTGTGCATTGTCCTTCTGAGTCAGTTGGTTCTGGGGGATCCTCCTGCTGCCATGTGGATCCCTCTGTTCTGGTGCCTTGCAGGAACAAATTTTGTCCGTACCACCACCAGGCCTTCTGCCCAGTCCCTGCATGGGTGCACTTGCGGAAAGCCAGGGCCGCACGCCCCTGCCCCTCCACAAGCAGTTCCACAGTAGTCCAGACAGGCACATGCTTTCATAGGGCGAATGTGGGGGGGGGGAGGGGGGGGATCATCTGGGGGATAAATCCCACATAGAACAATATTGGTGGCTGCAGAAAAAAACACACCAACAGAAGGACTGTAAAGGAGAAAGACAACAACCGAAGTGAAAGACACTTGTTTTGGAAGGTAATTGCACTGGAGCCACCAGGTTGTTGGTACTTTGCCTATTGGAACAGTTTTTGACAACTGGGAGAGGGAGTTCGTCTCATTTTAATTGGCACTAACCAGATTCAGAACAGTTGCCGTGTGTCACCTAGTCTGTCTGTCCCCCTGCCTTTTCAGCTCAGCAGTCTTCTCTTTTTTCCCTGTATGTCCTGGTGATTTGAAAAATGATCCATTCTTCAAAGCATCCCCGGTAATTCGGACCACAGTGTTATATTTCTTTTGAGGCTGACACTTTTCAAAGCTGTAGCCTTTCTTTCTGCAGCAGCTACTGAAACCTCTCTATAACATACAGCCTTAAGAGGGGGAAAACAGGTCTGAAGGGCTGCACGTTTCCTAGAAGGAAAGACATTAGGGATGGCACTAAAATCAACAGAAAACAGGTAATTTAATGTACAATAAAGAAGGTGTAGCTCAGACCTTTTTATGAAGTGCAGGACTATTAGGGAACACCATCACTAATTTCACTTTGTGAAACACACCAGAGATCCCTTAATGTACTTCCCATTGCTGGTATTACGTATCTGCACACAGGTATCAGTAAATATTAATTAAATAAAACATATTTTCTATTTTGCACCATGTTTGTTATCTTTTTTCCCCGAAAACACCACCGCCTTTTTAGCAGGACTTAGCTCAAGATCTGCATTGCTATATTCTTTTTGCTGCCAGCTACCAAAAGATAAATCCAGACCATATGATTGCTGGCTGCATGGCTTTTACCCATTGGCAACCATCTCCCCGTGGTGACATCAGCTGAGGTGGGAAGACTGTAATTTTATAGTGCACTAGTCATTTAAAGTGAAAATGAACATGAACATTTCTCTGGTATGCGTATGCCCTACTATACGTGTTTGTTGACTGTCCTGGATTCCTACTGAGCAATGTCCTACTAGAGACATTACCATACAGATTTAGGGTTAAAATTTATGTTTCTAGTAAAAAGAAAACACCTCCTGTTTTCAAAATACTCCTTTGCAATGGCCTTCACACTACAGTCCTGAACAAGGAGCAACGGGATGAAAACCTGAATCTGTGCAGCTTCATTTTATTGTAAGCAATAAAACATGTACCACAACCGAGCAGCATCTCAGGGCAGTTAACTTAAGTGGAAACTTTCCATGTCGATAACTAGAAGTGTTAAAGGGTGTATAAATGAGAGAGGGCATTTTTCTTCTTCAAACTTACCTTTACTCTGTGTGTGCAACTTTCAGGCTTAACCTGACCCTGCAAACATTTAGGTATGTGCTTAACTCAAGGCACAAGTGTTACATGTCTTTCAAATATTAATCCCATTGCAAATTATTCCAACACATCCAATCACAGCATCTTCTTGTTCTTACTGCAAGCCTTTACTTTAGTTTAAAGTTTACTTGGAGACTTCCAGACATCCCATCCCAGCAGGTACTAGATCTCAGGTAAAAGCTGTATGCATTCAGCAAGACGGGTGTGATGGAGCCAGACTGGAATTGTGCTGTCTGGTCCAAATGCTTATGTAAGGTACAGTACAGATATTGCTTGCCTGTATATATGCAAAGGAATGCCCTTTTTATACTTCTACTACTTCCTCCTGCCTGCACCTATACAGCAACATGGTGTAAAAGTTGATTTTAAAAGGCTGATCCTGCAGAGAGATAGGACATCTACAACGACCTGCGAAGCTGGGTGACATTTCAAGACCCACTGTTGTCCTTTTGGGGAGTATCCTCCCCTATTTCCACAGCTTGGGAAATACTACTGCTGACCTTCTCAGAAAAGTACTGTGAGCTGTACTGACAGAGAGAGGAAGCTCCCAGCACTGACTCCTATGCCTGTCGTCTCCATCTCTGCAATAGAACAAGCAGGGCTGGGCAGCTCTAGCACCACAAATAGAAACCGTGTTGGTTGTAACTATTGTGGGCCTAATTTGTGTACTAAGAGAGTAGCCTGGACAATGTGAATTCTATCTCTAGCAATTCAGTGTTCCATTTAAACAAGCAAACAAACAAACAACTCGGTAGTTAGTGAACAAATGGGCTACAGGAGTTAACACCAACCACCCTCCCTCATTCTGCACTTGCTGGACATCAATTCAGATGCAGAAAAACGCGCGAAAAGTTTATTAAAGGCTGAAGCCTTTCACAGTAGGGCAGAGGGACAACCCCTGGGTGATTTTAGCAAAGCGCTAAACAAGAATCAGACCCCGAGTGCGCACAGCAGCCCGCGGGGTCTGAGGCTGCACCTAAAACCCGATCCCTCAGCCGGGGAGGGAAACTCCAACCCCCTCCACCCCCCCTCCAGGCGCGGCACCTGACCTGGCTGCGGGCCACGCAGGGCCCAGCCTC